>NC_086193.1:654375-976562 GCF_023053635.1 Elgaria multicarinata webbii | reverse complement strand
TTCCTCCCCAAATGCTACATCATTATACTGAGGCCCCATCTCAACACCAGGGACCATCTAAGAATGAAAAAAAATTAAAGCATCTCACACTTTGGAACATGCCCTGATTCCCTGACAACTATATCAATTTTAGAATCTCAGGACAATTTCTCCAATGATTATGTGACCTGTTATGTCTTCAGTGATGGGATCCCTTCCACAAAGGGTCCCTGTGTTCACTGCTGAAGGGGAAGCCGGTTTGCTGCTGCGAATTATTATGATTAATCAACAGCAAGTCACACAATTATTAACACTAAAGAGTGTTACTGCATGGGCTTTTCTTCCATATGCATCTTGCTCAACATTTTTTTTAAGACCATGTGTTCAATCCAGGTTTCGTCATGCTTAGTGGAGAACCAGAATCACTGGGAGTCATGTTGATCATGATGAATAAATCCCACTGATTTCAATGGGTCTACTCTCAGTTGTCTGAACAGTCTGCATCCAAATTCAGAATTTCAAACTATGTTGTTTTCAAATAAGGCCCAAAGGTGTGTATTTTTTGGGGGGGTTGGGGTTGGGGTTGGATTAGAAGCTAAATATACTTGGGATGTTTGAACCAGCCAAGCTCAGGCTGACCAAACTTCTCTGTGAGCATCTCTACATTAAGGGGAAGTCACATTGCTAATCCAGGAGGGTTTTGCTTCCTGCTTCTTTTGTGCTATTGTTATAGGCTGTATTACATGGGCGGAGAGGGGCAACCACATGGTTTGAACGGAATACTTCCCCTCCATTCAATTACATTGAGGCAGCGCCATCTAGTGACAGAAGATACTTCTTTTTATGGATATTACCACATCAAAAGTGTTTCTTTTCATAGCAGGGCTTCCAGGGGATAGTTCGGGAGAAGTCCTGGCCATTGACAACATTCATGTAATGGACCCACAAACTTCCATCAGTGTGGTCAGTCGCGGGCATGCCAGAAATTGGAAGCTTTTCCCACCGTGAGTCCATATCAAAGTGTGAGATTTGTTTTTTCCCTTTACACATTAAAATCATGCATTTTCATGCATGTTTCCTCAAATGCACACATCCACTCTGCACATCTTGGACATGAACGCATTCTTCTCCCATTAAAAGAGGCATATTGTTTAATGGTGTGCACTTTGGTGAGCATTTTTTTCAAAAATACACATTTCATGATATTTGCCCTCCTGGCTTTCTGAAGATCATAGAATGATAGACTCTGGAGTTCCTCTTGAGGTCAACTAGTCCAACCCCTGTTCCATTCAGGTTTTGCATTGCAGGATGTAACTACAATGTCCTTGATATCTAGTCGACTCATCTCTGCTTAAACCCTCCAGTCCACAAACTCCAGAGGCTGCCTATTTCTCTGCTGAACAATGTTTAATCCATGCCTGGAATAGGGCAGGCTTTATTTTTTAATCAACGTTTTAGTATGATCTTCACCAGTCAAACAAAAAGAACAGGGCATGATGGGGCTTAAACTCAATGATCCGGGGGCTGGAGTGACTCCCTTATGAGCGAAGGTTACAACAGCTGGGATTATTTAGCCTGGAATCATAGAATAGCAGAGTTGGAAGGGTCCTACAAGGCCATCAAGTCCACCCCCCTGCTCAATGCAGGAATCCACCCTAAAGCATCCCTGACAGAGGGTTGCCCAGCTGCCTCTTGAAGGCCTCTAGTGTGGGAGAGCCCACCACCTCCCTAGGTCACTGGTTCCATTGTCGTACTGCTCTAACAGTCAGGAAAAAAGGAGGCTGAGGGGAGACATGATAGAGGTGGACAAAATGATGCCTGGTGTACAGAACATGGACAGAGAAATGTTTTTCTCCCTCAGCTGTTAATCCCAGCTTTTGTAACCTTTGCTCATAAGGGCATCGCTCCAGCCCCCGGATCATTGGGTTTAAGCCCCATCATGCCCTGTTCTTTTTGTTTGACTGGTGAAGATCACACTAAAACATTGATTAAAAAATAAAGTCTGCTCTATACCAGGCATGGATTAAACATTGTTCAGCAGAGAAATAGGCAGCCTCTGGAGTTTGTGGATTGGAGGGTTTAAGCAGAGATGAGTCGACTAGATATCAAGGACATTGTAGTTGCATCCTGCAATGCAAAACCTGAATGGAGCTGGGGTTGGACTAGTTGACCTCAAGAGGTACTGGTCACAAGAGTGGGACCACAAGAGTTATAAGGACGGCGGTGGTGGTGATGGGAGTCTCTCTGCCTTCTTTGCAGCATTGGCAGTATCAGAGAGCAAAATTCAATGTCCTTCTTTGCCAAATGCATTTCATTTCGGCTCAACGGCCCGTTACGAGGTTTGAGAGGCTTCAAACTTCTCCGCAAAGCATCCAATTCCAATTTCTTGGCCGTGGTGGTATGTGTGTGTGTGTGTAAAACAGCCTTCCTCAACCTGGGGCGCTCCAGATGTGTTGGACTGCAGCTGGGGCATTCTGGGAGTTGTAGTCCAACACATCTGGAGCGCCCCAGGTTGAGGAAGGCTGCTGTAAAATAAAGACATAACGTCGGCGATCCTTCTTACTCATCTTTCTCTAGTGCTTACACCCCCCCCAAAAAACCCCACTAACTTTGCTTCGAATCAAACTGCTTCGAAGGGCTTCTCTGCTCAGACCAAGGTGGTCTGGATGAATTCCTTTCAAATTCAGTGGGGAGGGTTTTCCCACCTGCCTGTCAACCCCCCCCCTTCCACAGACCCTCCTCCTGCAAGGAGGAACTTGAGGGTTTGGCTACTATGGCTAACGAACGCCAGGGCAAGAAATAACCCATCCTCGGCCACTCCACGGTGCGCGTTTCTCTTCGCAGCCATGCACCCTGAAAGCAGCTGGGGTGGGCAGGCCGGCACCCCCTAGCCGAAGGCAGGGCGCATTGGGGGGAGGGGGGAGGGAAGAGAGATGTAATCCCAGCCGTCTCGCAGAACCTGGCAGGACCAGCAAAGCCTTCTTCAGACCAGTTCCCCTTCCTTCTCCTTTCGCCATCTGGATGAGCTGACGCAGGGACCGATAAATGAGGTGAGCATCTTTTGCTTTGGTCCCAGAGCGCATCGTTTTCGGAAGTGGGGTTTTGGGTAGAGGGGGACGCATCCCCTGCAATGTTGCTCTCCTAGGAAGGAGGGATCAAAATGGCTCAGCGCTCTCCGGCTGCTCCACGCAGGAGCTCAGCCCGGATTTGCCGAGCTCAGGAAGAGGATTGCAAGGAGGAGAGAAAGATGGAGAAGAGGGCGAAGGACAGGGAAGAATCTAGCAGGCCGGAGGGAAGCGGTTGATCCTTCGGCATGTTTGCAGATGGCTTTGGCAGGGGAAGGATGGACTTTGCAGAGGGGTGTTGTTGTGGCTAAAAGAAGAAGGACCCGCTGTTGTCAGGTGAACGCTTTTCCCGCTGCTGTCAGGAACCCTTTGCTGAATCCGTAAAGGGAACCATTTCTGGGAGGGGGGGTTCTTTCTCTCCCCCCCGCCCCCTCCATCCATTTTATGATTTGGGAGACAGTCCAAAGAAGGTCAGACAAATCCAGGTCTTTTGGTTGCATGCTTCTTTC
Organism: Elgaria multicarinata webbii; assembly: GCF_023053635.1. Taxonomy (NCBI): domain Eukaryota; kingdom Metazoa; phylum Chordata; class Lepidosauria; order Squamata; family Anguidae; genus Elgaria; species Elgaria multicarinata. Next base: position 973,009 of record NC_086193.1, on the reverse strand, counting down.
TCTCTCTCTCTCTCTATGTATGTGTGTGTTTGTGTGCGTTGGCAAGGTATCCAAGGCTGAATTCCCACACGCAACATCCACCGAGGATTTTGCCCGTGAGGAAGCCGCCTCCTTCAAACAGAGATCTCCTCTCATCCGCCATGGTACTTTTGGGGAGCACAGCTCATGCACCACGCATTTAGTTCTATTTGTCCATTTGGTTTCAGGATTTGGATTCTGCCCATTGACATGTTCCCTGGGGAAGCTTACTCGCTCTCTACATACACATACATACATACACAGAGAGAGAGAGAGCTTGCAAGGTTTTGAGCCAGACCTTGTAGGTTTCCAGACCTCAAGGTTCCGGGCAGGAATCAAATCAACCCGGTCTCCCCAGGTACGGCCGCTGTGTGACTTTTTTTTTACGCTGCAATCTATTCCCGGCGCTCAAGGGCACGGGGATCTTGTGTACTCTGAGCATTAAGACAGTTCTAATTTTGCTTCTCGGCTCCTTGCGTGTTTTATTCCCTTAACGGCAAAGGCGAACCGGTTCCTGAGTGCAGAGAGGCTGAAACAGGCCGGATATATTATATAAAACAAGACGGACCTGCAACTGTGCGTTTCTGTTCAGTGTGCAAGCCAGCCACGCCGATTCCATTCCGTGCCCCTCCCACCTGGTTTTCTGGGTCGTCCCCACCCCCCATGGCACTCCGTGGGCACTCTTGTCCCACTGAACATATTCAGTGGCTCTTTTAGGACTCTCACCCAACTTATGCCCCCCCCCACACCCTTAAAGATTTGTCGTGCCTCTATAAACCTCGGGGCTTCCCTGAATCTGCATGTGCCTCTCTCTTGCGAGTTTGTGGTGCCTTTTTGCCATCCTAAGCAACGGCACTCACACCTTGGACATCGGAAGCAGAAGGAATAGTGCTAAATATTAACACTAGACTCTGGCTGCAACCAAATTTCTGTACCAGGGTGGGGGGGTTGCAATCTCTCATCAGGATGTAAGTTTTTGCAATTCTCTGGACCGTCCATAAATGCCGGAGATGGACTTTTCTCCTTGCGCTGACTCAGAGAGGGTGTATTTCCCCCCCCAGCAGACACCTGCGTTGGCTGAGTGTCCTGATGTTCAGAGGCCATTCAAGGTCTTACAAAACATCTCCTAAAACAGGCTTGCATTTATGCACTCGCCTGGTCACCATAGGTGATCAGGAACCACATGCAGGCGAGTGAGCAGGCTGGGAGAGGAGGGGCTGCAGCGTTTCATGCCTCCTCTGGGCCCAGCATAGAAACCAGACTGGAGGCCAATGGGCCAACAATGGGCCAGCTGTGGTTCTGTGCCCAAGGCAGGCTAGTAAGTTTTGTTTACAAGGCTGCCCCATAATCTACGGGGCACTTAAGAAGCCTTTTGCTCTCTGCTCAATGTGCAGTCTGTTTCCCACCCACCCCAGCCTCAGTTTCCTAGCTGTAAAATGGGAGACGGTCACAGCTTCACGACAAAGCAAGACTTTGGTATGTAGGTCTCCCGTTCTCCGAGAAAACTTTTCCAGAAGCGTTTTTGCCTTTAATTTCCCTCTCACCTTGCTTACAATCCCCCCCCCCCCCCGGGCACCGGTGACCATGCGGATATCTGCCTGTCCGCTGAATATATCACATCCCACGCATTTGATTTATTAAGCTTGCATAGTCCAATAGATTTGTTTGGGCTGCATCCAGATTTAAATTGGATCACCTGGACTTAGTCCTTGCACTCTGGCCTCCTGAAATGCTATTTCAGCCCCCTGAAAATGGGGTGAACTATGTTGGGGGGGGGAACTTTCTGCAAGAGGCAGATCCTGGATCCCCCACAAGTCCCTTGGCTGGTTTTTCAGCATCGTGTTGCAAAAATTAAATGTGTATGTTTGTTTTAAAATGAGGCCTAAACCAGCTAATGATTAGAGGGAGGTTTGGATTTTACAATGCTGGGCCCACATTTCACCAGGCACAAGAATCGGTACTGAATTCTTGGGCAGCCTCTGAAGAATTCCAGCTCTTGTTTAAACAAAGCAAAGCAAGTTTCTAGAACTTAAGGTAGTGAACGTCAGGCTTGAAGGTATTTGAAATCTCAGAAGCTGCCTTTGGAAAGCGGAAGGGGGGGGGGATGCAATATTACCGGGAGGGAGTCCTAACCTTGAAGCGCTTCAATGGCAATGCATAATTTATTGTGGTTGGCGGAACAAATTATGCAGTGTTTGCAAATACGTGCAAAAAATGGCCGGAACCAGTAAACAAGTTGCAGAATTCAGATGGAAACTGATGCAGGGTTTTTTGCATGCACAGGGATGATCCCAGGACAATCCCTGGAAAAAAGGCAGGTGTAGAAACGGCCCAGGTCTCCCAAAAACTAATCCGAAACTTACAGCTACTTTGCATTGGGACATGACACTGCCCTATAGCCGAAGCTCTCTGTGCCGTTCACAAAGGTTGAAAACAATGAACATTAAAAAGTACACAAAATTTAAAACCATCAAAAATATAAAAACAACAGTATAAAACAACAATATCCATTTAAACAACAACAGTTCTGGGGTCCATTAAAAACAAACAAACTTAGCATACGTTGTTAAATGCCTGGGAGAAGAGAAAAGTCTTGACCTGGCACGAAAATATAACAAATGCCACCTGCTGAAATTCTTCAATACAACTGTTAAAAATACAGGAGCCCTGTCCTCCTTTTCATAGGGTTACCCTAGGCTAGTAGCCATTGAGAGCCTTTGCCTCCAGGAATTGATCCAACCCCCTTTTAAAGCCATCCAAATTGGTAGCCATCACCACATCTTGTGGCAGTGAGTTCCATAGTTTAAGTCTGCACTGTGTGAAGATAAAACTTCCTTTTATCCCTTTGGAAGATAACATCTTTTTACCAGTCCTAAAGCTCCCACCAAACAACTTCACGGGATGCTCCACTCCACTCACGTTAAAGGAAGCCAGATTCCGGCTGGACATCAGGAAAAACTTCCTGACTGTTAGAGCAGTGCGACAATGGAATCAGCTACCTAGGGAGGTTGTGGGCTCTCCCACACTAGAGGCCTTCAAGAGGCAGCTGGACAAGCATCTGTCAGGGATGCTTTAGGGTGGATTCCTGCATTGAGCAGGGGGTTGGACTCGATGGCCTTGTAGGCCCCTTCCAACTCTGCTATTCTATGATTCTATGATATAGAAAATGTCTCCACACCATATTATAAAAGTTCTATCAGGTCTCCCCTCAGCCTCCTTTTCTCCAAGCGACACCATCGGCCCCTTTTCAAGCTAAACTTCGAAAGGAAGCCCAGAAAGAAGGCAGGAAATGGCTGCAGGATTGGGGGATCTTTCCCCTTTGATGGGCAATTGACCCAGGATGGAAGTCAATGAGGAGAAGGTCACAGCAGCTGGGAGTGAGATGGAGCCAGAGACCCAGGTGCGAGGCGTTTGCAGCCTTGCCTCTCTGTATCACCACCCCTTTCTTTAGCCTTCTCTACCTCTTGCCCACACGAACGCACACATGGAAGAAGCGCGAAGAGGAGGAGCGACTCCCGGGGGGTGCTACCAGGTGTGGGTCCTTGGCAGGTGCCCGGCTGTGGCGACCCTTGACACCAGCCCTGGGCTAAAGGCGTACGATACAGCCAGCAAGCGGGTATGGAGGCAAAAGGCAAAGAAAGGGGTGTCTCTGCATGTGAGTAGCATCACTCTTGTACAGGTGGGGGGACCCTCTCTCTCTCTCTCTCTCTTTCTCTCTCTCCCCTTCTATGGGGTAGGGAGCATCCGTAGAAAGCTGTTTTGCAGCGCTTCCAGAATGTATGTTAGTTTGCAACAGACAGCCTGTCCCCCCTAACTTCACACACGCACCCTCCCAGTATAGGCCCCTGCGGGTGTCAAATCCTGGCTGCTGCTTCTGGGGCATTTGTATTCCACAAACAGCTCCCCTGTTACATAAAATCCAAGCACTTTCTGCTCAAAGTAGGTCAAATACAGCTATGTGGGTTGGGTTTTTTCTTTCTGTCTCTTCCTTTTGCTTCCCTCCCTCTCTCTCTTTCTCTCTCTCACACACACAGACACACCACTCTCTTCCTCTTCTGGTGGCTTTCTACCAGGCATTCGATGGAGGAGGAGGAGGATAGGATAGGATAGGATCCAGGCCTGCTGGCTGCTGCAGTTTTGCCCTGCATTTAAATGAGAGCTTCTTAGGAAAGGAGACACAGCTTTTGGAAAGCGACCAACAAGATTCCTTTCTCAGAGGGATTAATCGGCTGGCAGAATTAGCAGCCTGGACACTTCTCAACCCTGCAGTGTTTTGTGTGTGTATATGAGGGGGTTTATTAAAGGCACAGTTTTGCAGGCAAGAAACGCAAGGATCAGAATGGTAATAAACCCATTCACGCTCTCTCTCTCTTTCTCTAATCATAGAATCACTACAAGGCCATCGAGTCCAACCCCCTGCTCAATGCAGGAATCCACCCTAAAGCATCCTTGACAGAGGGTTGTCCAGCTGCCTCTTGAAGGCCTCTAGTGTGGGAGAGCCCACAACCTCCCTAGGTAACTGATTCCATTGTCGTACTGCTCTAACAGTCAGGAAGTTTTTCCTGATGTCCAGCTAGAATCTGGCTTCCTTTAACTTGAGCCCGTTATTCCGTGTCCTGCACTCCGGGAGGATCGAGAAGAGTTTGCTTGCACGATTTACACATGGACACGCTCCCTCAGCCCTCACCTGAACAGTGTGTGCACGCATGCAGATTTCTTTACTGTGGGTAAAATCCAACACAAGTCCCAATTAGAGTAGACCCCTTGAAATGAATGGGATTAACTTAAATCTCATTCGTTTCAATGGCCCAATCTCAACACCGAAGTTCATATTCTATGGAAAAAGAATCAGGGAACATAATACTTTGAAGTCTTCTCTGCTAGATCTATCTATAACACTCTTCAAGGACTTGAAAGGTTGTCACACAGAGGAGTGCCAGGATCTCTTCTTGGTCATCCCAGAGTGCAGGATGTGGAAAAACAGGCTCAGTATTGTGGTCCCAAGCCGTGGAAGGCTTTATAGGTTAAAACCTGCACTTTGAATTGGGCTCAGAACCATACAGGCAGCCAATGCAAGCGGGATTGGCTGCCTATACTTTTTAAACTGGATTATGAAGTCAGGTGGTGTTGTGGCCTCCTGTTATATATCTTCTGCCCTTTTATTGCTGCGGTTTTATGAGGCCTTTTAAAATTAAGTTTCGTAAATTGCCCGGGTGCCATAAGATGAGGAGCAGTTATATAAATATTTCAGACAAATGAATGGCCGTAGTAATTGGCATGAGCCCGGCATCCTGGAAGGTGACGTAATGGTGACCAGTGAATTTGTGCAGGGATTCCACCAGGAAGGTCCTCTTCTCCAGTTGCCCCTGACTTGGAAGAAGGGGGTGGAAATCCGGAAAATTCCTCCTTCATCTCCCTCCCTGCCCAAAGCAGCCATTTTGAGCCACGCCTATTTGCCTCGGAATGTTCCGGAATGCTGCTCTGACTCCTGTTTGCATCAGAATGTTCCGGAACATATTCGGAACCACGGAGTTCTAGGCGTGGCGTCCCTGACTTCCAATGTATTGTCTCAGGAAGAGGAACCTCTGGGAACGGCAGAATTAAACGCAGGAGAAAGAAAGGGGAGGCTTGCCTCTTCGGCTTCACCCAAAGGGCTTGTCTCTTCGGCTCAAAACCGCATCCGATATGTGGCCGCTCTCTCAATGGCGTTTGCCACGGAGGAAATGGGAAGGGCGTTTTCCCCCCACCCTGGGCTAGTTTCCTTAGCGACAACAGAATGTAGTTCCTAGATGGCTCCATCCGGCATCTACAGATGAGAACCGGGCTCTGCAGGTATTCTTAAAACAGCCACGTAGAGCCCCCCAAAACAAGCTTCTGAATCTCTCTGTTTTGCACGTCAACTTTTTTTCCTCCTCCTCCTCCTCCTCCCACAAACCCCATAATTTGAACATGCCTTCAGAGTAGAAAACACACGCTGTAAATGCCCCACAATCCAGAATCGCATGGTTCTATAGAGCCCCATATCATAGATGTCGCTCAGGACAAAGGGTCTGCAGTTTTCCTTTGCTTCCAAGCCCTGCAGGGCCGGACGTTTTGCCGTGACGCTGAAGCGTTGCTCTAACGTCTTCTTTTCTCTCTCCCTCTCTCTCTTTCCCCTGCGTGCACGCAGGACGCGGCGCCTGCAATTTCTGCTTTGGTTCTTAATTAGGAGGCTGTTGGGATCACAGGAAGCAGGAATGGAGGTTTTTGGGGTGGGGTGTTGTTGATTTTGCAAGCCAGAGGCTACAATCTTCCTTCCCCATATTTCAGGCGGACCCAGCAGGAAAGGAAGGTGGGCTGCTTATGCAAGACGGTCCATTTCTGGCTCGAACGTTATGCAACTGGCACTTAAGCGTGTGTGTGTGTGTTTAATCGGTCAGACAGCGGTACCCAACTCCTCTCCGGTCGCCATGGTTACCAGCATCCCTCCGTCTCTCGCTCTGTTTTCTTTCAGCAAAGGTCCCCCGCCGCTCATAGGGTTTAATTTTATTTTCTGCTCCGTTAAGAGGGAGCCCTTGACACAAATAAGAGAAGGGTTTGGCAGAAGCAGACGTGATTCGCAGCCATTTTGCAGGCTCCCTGTCTCTTTCCTTTGCTGATTTTTGTGGCTCAGTTTGCACGTGGGTTTAGCGCTGTCTCGGATGGGAGGCTAATCTGGCACGGGTCTGCCTGTGTGTGCCGGGTAGATGGCTTCAGAACAGGGATGGGGAGCGTGAGGCCGTCCAGGAGTTGATGGACTGCAATTCCCATCACAGAATCCTAGAATAGTAGAGTTGGAAGGGGCCCACAAGGCCACCGAGTCCAACCCCCTGCTCAATGCAGGAATCCACCCTAAAGCATCCCTGACAGATGGTTGTCCAGCTGCCTCTTGAAGGCCTCAAGTGTGGGAGATCCTACAACCTCCCTAGGTCACTGATTCCACCGTCGCACTGCTCTAACAGTCAGGAAGTTTTTCCTGATGTCCAGCCGGAATCTGGCTTCCTTTAACTTGAGCCTGTTATTCCGTGTCCTGCACTCTGGGAGGATTGAGAAGAGATCCTTGCCCTCCTCTGTGTGACAACCTTTTAAGTATTTGAAGAGTGCTCTCATGTCTCCCCTCCATCTTCTCTTCTCCAGGCTAAACATGCCCAGTTCTTTCAGTCTCTCCTCATAGGGCTTTGTTTCCAGACCCCTGATCCTCCTGGTTGCCCTCCTCTGAACACGCTCCAGCTTGTCTGCGTCCTTCTTGAATTGTGGAGCCCAGAACTGGATGCAATACTCTAGATGAGGCCTAACCAGTCCTGAATGGAGGGGAACCAGCACCTCGTGGCTGAGAGCCTTAGGCCCATGGGACTAAATTCACCTTGAGGATATGCTTCCAGGACTTGAGAAACAGGAGTACAGTTAGAATCATGCAAGAGCAGTGTTGACTGTTTTCTGAGCAGGCGATCACAGAGGTGGGGAGGGAGAGACGGATGTGTTGCCTCCCTCATGCCGATGTGCGTGCATAGATGTGCAAGTGCATTGGCGTCGAGGTGGTGATGCAGGGTAGCAGCTGAGTTTCCAAGTGACACCCTCTCTCATAATACTAGGAACCAACGGGGTCACTATCCCATGAAGCTGATGGGTGGCAGATTCAGGCCAGATTAAAGGAAGGACTTCTTCACACAGCGCATAGTTAAACTATGGAACTCACTTCCACAAGATGTGGTGATGGCCACCAATTTGGATGGCTTTCAAAGGGGGTTGGATAAATTCCTAGAGGAGAAGGCTATCAAGGGCTGTAAGCCTGTGTGCACCAGTTGCTGAGGAACATGGGCAGGAGGAGGATGCTGCACCTGTGTCCTCCTTGTGGGTCTCTGGTTGACAGCTGTTGACCAGATGGACCCTTGGTCGGATGTTCCTCTGAGGATGATGGGTTTCATCTCTCCTCTGCTGGTGGGAACTTAACTAAGCCGTAAAAGAAAAACAGTACCGACCGACCTCACAGGGCTCTGGTCTCTCCAGGGATGGGAGGCCTCCCCCTTTGGGTCTGGGCTGCTCCCGGCTAACAGCTTCGCTCCTTTCCTCGGCCTGCAGGGATCACCATGTTGACCAGCATTGCCGATGGGCTCCTGTGTTGCCTGATGGGCAAGACAGCCAACGTGGTCAGTCCCCTGGAGAGCGTCGAGTCGCGCGACGGCTTTAGCTTCGTGGAGGTGAAGCCCGGGCGCGTCTTGCGGGTGAAGCACGTCGCCCCGGCCCGGCCGGCGGGGGCGGAGGAGGCGGCCCAGAGGGCCGGCGCCGTGCGCTGCAAACGCCGCATCGCCGTGTACCGCAACGGGCAGATGGTCATCGAGAACCTGGGCGAAGCCGTCCGCTCCGACATCCTGCACGGCCAGAACGGGACGGAGCCCAACAGCACGGTGGAGCTGGAGGTCCCCGACGCCAACGCCGCCCCGGCGGCCAACCCTTCCGCCCCGGCGGCCAAGCGGCGCCGGCGCAAGCCCAAGAAGCTGGTCAACATCGACTGCACCAAGTTCATCAGCAGCTGCAAGGGGACCCACGCCGACGTGGTCCTTTTCTTCATCCACGGCGTGGGGGGCTCTCTGGACATCTGGAAGGAGCAGCTGGACTTCTTCACCAAGCTGGGCTACGAGGTGGTGGCCCCGGACCTTGCCGGCCACGGGGCAAGCTCGGCCCCGCAGATCGCGGCCGCCTACACGTTCTACGCCCTGGCGGAAGACATGCGCGCCGTCTTCAAGCGCTACGCCAAGAAGAGGAACATCCTCATCGGACACTCGTACGGGTAAGAGCAGCAGTCCTAGCAGGGCGCCCCGTATCTGTTCCCCAATCTGGCTCCCTCCTGATGTGCTGGATTCCAACTCCCATCACTCCCAGCCAGTGGCCCTGACGGAAGATGCCCTCTGACACATCTGGAGGACCCTGGCCCTGCTCGTCACAGGTCATGCCGTCTTCTTGCTGTTCCATGCTACCCATGCGCAGGCGGGCAGAGCTTAAAAAACACACACTGCAAAAAAGTAACCAATTACGTGTGCCGTTCCGTCGAGATTCTTTTGGTGCGGTGTCGTATGATTGCTCATTTATTTATTTACTGTGTTTTTAAAGCATCCAGTCACTGGAGTTCTCTGGGTAGAGTACAATATCTCACAAACATAAATATGAAAACAAGGAGGAAAACAATGTAGGATGAGGGCGATTCGTGGCTACTAGCCCTGATGGCTGTGTGCCACCTCCAGTATCCGAGGCAGTAAGCCTGTGTGCACCAGTCGCTGGGGAACATGGGCGGGAGGGTGCTGTTGCACCATGTCCAGCCTTGTTGGTCCCTGGTCGACGGCTGGTTGTCCACTGTGTGAACAGGACTAGATGGACCCTTGGTCTGATCCACCCTCAGGGCTCTTGTGTTCTTAAAACCATTCCAGCAGCCCATAAAACCAAGGCTGTAGCTAGACCTAAGGTTTATCCTCGGATCATCCCAGGTTCGTCCCTGCCTGAGCGCTGGATGCCCTGTGTGGCACTTAGATGAACAGGTTTGACCCCAGGATAATCCTGGGATAAACCTTAGGTCTAGCTATGGCCCAAATCCCTCTTGTGCCGCCCTCAGTTCCAGCTGCACTTCTTCCTTCTCACCCAGCTGCCTCTTCCATCTCGTCGTCTTATTATATTTATTTATTTATTACATTTGTATCCCGCCCTATATCACTACAATCTCAGGGTGATGTACAGATAGAGCTATACAATATAAAACAATAAACAGACACAGCTAAAAACAAATTAAGCCATGAGTCAAGTTAAGAACCAGTATTTAATTTAAAAGCAATTAAAACCATGTGCGAACGTGGTGAATTTAACCATGAAGGGCTTTGTTAAAAAGCCACGTTCTTCCTCCTCCTCCTCTTCGTTTGTGTGCAGGGTCTCCTTCTGCACCTTCCTGGCCCACGAGTACCCGGATCTGGTCCACAAAGTCATCATGATCAACGGAGGAGGCCCCACGGCGCTGGAGCCCAGCCTGTGCTCCATCTTCAACATGCCCACCTGCGTCCTCCGCTGCCTCTCGCCCTGCCTGGCCTGGAGCTTTTTGAAGTGAGTTTCCCGTGCCCGGGGGGTGGGGGAGAAGGTGACATGGCCGGGGAAGGGGGGGCGTTTTTGAGATGGGAACCAATCTCTGGGGCCCGTGGTTGACCGGGGAGCTATGGAGGCGTAGCTCAGAGCACGGAACTCAGGGTTTGCATGCAGAAGATCCTGGGTTCAACCCCTGGCCACATCGCCAGGTAGGGCTGTGAAAAGACCCCCGTCTGACACCCCCGGAGGGTCACTCCTACCAGTCTGTGTAGACACTCCTGAGCTAGACAGGGTATAAGGCAACCTCCGACATCCTTATTTAAAACCAGCCTTTGATTCAGAATTATGAGGACTAGAACCTTACTTTCGCTTTAGCTCAGCGGTACAGCACCTAAAGGGTCTCCGTGCCTGCCATAGGAACTCTGGCTGCAGGGCTGGAATAGGGGCCCTGGGGTTGGGGGAAGGCAGCATTGGATTAGGTAGCATTGGATTGATACCATAGAGCAGGCTTCCTCAACCTGGGGCGCTCCAGATGTGTTGGACTACAACTCCCAGAATGCCCCAGCCATGCAGTCCAACACATCTGGAGCGCCCCAGGTTGAGGAAGGCTGCCATAGAGCATCCCAACACCATCAGCTTGCTAAATGCAACTTGTCGCCGTTTTGGCAAGTCTGGACTGCCCCAGATCGGCTCTCCTTCGGTCTCAGGCTTCTGTAAGGTGGGGCACGTCCACCCTCTTCTTCCCCGTCGTCCCTGTGACTGATCCCACTTATACGAAACGAAAGCATCTTGGTGGCACTCACCACGTGCGTTTGCTGTTATGAGGAGTGATCATAAGGTCTGTATTTCTTTCCCTTTTCGACTGATCCTGCATTGAGCCGGGGGTTGGACTCGACGGCTTTATAGGCCCCTTCCAACTCTACTCTTCTATGGTTCTATGATCAGCCAGACCCGTGACTTTTCTTTCAGGGAGTTCTCGATGTAGTGTTTGTCCTAGATCCGCTACCACCACCAGCGTACGGACATTCAGATCTATATCCGGAATTCTTCGGACCGCTGAATTAATCCCTCCCGTTCGGCCCCTCGCAGGGCCGGCTTTGCACGCCAAGGCTCCAAGGAGAAGCAGCTGCTGAAGGAAGGGAACGCGTTCAACGTCTCGTCCTTCGTCCTGAGAGCCATGATGAGCGGCCAGTACTGGCCCGAAGGGGATGAAGTCTACCACGCCGAGCTCACGGTGCCCGTGCTGCTGGTGCACGGGATGCACGACAAGTTTGTGCCTGTGGAGGAAGACCAGCGGATGGCCGAGGTACGGTTCACACGGGGGGGGGGGGGGCCAAGTGACCCACAGAGCGTCCGCTTCCGCTACCTTCGCTTTCCCAAGAGAGTTTCTTGTGGATAGAATTAAACAGTGATCGTCACCTAGTGAAACAATGCTCTTCAATGCACTTAAGCGCTGTTCAGTTAAGGGGAGCTAGCTTGCTGGTGTTCTTCCTGGTGCTCTGTGGAAAGAAGCCTGTAGTTCAGGGGCTTTGAGGTTGTTCTTTGCCTGTGGGAGCCCCCCCCCCCCCCGGCTCATTTCCTGTCCTATCCGGTTAAAAAGAACTCCAGTGGAAAGACAGGAGTAGGACCCTTCCGTGCCAGAGACCACAGATTGCTGCTGCAAGTCAGGACTGAACCGTTTTAGGTTTGACGGGCCGAAGGCTTGACTCAGAATAAATCTGGAATGATCCGAAGCAGCCTTCTCAAAACAGATGTGTCAGTTTGGAAGCTTGTGCAAAATACAGTGGCCAGCGTGATAACCGGAACCAGAAGGTTCGAACATATAACACCAATTCTGGCCCGCTTGCATTGGCTGCCGGTATGTTTCCAAGCCTGATTCAAGGTGCTGGTTTTAACCTATAAAGCCTTCCACGGCTTGGGACCGCAATACCTTACGGAACGCCTCTCCCGACATGAACCTACCCTCTCACTGCGCTCAACATCTAAGGTCCCCCTCCGAGTGTCTACTCCAAGGGACTCTCAGAGGAAGGCAACAAGGAAGAGGGCCTTTTCAGTGGTGGCCCCCTAATTGTGGAATAATTTTATTTATTTATTTATTTATTTATTTATTTATTTATTTCACTTATATACCGCTCCCATAGCCAGGGCTCTCTGGGCGGTTTACAGAAATTCTAAAATTAAGATAAAAACGAGTATACGAAATTTAAAATTCTAAAACGCAGAACATACACACACAAAGCATTAAACACCGTTAAAAAAAACCTAAACGTGTGGGTGATTAAGATGTGCCGCCATATGCCTGGGCAAAGAGGAAAGTCTTAACCTGGCGCCGGAAAGATAGCAGCGTTGGCGCCAGGCGAGCCTCGTCAGGGAGATCGTTCCATAGTCTGGGGGCCATGACTGAAAAGGCCCCGTCCCTCGTTGCCACACTCCGGGCCTCTCTCGGAGTAGGCACCCAGAGGGGGACCTTAGATGTTGAAGGTAGTGACCGGGTAAATTCACGTCGGGAGAGGCGTTCCATCACGTATTGTAGTCCCAAGCTGTGTAAGGCTTTACAGGTCAAAACCAGCACCTTGAATCGGGCTCGAATAATCTCCCTGATTATTCGACATTGTTATCTTTCCAGCGCCAGATCAACTCTTTCTCTCTTCTCCCAGGCATTTAGCAATATGTAATTAACCTGGGTTTGTTTTTGTGGTTTTAAATTTGTGTATATCGTTTTTAAGTGTTTTTATCCTAGGTAAACCTCCCAGAGAGCCTCGGCTATGGGGCGGTATACAAATGTAATAAATACTACTACTAATAATAATAACTTCACTGAGCCCAGCACACATGGGGACCACGAGAGTTGTATTTATTTATTCACTGCATTTCTATTTTGTAGTCCGACTTCCGCAGCGTGCCGAGTTTGGGAGATCTAACAGGGGTATCAGAGTGCGATGACGGCTCGAGGCCCCCTTCCTGCGCCCGCACCCGGGAGTAGAAGCCGTCTTTGACCCTGTCTCGTCCCCTTCCGTCCTCAGATCCTGCTCATTGCGTTCCTGAAGGTGATCGACGAGGGCAGCCACATGGTGATGCTGGAGTGTCCGGAGACGGTCAACACCCTCCTGCACGAATTCCTGCTGTGGGAGCCTGAAGTGGTTCCGGCTGGGGACGGGCCCGAAGCGGAGAAGAAATAAAAACAAAACAAAAACGTGCCCCCCTCCCAAGCGAGTGAACGAGAAGGGGCTGCTTGCATCGCTGCTTCCGCAGGTGGAGGAGTGACTCTGCTGGGTTTTGAGCCCACGGCGGCGGAGGGCGTGCGCGTGGCGTGGGCTCAACCCGCTTTCGGGGCCGGGGAGAGCCCTTTCCTTCCCCGGATAGGAGCCGGCAGGGCCAAACAGGGTCTGGGATCCGTCGGGCAAAGGCTAAGTGGACTCTCAGACACGTACAGGACGGAAGGCAGAGTCTTGCCTCAGTAGTCCCTTTGCCACGTTCTCATTTATTCCACGCACTCGGCCTCAGGCAGGCCCAAGAGAGCCGGGCACGGCTGAGCCGCTGGGATTCCCCTCGCTGCGGGACTTGCAGAGATGGACGCTGAGGGCTCTGGGAGCATTTCCCCCCCTCCTCCCCAAATGTGTGGCTGTCCTTCTCTGTCCTGTGGCTACCAAGTCAAGCCGGGCACAGCGGGCTCACAGCCAGACCTCACAGCTCCTTTCAACTCTCACTGCTCCATCAAGGCCGCAACTGATTCTCCATATTGGCTGAATCTGGAAATTGCAAGGGGAGGCGGTGAGAATGGACCCGTTGCAGCACGCTGGTGTTGACGTGGTTTTTCCTTAGATCCTCTCCAGCAGGCGGAGGACTGAGTGGGAGGAGGTTCACCCGGTGTTATTGACTCATCAGACCCTTGCCCCAACCTTTTACTGGTACTGGGCATAACGTCACCCCCAAATCCTTGCCTATGTTCTCTGCTGGCCTCAAGATGTGTTGAACTGCAACTTCCATCATCCCCAGCTTGCTGGGAATGATGGGAAGTGGCAGCCCAACGCACCTGGAGGCCAGCAGGTTGGAGAAAGCTGTACAATGCTGCCGTCTGCGCTAAGCAAGGAGACCCTTTCGCAACCCCTTTGCTGGTTTTTGTGGGGTTTTTTGCAGCTTGTACATAAACTCCAGGGCGAAACAGCCCACCCAAGGGTATCGCAAGGCAAAGGGCGCGCTCTCCGACCTTCGGCACAGGGGTCCGGAGGGTGCGCTGTGCGGTCAGCCAGCCACGTCTTTCAACTGTTTATTTTCCGTTGTTGGAATCACACTGTGCCACGCCGACACGTCCTTTTCGGCTCACCAACGTCTGCTTTGGCCTGAATGCTCAGATTTAAGGAGGTGAAAAGTTCCCCAGAGGTAGGAGAGCCAAAAAAGGCAATGAACTCTTGGGGCTGTGGGGAGACGGATGGGTGTCCCTCACAATAGGGGTTTTTTTTTTGCTGCCACCGTCCAAGCTCAGCCTCCTGCGGGAGTAGGAATAAAAACCCCGGCTGGAAGTTAACAATCACACACAGACCTGGGCAGTGATAGGAAAGCAGCTCCATGGGGCTGGAGAGGTAAGCAGAGAGAGAAACATCGCTCTTCCCCAAGACCTTTGATTTGGAGACGACGGCTTGGTTTCTCACTCCGCTCCGCTCAGACGAGCGCTGAGTCGCTTTCAGAGGCAGAGCTCAGCGGTAGAAGTCTCCGCGTGGCATCTGGAAGGTACCAGATTCAGCCCCCAGAAGTGTTTCTGAGTAGGGCTGAGAAAACCCTGGAGAAAAACTGCCGGTCGGTGCAGACAACCACGGGGCTGATCTGGTAGAATGCAATTCCCTATGTTCATATTAGAATCATGGGGACCGGAAACTTAATTTGGTTTTCAGGAACAGAACGTAGCTTAGAGCCTGTGCTATGTATGCAGAAGGCCTCAGGTTCAATCCCTGGCATCTCTTGACACGCGTGTGAAAGATCCCTGCTAGAAACCCAAGAGTGCCATTGCTGCCGGTCAGTGTAGACGATATTAAACTGAATGGACCAGGAATGCCACTCAGCACAAAGTGCCTTCCTACGGCGGTGCAGCCGAGTGACGCCTGGCGCCGTGGGGCTCTCGGTTTTCAGCAGATCAGTGCTCGTCTCTGGTCCTGCCCCACTGATTTGCCTTGCCAGAGACCAAAATAAATGCGCCACACTTTGTGTTGTTATAGAACGACTGTTCACTTCAACTCTTTGTGGCTCTACTAGATTTTGGCCTGATATATTTAACAAAACATCTCGACAGGCAGTCACTCTGGCTGCTCAGATGGCCACAAGCTCTAAGCCAAAGCCTTTGAGACAGGCGGAGAAGCCCAACTTTTAATGCCACCGTCGGTGGGTCCCCCTCTTGACGGCGGAGCGAACACCGTTTACGTATCTCCAATCTCCCACTGCTACGATCCTGATAGCAAGAAAGGCACTGGGTTGAGCCCGGTGATGGAAAAAGCATCATGGAGAACATTTTGGGGTGGGTGGGGAGGACATACCCAAGTAGTAACTGGTACATTCTCTCAACGGGCAGTTTTAATGCATTGAAGGAAGTTTCCAGACCTCACTGGGTTCTTTATCAGGCACAAACAAACCACGGTCAATGATCTTACCATCGTCCACGTCTGGCAGGTTATGAAGCTGGGTGCACGCTAAAAAGAAACACGGCAACGTAACGACTTGTTTATGGGATCGCTGGAATGGACATAGGTGATGGATGTGCTGTGCGCCAGCCGAAGTTGAGCATCTAGCAATGGTTGCTTTGGGGGTGTTTTTTTTAAACAACCTGTGCAGTATTAAAACCAACGCCCCACACACAGTGGGAAGTGGCAATTCGGCTCAGCTCCCTGCTGTGTAGGCGAAGGGTACCTTGGCACAGGTGCGGAATACGGGCCTGTGAAAATTGTAATGGCTTAAACAGTCATAGAATCATAGAATAGCAGAGTTGGAAGGGGCCTACAAGGCCATCTAGTCCAACCCCCTGCTCAATGCAGGAATCCACCCTAAAGCATCCCTGACAGATGGTTGTCCAGCTGCCTCTTAAAGGCCTCTAGTGTGGGAGAGCCCACAACCTCCCTAGGTAACTGATTCCATTGTCGCACTGCTCTAACAGTCAGGAAGTTTTTCCTGATGTCCAGCCGGAATCTGACTTCCTGTAACTTGAGCCCGTTATTCCGTGTCCTGCACTCTGGGAGGATGGAGAAGAGATCCTGGCCCTCCTCTGTGTGACAACCTTTTAAGTATTTGAAGAGTGCTCTCATGTCTCCCCTCCATCTTCTCTTCTCCAGGCTAAACATGCCCAGTTCTTTCAGTCTCTCTTCATACGGCTTTGTTTCTAGACCCCTGATCATCCTGGTCCACCAGACCCTTTTCATGTAGGTAATAGATGCCACAGTAGGTGTCGCGTTTGACTTGAGAAGCCCAGTCATGAAAGGGCAGGCCCTTTAAAATGGGACTTTGCTCCAACCTCTGGAAGAGAAACCTGTCAAAATCTTTCAATAACTAGAGTTGATCCAGGGTTTTGTGTGTATTTTTCACGATCTTCTTAACTTCGTTTTTTCCACCAGACTACTAGAACTGTCTTCCCCAACTTGGTGTCCCAAAAATATGGTGGACAACAACCCCCATCTTCCTCCTAAATTCTCTCTCCGCCCAACTATTAAAGATAGAAGAGCCTTGACCCAGAACAAGGTATGGGAACCCTAGACGGAACCACTGTAGATATTAACACCCCAATTTTACACGCTAAAAGTGTGTTTAAATATTTTTAATCCATCTAGGTCACCTTACCTTCTCGCTTTCTAAATGGTTTCCACCACCTTGTCAATAACATGCCAGTTTTATATACTTTTTAGCCAAACACACACACAGAAACACCAAAATGGTTTTGGAAGGTAAACCCCATTGCCGTAAAGTTAGGAAGATACAAATCTAGATTCATTTTTAAAAACCTGAAGATGTTAAACGGTGGATACGGACAGCCCATACAGATCTGTCGTTTGAGACGTAGGACCGTTTAAAAAATAATTGGGTAGATTGATGTCATTGGTGTCATTGTACTATTGTCCACCAGTTATCCAGATGCAAACTTGGTTCGTGCCCGTTTTAGCCTACTTTGAAGGTTTTTTATAGGATGCACCAAACCGTAATTCGGGACACAAAACCGATCTGTTGTGAGGGGTGGGGTGAGAAGCCAAGCGAAAACACCACTTGCAATTTATCCCAAATGAATCAAAGGTGCCGTAAAAGGAGACTTCACGGTCAAAGGAGCCAACCGGCTGTTCCAAAACCACAATGTAGTCGGTCCTACAACATTAAATGCCATGTGCAGCCCACAAACCCCGTGGGGAATGCCTCTTGTGTTCCTGGAATTCAAGGCTCTGGTGTTCACATCCAAGTTCGTAAGCCAAACTCGTTTCATCCATCTACCGCGGGGTCTCCCCCACCCTCTATTTCTGTACGAGTGGCTCAATGCATTTTAAACCGCATTCTTAGATGACTGTTAACCTGCTTGAAATTGTTCCGCAGCCTTACTTGGGAATTCCAAAAACTCAGCCTGCTTACCCCCTTCACCGGACGATGAAACAGGACTGTGCGCTACAGTGTCATTCCATCCAGACTCTCAAATAAAGAAGTATTCTATTCTCAACAGACCCAGTACTTGGTTTTGAATCCATATAACAGTGAGATTGTGGTGGCTGGGTGTGTGTGTGTGTGTCTACAACACCAGAGGGGTTTTACAGCAATCCTCTACACCCAGAATTCAGAGCAGCCAGGTGTGTTGGGATTACAATTCCCAGCAGGCCTCAGAAACTGGATGCTGAGTTAGCTGGACCCTATCTTGGGTTTGATCCAGGGAGGCTTTTCTTTATAACGCAGTAAAAGTCGCTATCGTGTGCATAGAAACCACAGTCCCTATTAACACAACCAAATTTCCTTATCATCCCCTGCTCTGCATTCCCACGTTACAAACTGGCTGGGAATGATGTGATTTGCAAAGCCAACACACCTGGATGATGGCAGGTTGAGGGGAGGCTGTTCCATCAACCTGTAAATTTTAGTCTGTCCTACGTTGGGGGCAGTGATCAGGATGCGGCGAACGCCGTTTCTCTTAAAGCAGCTTCAAAATGGTTTTCAATCTGTCACCGGACTGAGCTGGATTAATTCATGGATCTTGGGTGGAGGGGAGATAATAGAGGGCAAACTTTAAATATTGGGGGACATCAGGAATGAAAGCCGGATTAAATTTGAAAGATTGCCCCGTATTTGTGTCATGTTATAGATTGTGAGGCAGACTGGATTCGAACTCGTGCTAAGGAACTTGGCCAACGGTTGGTTTACAGCAAGAGCGTGAACTGATCCAGGACACGGGCTTGGGAGGACGGGGGGTGATGGGAAACCGGGCCTGTGCTTTGGTGCTGCACGGAACAAGCCGATGACCCCGTCCGGACGCTCAGGAGAAATACAAATTGCAGCCCAAGGACAGAGACAAACCCAGGTCTCACCCAACTCCCACATGGTACCCTGACTCTGGATCAAACTCCGAGGAGAACAGCCCTTAAGCTTACTGCAGTGCACACATTTTCAAAAATTAATAATAATAATAATAGGAAGAGGAGGGCAGAGGAAGAAAAAAATCAAAACATGCTGATAACCTGAAAAGAAAGGCAAAGATTTTATTCCCCACGAAGACATGGGATTCAAAAGAGATGCAGGATAAGGTATATTGGGGACAGTCCTGTTTTAATTTTATCCCAACTACTGGTTCCTCACCCACCCTTCCATGCTGAATTAATGGTAGAATCATAGAATAGCAGAGTTGGAAGGGGCCTACAAGGCCATCCAGTCCAACCCCCTGCTCAATGCAGGAATCTACCTTAAAGCCTACCTGACAGAGGGTTGTCCAGCTGCCTCTTGAAGGCCTCTAGTGTGGGAGGGCCCACAACCTCCCTAGGTAACTGGTTCCATTGTCATACTGCTCTAACAGTCACGAAGTTTTTCCTTGTTGTCCAAATTGAATCTGGCTTCCTGCCACTTGAGCCCATTATTCCGTGTCCTGGGAGAAAGAGACAGTATGTGGGTGTCTGGACATTACTCTTAGACTTTACCACCATGAGGACTAGAAACCCACACTTTTCAGTTAAAAGAAACATGAATTCAAAGAATCCTAGAATCGGGGGGGATGGATTTTAGGCCATCCAACCAAGCCCCTGCTAGAACTGCAAAGCTGCAGTATCCCCAACACACCGGGGGAGGGGGGTCTGAACCCTGATTTAAGACCACCACAGAGGGGGGGTAGATAATTTTGAAGGATATAAACCATGTGTGTGTGTTTTTAAAGAAGTTAAGTGATTTTGGACTAGACTCTACAGTTCCAGAAGCTGCAAAGGCCACCCACAAACCCTGCTTGCTCTGACGGACATCACACACGCACACACACGCCCTTGTTCAGAAGGAGAAATGAGGGGCGTAGACGCCGAAATGCAAACCAGTCAGTCTAGGCCAGCCTTCCTCAACCTGGGGCGCTCCAGATGTGTTGGACTGCATCTCCCAGAATGCCCCAGCCAGCTGGCTGGGGCATTCTGGGAGTTGTAGTCCAACACATCTGGAGCGCCCCAAGTTGAGGCAGGCTGGTCTAGGCGAAGAAGTCAGACTCAAGCATCTCAGCCTGATACAAGCAGTCTCATTTAATTTTACCAGTTTCACACGATCCCAGAGAGAAGTTGGATAAAAAAGCATTAAAAACAACATACAAAAAGCATTCATTGAAGGATTCCTTTTTTAAAAAAACCCTGCGCAAGCGATTTCCCGCCGCTACTTATAAAAGAGTTTTCGAGAACGGCTGCCGCACCGCTGGCACGGGGGATCCCGTAAAAAACACAGAGGAGAACCATCACTCCGTTCGCTTCCGGTAAGGACCATCGCTTCCAAGTCTCAATCCAACGTCGAGGGAGAAACTCGTGCGTTCCAGCAGCTTGGGAGGACAATTTCATCCTCTCCTGAAGAGCGCTGGTGCTCAACGCCCCTTAATCCTGCGGCCATCCCTCCAAAAAGACGCTGTTCCTCAACTTTTATGGGAGCAGAAGGAAAACGCAATTCCGGAACGAGCCACAATTCCAAAATCCGGCCTGACAAACCGCAGTTTAAAAACTTCTAAACGTGGATACTTTGACCCTCGGCGTCAGGGATCCACCGAGAAGCGACTCCACGTTCTCAATGGATTCCCTAAACCTCGCTAAAGGCAACGCTAAATTGGCAGGATTTAACGTCCCTCCATCCTAGGTAAGTCCTAGCCTGAGCTATCGGGCAAGCCTCAATCGAGTCATCACAGGAGAGAGAACAATGCCGAGCCGTACGGCCGGGGGCCAGCCCCGCTAAGGCCCCGCTGCTGGGCTGCTCGGATGTCAGCCGAAAGGCAGAAGAGGGAATCCCTCCATCACTGACCGGTTCAGATGTCCGCGGGACGCAGCTGCCGCTCCCCTTCCGCTAGGAAGATCTGCATAGCCCTGTGTAGAAGGTAGATGCCCAAATACCGGCGCCGTTTCATTGGCCAGCCCGCCACGACGCCGTAGTAATTTCCCCTCTTCTGATTGGTTAGCATCTTCAAGCCTGGAGGGAGAAAGGGGAAACCGCTCAGGAAACTGTGCGAGAAAGAGGAGATTATAACTTTGCTGTTTTAAATTTGTATTTTTGCACCGCTGCTGTTTGTATTTTATATTATGGTTTTATACTGTTGTTTTGTTTTGAATTGTCTTAACTTTGTAAACCGCCCAGAGAGCTTCGGCTATTGGGCGATCTAGAAACGCAATAAATGAACGAATGAATGACTGAATGAATAAATAAATAAGCAGGGTATCCCAGAAGCCTTCGGCCGGGCCTTACCGATGGCGTCCAGCATGCAGGCTTCTCGTGTGTAGGCCTCCACCGGGATGACGTTCTGGAAACAGTGCATGGAAATGACGCCCTGCCCGCTGGCCCAGATCTCCAGGATGTGCTGGACCTTGGAGCACACCTGTGGACGGAGAAGGCATGTAGCGACAGTGGGGAGGAGAGAGAGGAAGCAGAGCTTCGGTTATGGGGCGGTATATACAGTAAATGTAATAAATAAATAAATAAATAAGATACATAAGTGTCAGCCCATCCCCATTACGATAAACATTTGCTTTTCAAGTTGCGTCAAGGCGTAATTAGAGTAGTTTTGTGGGAGCAGGCAAAGGGTCCAACCACACACACACCCCAATCCTCTCCTGGCATCCCTCGCCCAGGGGATGGGTACCTCAGGACCCAAGAGCAAATCTGGCCTTCAACCACCAATGGGTCGTTTCCCGGCTTTTGATCCATTTTTCCCTTCTAAAATGTTGAAACACCTCTGATAAGGCTTAAAGACAAGCAGTTGAGGCTTTACGTTAAAACAGGAGCGTGTTCAGAGGAGGGCAACCAGGATGATCAGGGGTCTGGGGAAAAAAGCCCTGTGAAGAGAGACTGGAAGAACTGGGCCTGTTTAGCCTGGAGAAGAGAAGATTGAGGGGAGACATGAGAGCACTCTTCAAAGACTTGAAAAGTTGTCACACAGAGGAGGGCCAGGATCTCTTCTCCATCCTCCCAGAGTGCAGGACACGGAATAACGGGCTCAAGTGACAGGAAGCCAGATTCCGGCTGGACATCAGGAAAAACTTCCTGACTGTTAGAGCAGTACGACAATGGAACCAGTGACCCAGGGAGGTTGTGGGCTCTCCCACACTAGAGGCCTTCAAGAGGCAGCTGGACAGCCATCAGTCAGGGATGCTTTAGGGTGGATCCCTGCACCGAGCAGCGGGTTGGACTGGATGGCCTTCTAGGCCCCTTCCAACCCTACTATTCAATGATTCTATGAGGTTGGTATTTTTTGTATTTTTGGCCTCACAGCCTTCGGTCGAAACCGTAGGAGCTCTTCCAAAACAGAAGTCGGTCACCACGCTTTTTGTTAGCCAGGGGTAGCGGGCCTCTGGATTTGGAGATTCTATTTAGCCGGCACAGCTCCTGTCTGCCGAAAAGTCCCTCCTCCCCCAATTAAATCTGTCCACAGGCTGCGGAGGGGTCGCGGTCTCGGCCGGGTCACCCTCCTCCCCCAGAGGCAGGTTTCCCGGCATCCGCACCTTTCCGCCCCGCCTTCCCTGGCCATCCTTGTAGCGGGTCAAGGCTTCGTACAGGTGAGAATACGGCCTGGAGCGTTTCCCTTTGCCCACGTAGAAGACGGCGCTGACGAAGGTCCGGAAACATTCCGCCTGGCTCGCGAACTGGCAGCGGAAGGGCAGGTTCTGGGTCACCCTGCGAAAGAGCCCGGGAGGGAGACGAGGTCAGGAGGGGCCAAGTGGAAGATGGCGCAGGAGGAAGAGAGGCGGACGGCTGTCGCTGCTGCGGCCATCAGAAGAAGAGGAAGCAACAAAACTCCAACCGCGCCCAGGCCGCAATTCAAAATCTAGTGGCCCAGTTTGCTTTTTTCCTCTTCCCTCCTCCTCTCTCTTCCTTTTGCGTCGTGACTTTTAGATCGTCGCCTAGTTTCTTTTCGTTCTAAACCCTTTCCGACTAACAGGCGGGATAAAAACGGTATAAATAAATAAACTCCCAAGACCAAAGCGGATCCTACAACAGACCTAAGCATTCCACGAAGCTGAGAGCCTTACTCTTTGGGAGACCAGCCCTCAGGGGAAGAACTCGTACTCTGCATGCAGAAGGCCTCCTACATGTTACTAATTCAGAACCATGAGGACTGGAATCGTGGTTTCGAGAAAAGGGCTGTAAGAAGACCAGCGTTACATACAAAGGATCCCAGGGGTGGGGGGAAGTCAGAGCTCTGGATCTTTGGGGCTCTGGACTTCCAACTCCCAGAATTCCCTGCCAGCAGGGCCAATAGTCAGGAATGCTGGGAGTGGGAAGGGGCAACGGGAATGGTGGGAATTGCAGTCCAAAACACCTGGAGAGCACCAGGTTGGAGAAAGTTGGGCCTGCCCTTGAGACTTCTTGGCACACAGAGCGCTCTAGCTCAGTGACGTTTTGGCAAAAGGCGGGGGATTTGCACCTCCCTGGTCTTGCTAGAGCTTGGAGGATTGTAAGAGAGACAGAGAGAGTGTAGGAGACGCAGTTCTTGACGCAGAACTAGCGAGAACAGAATGAGGGGATTCTCCCCCAGCCCTCTCCCCGCTTATAGAGGTCCGAGAAGTTGGGAACGAAGCGTCCCTTCTCCCCAGGTGGCTTCAGAGCGACGGCAGAGGCCTCACCTGGGATCCAAGAGCAGGTAGTTGAAGCTGGACTTGAGCAGGCCTTCGCGCCACTTCTTGCCCTGGTCCGGCCGGTCGAACTCTCCAGAGAGAGCCATCTCGTCCTCTCGGCCGTCCGGGATCTGGTACGTTTCCAGGGCGGAAGAAAGTTCCGGGCTGTAGCCTGGGCGCAAGAGAAGAACGGGCCGGAAATTAACCGGCCCCCCAAAAGACGGGCGCGTTAACCCACGACCGGGGACGCAGAGGAAGGAAGCCGGGGGCGCAGGGACGGGACGCGGGGACGGGGCTCCCCGAAACCAGCACGGGAAGTGGCCTGCTGAGAGCCCCGTTCATTTTCCTCGCTCTCTCACTGCGGGTCCCTCACGGACTGAAACCCCGAACTAGCTGCATTGCATCCCAAACCGCTGGCTGCCCACAGCTGTCCTTGGACCACCAGCCCACCCCTGCTCAAAGTCACTGGTTCCATGGCTCTCACTGTCAAGCTATCTCCTGAAACGTTCAACCAAAATCTACCCTCCTGTAACTAAAACCCCTTTAGACCAGCCTTCGTCAACCTGGTGCGTTCCAGATGTGCTGGGCTACACACCTGGAGAGCCGCAGGCCGGGGAAGTCTGACCGAGAACTAATCCGCCCTCTGAGGCAGCAGAGAATGAATCTTTGCACCCTTCTATCTGTCCCGATACGTTGGGACCCTCTTCGGCAGCGCCCCTTCGGGGTTCTACGGCCGTTTTCGATTCCTCTCCGCTGTGCCCCTTCGTGCCCCATCCCTACACTGGGCCCTAGAGAAAGAGCAGTAACCCACCCGCAGAGCCTTTCCGGGCCTTAATCTTGGGGTCACTCATCAGCTTCTCCAGCAGCTGCAAGTATATCCCCCTGGTGAGCCCCGTCACGGGTCCCGGACTGACCCCGAAGTCACACAGCTTGCGGAACAGAGCCTCATCGGAAAGGCGGCACAGCTCCGAGGCGGGCCGTGCGGGGGCGTTCACCTGCCCGGCCGCTCGGCCCACCGCGTGGCCCGTATACGCCCGCCAGTCGTAGGTGACGGTGTCTTCGGAGCTGGTGGTGTTGACAACGGAATCGTCCGAGCAAGGAACGTGCCGCTCAATCAGGCTGTGTCCTTTGCACTCGTCCACATACAGGTACTCCACCGGCTCGGTGGCGCTCAGGTTCACCGGACGGCCGCCGGGCGACAGCGGGACACTCTGGCTGACGGGGCTCAGCCTTCCGCAGGTTCCTGGCGCAACAGGCTGTCCTCTGGCAGACATCCGGCTGAAGCTCACCCTCGAAGGCTTGGGCAGTCGCTTGACCTGATCACGCGGGGCACTCGACCGCTCAGGATCAATCCCAGAAGGCACAGCACCCCCCGTTTCCTGGGGGGTACGATCCCCGTCTCCAGTGCTGGCTGACCGCTTGCCTTCCTCCAAATCTGCGGAGCGGTGAGCAACAAGCTTTCCGCCTGAATGGTCGTCGCCTCTCGAGACGTCTCTTCCAAAGTTTGTTAGCACAGATGGGCTGGTGACGGAGGGCCCCGGAAGGCCGCATCCTGGGCTCCCGGCTGGCTTCTCAGTGCTGGGGCCAGCTGAAATTAACTGGGTGTCGTCTAACTCGTCGGCCTCCACTCCCGCCACGGACGGTGGGTCCCCCTGCCTCAGGCCATCGGTCCAGTTCCGGGCTTTGCTGGGGGTCAGGGTCCTCCCTTTAGGGCTTCTCAATCGCCTGGGGCGCCTCGGCACCTCTATGATGTCATCAAAAAGAGACGAAGAGCCGGTGCTGTTGTGCGTGGCCGACGCGGTCGTGCGGCTTTTGGTCCGGGGAGTAACGTGGCAGGGCCTGCGGTCGGGCTGCAGCAACGGGGAGTGGCAAACCTTGGTGGCCATCATCATCGACCTCAGCTTGGCTTCAAGGCTGGTGGAATCCCCTTCCTTGACACTTGCCGTTGGATGCGGGACAGTCATTGTTTCATCCGCCGTTGGATGTGGGACAGGCATGGTGTCATCCGCCGTTGGATGTGGGACAGGCATGGTGTCATCTGCCGTTGGATGTGGGACAAGCATGGTGTCATCTGCCGTTGGATGTGGGACAAGCATGGTGTCATCCGCCGTTGGATGTGGGACAGGCATCGTGTCATCTGCCGTTGGATGTGGGACAGGCATGGTGTCATCTGCATCCCCACACGTCCCGGGCAAGGCGGGGCTCTCGCGGCCTAGGAAAGACTTCATTTCTTCAGACGTCCTCGGCGTAAGTTCCGTGTCCAGAGTCCACAAGCTCTCTCTTCCCTCCTCCGCCACCTGGGCGTTCCTCGAGAGATCACATTCTCGCACAGCCCTTCTCCTCTCTCCCTCAGGCCACTCTGGCAACGCCTCAGACGACACCCCGATGCCTCTGAATTCACCTCGCATCTCCCAGTTAGCCAGTCGTCCGCCAGCCACGTCAGAGGAACCTTCCGGAAGAACCATGCCCTCCGCTCCAGAGATCGTGCGTTCCTGCGATTCCTGCAACAGCACCGTATTCAGGTCCTGGTTTTCCGACTTTGGCGAAGGACTTTTAACAAGAACCTCATTCTGGGGCATTCCGGGGGATCCCAGCTTAGTGTTTCCAGAGCGCTCGTTCTTCCAGGTGCTGCAGAGATCCAAAGCTTCCCTCCCAGCGGACGTCATGGAAGAAGTTTCTCTAAAACCTGTTCCATCCTGTAAACGCCGCAGACTCTCAGAACTGGCAGGACAGGCTTTTGCGGTAATGGAAACCAATGCCTCTACACGCTCTTCTGAGCTCCACATTGGCGCCCTGACGCTGTCCGAGGTGCCTGGGAGACAGCCAGTGGTGGCCGTCGGTTCCGGATCCTTGCTGTGGCACGGTGCTTCCGTGGCGCTCATGTAACATTCACTGTCGCACAGAGTGTATCTGCTGCTCCCACCGCGCAAAGACTTCCCGCTCGCAGAACCTCTGTCCGGGTTCCCGGAGGCCCTCGACAGGAACCCCGAGTCTACGATGGTTTTTTCCAAGTCTGACAAGGCCGTGGAGTTCCCTCGGGAGAAGAGGTAGGCATGATCCGGCGAGGTGACGTCCAGCCCTTCCTGGCTGGTGATCTTCACTACAAGTTCCGGGTCAAGGAAGCTGTTGTACTGGGAAAAGTTAAGAGTAGTGTTTGTATCTTGCACGTCGACGAAGTGATCTGCTTTACATTCAGGCTTCGATGCACAGGACAGAGACTCGGGAGTCTCCGGGCATCCAGTAGTGCTTGGTATTTCAGGGTACACCCTGGAACTGATTAAATTAGTGTGGAGAGCTCCATTCAGATCTGGAGACCCCGGGCATCCCCCGTTGGAAGTGGTTCCGATGTAGTGAGAGCAGACTGCGCGGTTCGCTGTCGATCCGGGACTCGCAGGTCCGTCGTCGGGGGAACCCCGTACGGCGGAACAATTCGAGGCTCGCCCAACGGCATCGCCACGTAGGAAGAAAGGATCCGGTGAGGCCGCTGGTTGAGACTGGAGGTCACATGGCTCAGATAACGTACTGCATCGCCAAGAACACTCCGTGAGAAACGAGGCAGAGGAATGGCTTTGATCCTGGCAATTCCCCGGGAGAGCGTGATTTGGAGCAGGTGCAACAGGACGAGAGGAGGAGACACACGGCCGCAGGCGCTGAGGAGTCTCGTTCAGGGATGGTTGTGGGGTTCCGCTTAATGGGCCGGGATAGGGATCATAAAACCTCGAAACGCCACCAGTTTCTATAAGGTCTTCAGTCACATCGGAGAGAAAGCTTTCTGATCTTCGATGGGCTGAAAAAAAGATAGAGAGAGACACCCTATGAAGAGAGACTGAAAGGACTGGGAATGTTTAGCCTGGAGAAGAGAAGATGGAGGGGAGACATGAGAGCCCTCTTCAAATACTTGAAAGGTTGTCCCACAGAGGAGGGCCAGGATCTCTTCTCGATCCTCCCAGAGTGCAGAACACGGAATAACAGGCTCAAGTTAAAGGAAGCCAGATTCCGGCTGGACATCAGGAAAAACTTCCTGACTGTTAGAGCAGTACGACAATGGAATCAGTTACCTAGGGAGGTTGTGGGCTCTCCCACACTAGAGGCCTTCAAGAGGCAGCTGGGCAACCACCTATCAGGGATGCGTTATGGTGGATTCCTGCATTGAGCAGAGGATTGGACTCGATGGCCTTTTAGGACCCTTCCAACTCTACTATTCTATGATTCTATGATTCAAACAACACTGAAGTTATATCTAAATCAGGCGCTGCGAAAGATAAAAATTGCAGACTTTTCGGACTCTGCTTACACATCCAGTTACTCTGCTCCTCGCCAGTTTCTTCCAGGAACCTTTGCAGGATTCGGACGGACATCTCGTTCTCCTGCTCCAAAGCCAGGTCGAGAGCTGTGTTCCCATCCTGAGAGAATAAAGGCAGATGATGAGGAGAACAAGGTTCCTTGCAACCAGCCCTCCTTTCAGTCTGCTAGTTCCCTTCTGGGCGCCACACTTCAGGAAGGAGGCAGACAAGCTGGAGGGGGTTTAGAGGAGGGCAACGAGGTGGATCAGGGGTCTGGAAACAAAGCCCTATGAGGAGGGACTGAAAGAACTGGGCCTGTTTAGCCTGGAGAAGAGAAGGCTGAGGGGAGACATGAGAGCACTCTTCAAAGACTTGAGAGGTTGTCACACAGAGGAGGGTCAGGATCTCTTCTCGATCCTCCCAGAGGGCAGGACAAGGAATAAGGGGCTCAAGTGACAGGAAGCCATCAGGAAAATCTTCCTGACTGTTAGAGCGGTACGACAATGGAACCAGTGACCTAGGGAGGTGGTGGGCTCTCCCACCCTAGAGGCCTTCAAGAGGCAGCTGGACAGCCATCTGTCAGGGATGCTTTAGGGTGGATTCCTGCATTGGGCAGGGGGTTGGACTGGATGGCCTTAGAGTCCCCTTCCAACTCTTGTGTTAAAAACGCTGCAATCCTATGAAAGCTCACTTTGGAGCACGTCCCAAGAAATTCTGTGTGATTTTCTTCTGAGTAAGGAAAGAAAATAGTCGATTCCGGAGAGCAGTGAAGACAGCCTTCCTCCTCCAGATGCCCTCCAGAAGTTTCAGACCGTGGGGATGATGGGAGTTGAAGTTCAAAACTTCCAGAGGAGAAGGCTGAGCTAAGCAGTCGCCCCTCCCCAAACAGAAGCAGCGCGGGGGAATCAGGAAACGGGATCTCTGCTCCACACACTCACGCCCAACTTCCCAATTTGGGGCTCACCTGGTCTTCGAGTCGGGGGTTCCCACCTTCCATCAGCAACAGCCGCAAGCAGGTGCAGCACCCCCAGGACGCCGCAACGTGTAACGGGGTGAGACCGTCCACAGACCTGAGGCAAAGGAAGACAGAATGAGCAAATCCTTCATTTCCTCTGTAAACAAAGCCCTATGAAGAGAGACTGAAAGAACTGGGCAGGTTTAGCCTGGAGAAGAGGAGACGGAGGGGAGACATGAGAGCACTCTTCAAATACTGAAAAGATTGTCACACAGAGGAGGGCCAGGATCTCTTCTCGATCCTCCCAGAGTGCAGGACACGGAATAACAGGCTCAAGTGACAGGAAGCCAGATTCCGGATGGACATCAGGAAAAACTTCCTGACTGTTAGAGCAGTGCGACAATGGAATCAGCTACGTAGGGAGGTTGTGGCCTCTCCCACACTCGAGGCCTTCAAGAGGCAGATGGACAACCATCTGTCAAGGATGCTTTAGGGTGGATTCCTGCATTGAGCAGGGGGTTGGACTAGATGGCCTTGTAGGCCCCTTCCAACTCTACTATTCTATGATTCTACAAGGACTTCTTCACACAGTGCATAGTGAACCGTCCAGAGAGCTTCGGCTGTGGGGCGGTATATAAACGTAATAAATAAATAAATAAATAAATTATGGAACTCACTACCACAGGATGTAGTGATGGCCACCAATTTGGGTGGCTTTAAAAGGGGGTTGGATAAATTCCTGGAGGAAGTGAAGGCTATCCACGGCTACCAGCCCTGATGGAAGTGTGATATCTCCAGGATCCGAGGCAGTAAGCCTGTGTGCCCCAGTTGCTGGGGAACATGGGTGGGAGGGTGCTGTTGCACCATGTCCTGCCTTGTTAGTCCCTGGCCGATGGCTGCTTGGCCACTGTGCGAACAGAGTGCTGGACTAGACGGACCCTTGGTCTGATCCAGCCTCAGGGCTCTGTTCTTAGGATGGGTCTTGCAGTCCTAAACATCTGGAGGGTTGGGGAAAGGTAGGTGGCAGCTTCGCATACCTGACGTTGGGGTCTCCGCCGTATTGGAGGATGAGTCTGAGGCACCGGATTCCGCTCTCCTGTTCCATGCCGGCCGCTAGATGGATCGGGGCGATCCCTTCGGGCAGAACCATGCTGGGGTCGGCACCGCGGAGGAGGAGGGCTTCCACCATCCTAGAAAATTAGGGAGAGGAAGAGCTTTGAGGCGGAAGGCGAGACCCGCAAGCCCCCGCCCCCAGGCGGAAGCACAAGAGCCTTTGAGTGCCTCTTCCGCTCTTGGCCCCTTGACCAATTCCACACACACCCCTAACAGCAACCTCGGAGCCACACCGGTCGTCCGCAAGAGAAAATACACAGCTAAGGAAGAACGGCAAGAAGAAGGTTCGCTTGCAGGTGGGAATTTCTTCGGCAGAAGTGAGTTTTTAAAACACACAGACATGGCTTGTTTACAAACATGCATAGGCTGCAAGTGTGGAATGGCATGTTGGGTATTTTTAATATAACTTTTTAAAGCTGTTTTATATTTTGTACGTTTTAGGGTGCAAGTTTAGGCAGAAAACGGTCCTACAATGTCCAGCATCCTGGGGGATGCTGGGCTTTTTTCCTGTCTAAACATGCATCTTAATCACCCACACGTTTAGTTTTTTAACGGTTTTTAATGTATGTTCTGTGTTTTAGAATGTTAAATTTTGTATACTCGTTTTTATCTTAGTTTTAGAATTTCTGTAAACAGCCCAGAGAGCCCTGGCTATGGGAGCAGTATAGAAGTGCAATAAATAAATAAATAAATAAATAAATAAAAAAGATTGCACCCTTAATCATTCAAATAGATATTGTCCGTCCTGGTATGTAATCTGTTTTTATGGTTTTAAAATGTGTATATCGGTTTTTTAATGTTCAGTGTTTTAATCTTTGTAAAATGCCCAGAGAGCTTCGGTTATGGGGCGGTATATAAATGCAATAATAATAATAATAATAATAATAATAATGATGATGATGTCACCTTTAAAGCCAAAGGAGACTAAGAAATTCAAACGATAATAATTTATTTGATTTGTACCCTGTTTTTCTACCACAGAATGTCCCTCAAGGAAGATTTCTAGTTTTGGGGTTCATTTTTGTTTGGAGAAGGAATATTTTTTGCAAATAAAAGCAAAAAATAAAATAAAACGGGGGAGGGAGGGGAGCATATGTTAAGAAATAGCAAAAGAAATTCACCTCTGCAAGCAAAAATAAATAAATAATAATACACGTGTACAGGCGCATCCACACGTGAACTTACGTGTCGTCCTCGCCCCGCAGCGCCTCGCAAAGGCTGCTGGCGAGCTGTAGAGCGCTTGGCCTCATTCTACCACTAGGGGGAACCCAAGGGGGGGAAGGGACACGTCTGCGCATGCTCATCGCCGCGGTTGCGCATGCGTACTCCTCTCGCACAGACCGGGGCCTCTTCCATCCCCGGGCGGCGGCGGCGGGAGAGGCTGGGCCCGGTAGTGTCGCCTTAAGGCCGTAGTTCCCGTCGCGGCGCCCCGGCGGAGGACAGCTAAGCCCGCCGCGCGTAGCTCATGGCCGTCGCCGCTGCGCCGCCGGCGCCGCCATCTTGTTCCCCTTGTTTGAAGCTTCCCTCCTAGGCCTCGCCGAGGCTTCTCATTGGCTGGGAGAGGCGTAGACGTCATCGGGTGGATTGACTGACTAACTGGCGAATAAAAAGTGACGCTGGGAGAGGCGGGGCACAAGTCCTTTCCATGGATAGGCTGGAAGCGCACAAGGCCTCCGCCCCCTTTCTCTAC
This sequence comes from Elgaria multicarinata webbii, assembly GCF_023053635.1. Lineage (NCBI taxonomy): Eukaryota > Metazoa > Chordata > Lepidosauria > Squamata > Anguidae > Elgaria > Elgaria multicarinata. The sequence goes on along the minus strand of NC_086193.1, from coordinate 941,596 downwards.
CCCGCCTACGTCGCTCATTGGATAAGCGGCACGTCAGCTTACTTAGTGGGCGGTTCTGCCCTGCTCAGTCGCTTCGCACAGGGCTAAAGAAAGTCATAGAGGGTGCGGTGCCTTTTGTCTGCAGGCTGAATTTCCGGGTTATGTTTGAAAACTTGGTTCACTTTTGCATTTTTTAATTAATAAATTTACCCTATATTTATTATATTTACACCCTGAATTTCTTACATTTTTTCATTGCATTTTGATACTGCATTTACAGCATGCCTGCATCAATTGTATTTTCAATCTTAAATCGCATTTATTATTTATTTATAATATTTATATACCGTTCCCCATTGAAAAATTCTGACCTTATCATATTTTATTTACATCCCCTTTGCATGAAATATTCATTTGTTTATTGTAATGAAGATTTATCAACTGCATTAGCACAGCATTTTTATTATTTGCATTTAATTCAACGTGCATTGACGGAGACCCATGCCAGTGTTTTGCTTCTGTCTTACACACCGTCCAAATTCGTGCCTCAGCAACTACAACTCACATAATCTCCAAATGTTCGGCAAGGCTGGCTATGGCTGATGGGAGTTGGAGTCAAACGACAGTTCTCCAACCCCAGGAACTATGACAGCAAATACTCATAGCAGACAATGGAAAATTGCAGGACATAATGAGATATTTCTCTCTTCCTCTGCTATAAAGCAAATGCTGTCGTTTGTATCCCCGAGCAAAATCAAGAGATTATTATTGCAGGTGGGCTGTGTGCAACAGGGAAAGCAGTATTGTGTCACAACAACCCTGCAGTGCAGTCCAGTATAATCCTGATTTCTTTGCAAGGGGATGTTATCCAGCGTGGCCATGAATAAACCACTAACGGAGCCATATTAATTTCCCCAGATCTGGGGCTGGGCTACTGGCTCTGAGACATGATGGGGGGCTACAACCCCCATGCTAGCTGGGGGTGATGGAAATTGTAGTCAAACCTATCTGGGGGCACCCAGGATGAGGAACTCTGCTTTGCAGATTCTTTGCTGCATCACACACAACTTCTCTGGGGCTGCATCCATCATCCAGAGAGCACCCGGAACAAACAAATGAAGCTGTCCTTCCTTCTCACCCAGGAAGACCACAGCAAGGGGGAGACCAACCTGGCCCCCTCCATCATCCAGAGAAAGAACAGCTGCAAGCCGCTAGTCTTGTTCCACCCTGCCAGGCAGAACACCTAGACCAAATTTGAAACCAAGAACCGGTTCCTGCGTTTTGCTTCTTTCCTCCTCCCTCCTCCTCCCTTTTCCTTTTGTGTCATGTCTTGTGTGAGCCCGAGGGCAGGAGCTGTGTTAGCGTCATTAAGCCTGCCCCGGGAGCCTTTTTGAGATAAGAATAAAAGAAACAAAAACGAACTTGTAAAAGTTGTATTGACAGACATCAATCGTACTAATCAAAAGAAAGATCCTGTACACACCCCAGTTTAATCCCTGTTAACACCAAATCAAAGCACGTACACAGTCCGGGCACGCCCCGACCCTCAGGTTCCTTCTCCCTGCTTCTGCCCCCCCACCCCCCACCCCACGATTCAAGCTGGTCAGACTACGGCTTCGATTTCTGGCACCTCCTCCTCCTCCAACATGCTGTATGAAGCATGGGTCTGGAACGGACGCTGCAGCGGATGGGACAGCAATTTGGCCATGCAGTTGTGCAGCTCGACGGCCGGGCCCGTCAGAGGCACCTCGTACTTGTAATTGGTGCCTTTCGCGTCCAGGTTGCTGAAAAAGGCAAAGGTCTCCTAGAGAGAAAGAGAGAAACGGAGGTGCGTTATCCGATGCAGAGCCCAGATGGTAAAAGGCGTGCAAATGCACCTGCCTTTCATGGAGTTTTGTTCCCACTGGGTATTTATTTGCTCATTAGATTTTTATTCCGCCCAATCGCCAATATTCCCTGACACCGTCCCGGAAGCTTTTAACGGATCACAACGTTAAAAGCTTCTGCTTGCTCCGCCCCAGATTTGGAAGCAACGAAACGTGGATTGCAGCCCCGAAGCGTGTGCTACAAGCGACGTGCTTGCTTTTAAAAGTTAACAGCGCCGTGCTTTTCTCATCGTAGCCCCGTGCTCTCGAGACACGAAAAGGAAGCCAAGTGAAGGGGTCCGGATTCACACAAGTCAAATAAATAGATCCAGGCACAATACTTTTTCCCTCTGGGACTCTCTGCGCTCTGTGAAATGTGGGGTCTCTCCTTCCACCACCACCCCTCGCTTTGGTCTCCGTGGTTTGCCCAGAAGACAAGCCACTGGGGTGAGTTGTGGGTTCCACTGTCACATCTACCCACAGAGGTGGGGGAACACATTTTAAGAACCCACAAACACACAGAGAGGAACAGAGGAAGGTTGCCTTAACTCAACCCCTTGGTCCATGATCCTCCAACCTTCCGCATGCAAAGCTGAAGGTTCCCTTTCAAATGAAGTACGGTGCTAGCTCTCATGGTTCTGAAATAGGAACGTCGGAAGCTGCTTTAAAGCCAGACTATGGGTCCATCTAGCTCAGTATTGTTGACACCGGCCCCGTTCAGACAACACACTAAACCAAGCTGCTTAACCACAACATGGTTAATGGAATCATAGAATAGCAGAGTTGGAAGGGGATTCTAAGGCCATCGAGTCCAACCCCCTACTCAATGCAGGAATCCACCCTAAAGCATCCCTGACAGAGGGTTGTCCAGCTGCCTCTTGAAGGCCTCTAGTGTGGGAGAGCCCACAACCTCCCTAGGTCACTGGTTCCATTGTCGTACTGCTCTAACAGTCAGGAAGTTTTTCCTGATGTCCAGCTGGACTCTGGCTTCCTGTCACTTGAGCCCGTTATTCCATACTCTGAGAGGATCGAGAAGAGATCCTGGCCCTCCTCTGTGTGACAACCTTTGAAGTCTTTGAAGAGTGCTCTCATGTCTCCCCTCAATCTTCCCTTCTCCAGGCTAAACATGCCCAGTTCTTTCAGTCTCTCTTCATAGGGCTATGTTTCCAGACCCCTCCTCTGAACACACTCCAGCCTGCCTGCATCCTTCCTTCATTCCCTTGTGGTTAAGAAGCATGGTTTAGCGTGTTGTCTGAACGGGGCCACTGACTGGCTGGGGATCTCCAGGGTTTTCAGCCAGGATTCTTTCCCATCAAGCCCCATCCAGCTGGGATCGTCTCATGCCGATGGCGCTCAGGCAGGCTTTTACCTTCCAGCTGGTTTCCTCCTCTTTCTCTTCCACGCCGTTGTGGATGTACAGCACGTCAAAGAAGTAGTAAGGGCACTGAAGCATTTTCTGCAAAGAGAGAAGACAGCGCCGACACCTGCGTGAGCGTTAACCCGAGATCCGTCTCAAAAAGCCACGTGAAACAAGCCGACAGACGTTACTAGCCTGAGTAACATTTTTACTAGCCTGATAAGAGAAGCCTGCACTTCCTTCTGGCAGCTGGTATGGAAAGGCACATTACTAGACCCTTAGCGGCCCATTTATTAAAAAAAGAAAACAGCTTTTTATCAAGTGGATTGATGCAGAAAGGACATCCTCTCCACTCGCTTGTATAAACCTCCAGATCGCCTGTGGCGAACAGATTCGTTAAATACACAGCTGGGTTTGAGGAATAAAATCCCACAAGGATTTTCATGGGAAAAGCAAGAATAAGGAGGGAAGGAGTGCCCTCTGCACTCGCCTGTATAATTTATTATTATTTATTTACTACATTTCTATACGGCTCAACAGACAAAGAATAAACCTCCAGATCGCCTATGGCGCACAGGAGATTCGTTAAATGCACGGCTAGGCTTGTAGAGAAAATCCCAGCAACGAACAAGCACGCACCTTCATCTGGTCCGTCACGGACACCGGGGGCTCACAAGCCGGGCGGCTGTATACCAAGATGGTCCTGACCACGTAAGGCGGTGGGATGGTTTGGATGTTCTCCGTGACGGGCAGCTCCGTCTTCTGTTGTCTGGATGGCAGGAGACAGCATGAGCGCGGGAGAGTTTGGTCTGTGGGTCCAGGCTGATGATCTCTTCCTGCGCAAGGCGGGCTTGTCGGCCGTGCACCACCATGGGCGGCCATTTTAACCATGCGCAGGGCACCCCCAACTGGTGGCCATTTTGTGAGAGAGCCCAGGACTCTCTCTCTCTCTCAAAATGCCACATGTCCCCCCAAAAAGGGCTGGCAGCCTCTGGGTTTACGCCAGAACAAATTTATTAGCTGTTTAGATGCCACAAATCGTTTGGAAGTTTTCCCTGCTGTGAAGCGCTTTGAGTACAACACTAGTTGAAAATATTTTTTTACTACTGTAAAAATAAAATGAAAATAAAACTGTAATTAAAATGCATATGAATAAAAGGAGCAACGCTCCGCCCTGGTAGTCACAGCAGGCAACAGTACTCCGTATAATGCAGCTTCTTCTGTTCCAATTCCAATCAGCCCTTTGTTTAGAACCTTGAGGACTAGAACCTTGTTTTTTTAAAATATGATTAAATTTGTTTTAAAACATGAAGAGAACAGGAGAAAGAAATCCCCATCTATTAATAATTCTAATAATATTAATACAGAAAGGAGGAAGCAGACTTACATGAGGTTGAAAAGACCTTCCAGATCTGAGAGAGGAAAGCTAAGATCCACCACAGCAACACGTCAGTTCCACCTACTAGTGCCACGGCCGTGTTTCCATCCCAGCCACAGCTCCTAAATCCTCTAAAACAGAAGCACGCATGGGGCCCTCCGGGTATTTCGGACTACAACTCCCATCCTCCCCTGCTAGCTTGGCCAATAGTCAGGGTTTCTGAGAACTGGGAATCTAAAACATCTGGAGGGCACCAGGTTGCATATCTTGGCTCTGAAACATAAGGAGCGCATAAGAGGAAGCCCACCTGTACTATGTACTACTACTACTACGATTAAAATTGTTCTAAAACATAAGAACAGGAGAAGTCCACGTCTACTAACATTTCTACTACTTCTGCCACTGTACCTACTACTATGAGTAAAATAACACTAAAACCTAAAGAGACCGGGGGGGGGGGGGAGTACTTTGGTTATTAATTCTACTTCTACTGATAATATGAGTAAAATTACTCTAAGGAGTAACTACTCAGAGGAGGAAGTCCACATTTACTAATACTTCTGCTACTCCTAATATTTCTTCTGCTATTGATGCTATGAGTAAAATTTCTCTGAAACATAAGCCGAGCAGGAAGAGGAAGTACCCAGCTACTACTACTTTTGCTGCTACTTCTAACATTACGACCCCCTAAACCATCAACCCACCCACCTCCGCCCCACTTTTTACTCCTGCAGCACCCCAGACACGCAGGGGTCTTTGGCGGTGGGCGGGGTGCCGTTGTTGTTGTGAAAAAGGATACTGAAGGACTTGCACACCACGGTCTCCAGGTCGTACAGACAGCTGCAGACTTCTCTGGGGTCTGAGGTGAAGCCTGAAAGCTACAGAGAAAACAGAGTCAAGATACCCGTTTGAGCTTCCGCCCCCTTCGACCTGCAACCGCAGACGAAACCATCATTTTTTAAACCGAATGCAGGAAAGAGGATTTATTCATCTTAAGATTCCTGTGGCCGAGTAGTGGGGTGGTCTATATGACCTCCAGGGTCCCTTCCAACTCTAAAATCCTGTGAACTGCTTTTATTCGTGGGATTTTATATTCCAACCCTCCTCCTCCATTGGGCCAATGATGATGAGAGAAGAGGCCCCAAGATGTTTCGGCCTACAAAGTGCTCACCTGTGCTCCAACCATTACACCACACAGCCACTAACTTCTAAATCAAGGGTGCTCAACCTCATGCCCAGAGGCAAAAACCTTATCCACGTGCATGAGCCGAACAGAGAAAAGGTGGGATATAAAAGTGAATTGTCATCATGAGGGCCGGAAACTTGATAGTACCTTGTTTTTCTCTCTTTTTTTTAAGGCATTCTCAGAGGAGCACATTCCGGGCCATTTCGCCGCATGGCGGTCTGGCGGAAACAAACCCTAAATCCAGACCTACCCAAGTGACGTCATTGTTCACTACCACCAGCGCGAATTCGTGGCTCTTGTCGATCTTGTGTTTTGTCCGGACAAACATCTCAATCATCTTCTGGGAGACGTTCAAAGCGTTGGTCTTGGACCTGCCCGAAAGAGAGAGAAAAAGCGCATGAGCCGGATTCTCTGAGGAAAGGCCGTCGCTCCGTGGTAGAGGCCCTGCGCTGAATGCAGACGGCCCCAATCCCCGGCAGCATCTCCAGGTACGGCCAGGAAAGAATCTTGCCTGAAACCCCGGAGAGACGCTGCTGCTGCCAGTCCGTGCCTGAAATACTGGGCTAGTTGTACCCAGGGTCTGACACTGTATAAAGCCGCTTCCTACATCCCTATTCAAAAATCAGCCCTCGATTTGGAACCATGAGGACTAGAAGCCTTGCTTTATTATTAAGGGAAGGGTCATAGCTCAGTATCAGAGCCTCCAGGTTTGATCCCAGACAGTACAAGTAGAGCAAGGAAGAGTTCCTTCCTGAAATGTTGGAGAGCCTTTATCACGACTCAGTAGCCACCTCGGGGATGGCATTTTGCAGTAGAAAGCGGGGTACAAATAATAAATAATAAATACCGGGGTAGAAAGACCAGGGGTCTGACTCGGTAGAAGCCGGCTTCCTAGTTAAAAACACCCTAGTATTTGGAACCATGAGGACTAGAATATTTATTTATTTTAAGGAAGCAGCGAGATCTGAAATCCTGGAGAAATGTCACCCAGAGTTGGAAGGGGCCTACAAGGCCATCCAGTCCAACCCCCTGCTCAAGGCAGGAATCCACCCTAAAGCATCCCTGACAGATGCTTGTCCAGCTGCCTCATGAAGGCCTCTAGTGTGGGAGAGCCCACCACCTCCCTAGGTCACTGGTTCCATTGTCGTACTGCTCTAACAGTCAGGAAGTTTTTCCTGATGTCCAGCCGGAATCTGGCTTCCTGTAACTTGAGCCCATTATTCCGTGTCCTGCACTCTGGGAGGATCGAGAAGAGATCCTGGCCCTCCTCTGTGTGACAACCTTTTAAGTATTTGAAGAGTGCTCTCATGTCTCCATCTTCTCTTCTCCAGGCTAAACATGCCCAGTTCTTTCAGTCTCTCCTCATAGGGTCTCTTCTCCAATCAGTCTCTTCTCCAAACTGGTGCTTTCCAAAGGGGTTGGGACAACAAGCCCCAGCAGCCCCGAACCAGCATAGTTAGAGCTCCAGATGGGATTCCAGGTCCCAGGAGCCCGCCAGCTGGACGGCCCCATGCATACCATTTTTAACCCCTCAGTGACCGCAATGCCGCCATGAACAGATCCATTCGGCCTTGATCATGTTCCTGGAGAGGGTCCCGTCCAGCCACTCACCCGTTGAAGGACTCCAGTTTAGGGTGCGACATTTCCTCTGAGAGGTCCAAGCAGATAATCTGAGAAGGAGAAAAGGAATGACGAGGGGATGTGTTCTCGTCTAGGGAGCTTTTTTTTAAATTCTCTTCGATGATTCTTTTGGCTTCCACCCTATTTTGTTTTTTACGAAGGGGCATTCCTCAATCTGTGGTCTCCTGGATGTTTCGGACTTCATTTCCCATCAGCCCCAGTCAAACCAGCCCACTCGGTTAGGAATTTAGGGAGTTGGGAATTCAAAACAGCCGGAGGACATCAGGTTGCGGGAGGCTGTTCTAGGATTAGCGGAAGAGCGGCCTAATCCGGAAACGCCCAATTTGAAGAGTAATTATTTAGTACATTATTGTGTTGAATTATTGAGTGTGGTGTAGCGATTAGAAGGTTGGACGGTGGGGGAGGATCTGGGTTCGAGTCCCAATGGGCCATGAAACTCACTGGGTGACGTTGGGCCCGTCACTGACTCTCCTCCTAGCCTACCTCACAGGGTTGTTGTGAGGCTAAAAGGGAGAGGAGGAGAATCATGTAAGACGCCGTGGGTCCCTTGCAGGAGGAGAAAAGGCCGGATATCAGCGTAATAAATAAAATAAATACATTTATATCCTCCCAGAAGACCAAGGCAGCATAAACAAACCTCCCTTGCTTTTAACCCTGCAACGACCCCCCTGTAAGGTAGACTTTGCTGAGGGATAACGGGCAACTTGGGGCATGGTTCAGTGGGAAATTTGGTCTCTCCGGCCTTAGCCTGACATTCCAACCCAACGGCCTTCTGGGTGTGTTGGGTTACAACTCCAATCATCCCCAGCTGGCTGGGAACGATGGGACTCACAGCCCAACACGCCCAGAGAGCGTGCACCAGGCTGAGCATGGCGGCTCTAACCACTAGTCCACATTGCGGGTGCAATCAGTGGTCTCCCCCAAACGTTGTCGGACTACAACCCTACAGGCCACGGGCAAACCATTTTCCTGGCCTCCGATACCCATTACCCCAGGGGATAATGGGTGTCGGGAGTCCAGGAAAATGGGTAGCTCAACCCTGTGCTACACGACAGGACATTTGAAGGCTGAGAATGGAGGAAAATACCGTTCTGTTCCCGTCACGTCCTGATTTTGAGGTCTGGGGGAAAGAAAACGCCTGTTCTGGAGAAAATCCGGATACTCACCACCTTCTCCGGGCAGTTCACCCGCGGCGTGCGGACCTGGAACTCTGCCGGCGGTGCCGGGGGTGCCCAGCCTTTGCCGTTGGACGCCGGGGCTGGGACGCCGGCGCTCGGCGGACTATCGGAGCTGCTGGCCGCCTCGCCTTCCCCTTCGCTGCGGCTGCCCACGCTGGCCTGGGCGCTCAGGTTGCGGTCCTCAGCGCCCTCCGGGTTGGAGCGGGTCCTGGGCCTCTGCTGCTCCATCACCACCTTCTCCTCCTCTTCCTCCGCCGCGCTGCTGGGCTCCGAGGTGTCCATCAGCGTCCCACAGTCCAGTGGTGAGTCCAGGATTCTTGGGATACTGGAGGGGCTTTGGCATAAAACGTCCATTTTAAGGAACAAAATGTCCTTTTAGGGAAATAGCAGGTTGTGTTTGCCTGGCGCCTCCATGCACGCACACACACACACACACACACACACACACACGCACGATTGTTTTTAAAATTGCCACGGCTATAAAAATCACAGGTGTATCAAAGCCAGTAAGCCCAGCTTCCATAAGCTGGACTACAACTCCTACTATCCCTAGCCAGCATGGGAGTTGTCGTCCAACATCTCAAGAGGATACTAGTTTGCTGTAGAAAATACTGAACTAGAATAAGGCCCTTTATTAGAACCATGAGGACTAGAATTTTCCTGTAGTTTTAGCGGGAAGGGCCTGCAAAGTGTGGGCACCTCATGGGCATGTATTTCTGAGTGGAAAAGGAGGGAAATGAAGTAAACAAATAGACAAACCCATCCCAAGTCTCGAAAACAAAAGCCTGACCCACGGATGCCAAATACGTCCTACCTAACAGATGAAGCACTTAAAGAAATTTAAATCTGAACCTGACAGCTGTGTGCCCCAAAATTAAAGAGGAACCCAGTCGATCCGAGCGCTTTAGAGCAGCCTTCCTCAACCTGGGGCGCTCCAGATGTGTTGGACTGCATCTCCCAGAATGCCCCAGCTGGCTGGGGCATTCTGGGAGATGCAGTCCAACACATCTGGAGCGCCCCAGGTTGAGGAAGGCTGCTTTAGAGTTTGCTGAGATCTGTGCCAAACTTTCTGCAGCCGTTCTGTAAGCGAGGAAAAATCAAAACACCTGAGCAGGTACGCGTAGGATCGCCCTGCTAGAAGGTGCCACGATTTTTGCAGCAGTTAAAAAAAGATCCTGGATTAATTTCAGGTGACTTTTACTTCTGAGGCTATCTCTATACCAACAGCACCCCAAATATATGCTAGTTACAAATCCCTGGCTATATCTATCCAATTTAAATAGTAAGACATAACCCTGGTCTAACATTTGTAATCATAATTTCCCTTAAGAATGAAACAAAGATCTTTTGTAAGTTTAGGAAAAAAAGTTTTGGGATGCATTTTGGCAGGGAAGGAACAAAGAGAGAAATTTATATAATTATACAGAGGACAAAGTGGGATTAGTTCAACCTTCATTTCAAATTCTAACATATACTTTATTTCTTCACCGAGGTGACTTGACCAGCAATTTTCACCAGCAAGATGAGCTTTGCAAGAGCTGAGCTGCTGTATCAAACCGGACAGCCCTTGCAAGAGCTCAGTGGACTGCCTGAATCCCAAATTTATCAACTTCTTGTTTGTTTGCAAACCACCCGGGGGAAGTTTGGAAGACATACAGAAAACAGACAGCCTGACAGCATTTAGCTGATATCACTGACGGAACCAGAAATCCTTTGCAGCCAAAAGAAACCTTGCACAGGAAAGAAATTTGCACGCCCCGAGGAAAACCCAGCAAGAAATTGAAGATGATGAGAAAGAGAAGCTTTTTGCACTAAATAAAAAAAAAAAACCAATGACGTTCTTTGCTCCATCATCAAAATCAGTTATTTTGCAACCTCCCAAAATAAATATGTAAACAGATTTTTTGCTCCTCTGTTTCCTTTGCAAATGACTCACCTGGTCCCTCTTGTTGCAAACTGAACCGAATTTTGCCACTTGCAAACACAGAACCACCAGCCAGCTGCAAAAGACCTTTATTTATTTTTTGCAAACCGAGCCGGAAATGTGTCGGAGGGGAGGAAATACTAGGACCTGCCCCGCCCCCCCCCACCACCGCAGGGGCTGCTGGGACTTGTAGTTTCCTTGCAAAAGCGAATCAGAAGCGCTAGAAAAATGCGAAATGTTCAGTATTCCCCCCACCTTGTTTCATTTCCTTGCTTTTTCCTCTAAAAAAAAAAAAAAGCATGACAAAAGCCACGCCCTCTTCAGAGAAGGGCACTCTGCTTATGCTCAAAGGAAATTGAGATTTTTATTTCTTTTTAAAAAAGGAACAAGTTGCTTGCTATCAGAAAAGGAAAATAACAGCTGCTTTTAAAAGGCTGCTGGCAGAAAGTTTGGAGGGGAATCCAACATAATTCCTACTTACAGTAGAAACATTTAAATGTATCGGATTTCGGTCAACTGAGCTCCCATTCTTTTCAATGGGTCTACTTCAAATACGACTTACGTTCAGTTTTACCTGTGCACTCTGCATATACTCAGTGTCCTTTAAAAAAACAAAACGCCCCACACCTTTCCATTGCTGCTAGGTTTTATTTTTGGTGTTTACTTCTATTTTATACTGTAGTTTTAAATTTTTAATTGTTGTGAACCACCCAGAGAGTTTCAGCTATTGGGTGGTATAGAAATATAAAATAAATAAATAAATATGCAGCCAGAACACTGTTTACAAGCTCTCTAATGTAGCGGGTAGGTCTACTCAGCCCAGGGTGACCCTATGACAAGGAGGACAGGGCTCCTATATCTTTAACAGTTGTATTGAAAAGGGAAGTTCAGCAGGTGTCATTTGTATATATGAAGAACCTGGTGAAATTTCTTCTTCATCACAACAGTTAAAGCTGCAGGAGCCCTGCCCTCTTTTAAATCTGGTCACTCTAGTATAGCTCCTGCAGCTTTAACTGCTGTGGTGAAGAGGGAATTTCATCAGGTTCTCCATATATACAAATGACACCTGCTGAATTTCCCCTTTCTATGCAACTGTTAAAGATGCAGGAGCCCTGTCCTCCTTTTCATAGGGTCACCCTAACTCAGCCCCAAGCTCAGGAAGGAACCAACGGCATGGATGCTCCCGTACTCTTCACATATTTCAACTGAGTGAGCCGCAGCTGGATTTATTTTTACCACTTCCTTATCATGTTTATAAGAAATTGTTTCCTTGTGGGGACGGGACGCAAGACAAGCTATGCAGCTGTTTTCCTTTCTTTGTGACCTATTTTACAGCTGTTTTCGATCCCTTGTGGGCGGCAGCTGGTGGCCACCAGCCCTCAAAAGCAATCGAGAACCGTCGTCGCCATTATCACCCATGCTCAAGGAACATCTTTCGCCATGAAATGGGACCAGTGGACCAGGGGAGGCAACTGGTTTGGGGCATGGACACATTGGGCAAATTGAGGGAGCCGTCCTGGGCGCCATCACAAAATGGCCAAGGTCAACCTGTCGAAAGGCTGAGTATAAGTTGGACAGGGAGCCTGAGCCCAGTGCTATGCTGAACGTATGAAAACAATAATTAGGGTGACCCTATGAAAAGGAGGACCGGGCTCCTGTATCTTTAACAGTTGAATAATAAAGCGAATTTCAGCAGGTGTAATTTGTATATATGGAGAACCTGGTGAAACTCCCTCTTCATCACAACAGTTAAAGATACAGGAGCAGTGCCTTCTTTTGTATCTGGTCAAGAGGGCAGGGCTCCTGCAGCTTTAACTGTTGTGAAGGAGAGGGAATTTCACCCGATGCAACATGCATACAAATGGCACCTGCTAAATTCGCTTTATTGTTCAACTGTTAAAGATACAGGAACCCTGTCCTCCTTTTCATATGGTCACCCTATAATAATAATAATATTATGGCAGGGCTCCTGTAACTTTAACAGTTGCACAGAAAAGGGGATTTCAGCAGGTGTCATTTGTAGGCATGCAGCACCTGGTGAAACCCCCTCTTCGTCACAATAGTTAAAGCTGCAGGAGCCCTGCCCTCTTTTGTATCGAGTCATGCTAGTATAGCTCCTGCAACTGTAACTGTTGTGATGAAGAGGGAATTTCACCAGGTGCTGCATGCCTACAAATAACACCTGCTGAAATTCTATGCAACTGTTAAAGATACAGGAGCCTGGTCCTCCTTTCCACAGGGTCACCCTACCCAACTGCTTTGAACCCACAGTTTTCACCGCCAACAGTAACCTATTTCACAGCAATCGCCTGTGAAAGGAAAAAGATGTGTTATTTTTTAAAATAAATAAATAAAATAAACTGGTATCAAGAAAGATGTACCCATGCAGTAATTATGTCCATTTCACTGATGACAACTGTCGGGTATCTTTTTGCTTTTGTTTTGCTTCTTTGATTGCTTTAAACAAATTGCTCCTTTCCTCCTGGTTTTCCGGCATGCTCCAAATTGCAGCCCCAGAATCTCATCGTGTGTGTTCAAGGTTCAAGGCCGGCTCCGAAGAGAAACGTTCCTCACCAAAGCACAGGCTCTTCCTCTTGCTGAGGACAGGAAACCTGGCCCCGGCTGTTTGGGAATGAACAGGAAGGATCTGCCGTCATCCGGGACAGGAAGATATGCCCACCCCACAGTTACCGGACTGGGCCGCTGCTTCGCTCAGGGGCTTTCTGGAGAAACAGAAACAGGAATGGAGAAGGTAGGTGGGATGTGGGGTCCTGAACGCTGGGAACTCATCCTGTCTTGGTGCTGATTTTGCTGAGTCTTCGCCGGAGAGATTTCAGCCCAGGGATGCGGCAGTGCAAGTTTCCAGCCTTGGACAGGGGGACGGGGGGTTGACTAGATGACCTCAAAGGCCCCTTCCGGGTCTAAACTTCTGTGATTCTACACTCGAGGTTGGGAACCAAGGAGTCTGTAAACCAAGGTTTTGAAACAGCCGGGTGTGTTTAACCTGGAGGAGAGAGGATTAAGGGGAGACATGATCACAGGCTTCAAACATCTAGACGCCAGGCGGAAGATGGAGCAGAATTTCTTCTCCGTTGGTCCGGAGGGCAGGACTAGAACTCGTGCTTCGAAAATGCAGGGAGGTAGATTTCAGTTAAACCTCAGGAGAAACTTCCTAACTCTAAGAGCGGTCGTTCTGCAGTGGGACAGGCTGCTTTGGAGATGTTGGTTTCTTCTTTGTTGGAGGACTCGATGGGAATGCCTTATGAGTAGAAACACAGAGGATCGTGCTATAAAAAGGCCGTTGGGGCCCTGGGCTGGCTTATTTACTTATTATTTCTTCATTTTTATTTTATTTCATTTCATTTCTATACTGCCCAATAACCAAAGCTCTCTGGGCGGTTCACAATTGATATAGCATTGATATCCCCCCCCCCTTTGTGCAAGGAACCCGGGGCGGGGGGGCTTTCATAATCCTCATCCAGTCCATTTTATCCTCCCAACAACCCTGTGAGGTAGGCTAGGCTGAGAGTCAGGGGTGGCCCCAAAGGCACCCATGAGTGTCTTGGGTGAGTGGAGACTCGAACCTGGATCTCCCAACTCCTGGTCCACCACCCTAATCATTACACCATACTGTCTCTCTGCTTGCTGTGCACACCTGTGCATGTTTACTCAGGCATAAGTCCCAAAGGGTCTTACTCCCGAGGAAGTGCATGCGTTGTATTGCAGCCGTAGGCCTCCCCAGCTGGGATCAGATTCAAAAGGACACCCACCCACCCCAAAAAATCCATTGTTGCTGCAGGAAAACAGGAAAACGCCTGGCGTGTTCTTGCTTCCTTTAAAATCTGAGCAGCCCTTAAACTGCATTTGAATAATAAAACTGCTCCTGAGCAGGTGGTATCCAGCAAGGGCTCTGTGTGTGTGATGCTGTCCTGGGATAGTGTGGAGTTACCCAGTGAGTGTGTCTGCGGCACACATGTTTGTGGGTCCAGCAGCACTGGTCATTTTTAATTTTTATGATTTCCTTGCCAGAGCTAAATTCTGCCGGTCGTAAGCCTGCAAGGTTTCGGGTCAGGCAGAACGTTTCAACCCGCAGACTGGGAAGGGAGAGCTGTGTCACTTCGAAGCTTGCATGCTCCTTACCCAAACAGAAGCTGTTTTAATGAACTTGAAATGTTGTCACACAAAGGAGGGCCAGGATCTCTTCTCAGTCCTCCCAGAGTGCAGGACACGGAATAATGGGCTCAAGTTAAAGGAAGCCAGATTCCGGCTGGACATTAGGAAAAACTTCCTGACTATTAGAGCAGTATGACAATGGAACCAGTTACCTAGGGAGGTTGTGGGCTCTCCCACGCTAGAGGCCTTCAAGAGGCAGCTGGACAGCCCTCTGTCAGGGATGCTTTAAGGTGGATCCTTGCAATGAGCAGGGGGTTGGACTGGATGGCCTTGGAGGCCCCTTCCAATTCTACTATTCTAGGATTCTATGAATTATACGGTTTGAACCTGGGTGGTTCTCTTCTCTGGAACCAAAATACAGAGAAGACGGACTACTTTGGTGACCTCTAGGCTTCTCGGGTGACATTCGGGGTAAGGCGTGTGCAATATAAATAATACGTTATTTGAAAACCTGAGATGATCATACAATAAAATGAATCGATCCAACAGCTGTACTGGAAGGCAGCAAGACAAATAATAATAAAAAACCTGTCAATTACAGTGTCAGTTACAAAAGTCAAGAAGGAGAGAGGTTACCACAATCCGGCGTTCTCTTGACCTGTCGGATTACAACTCCAATGTTGTCTTGGAGTGATGAGAGTCAATTAAACGAATTAAACCACCAATCCAATTGCCTGGGTAAAAAGGCACGTCTTAACCGGGCACCGAAAAGATCATAGAATCACAGAATAGCAGAGTTGGAAGGGGCCTACAAGGCCATCTAGTCCAACCCCCTGCTCAATGCAGGAATCCCCCCTAAAGCATCCCTGACAGAGGGTTGTCCAGCTGCCTCTTGAAGGCCTCTAGTGTGGGAGAGCCCACCACCTCCCTAGGTCACTGGTTCCATTGTTGTACTGCTCTAACAGTCAGGAAGTTTTTCCTGATCATAGAATCATAGAGTAGCAGAGTTGGAAGGGGCCTCTAAGGCCATCGAGTCCAACCCCCTGCTCAATGCAGGAATCCACCCTAAAGCATCCCTGACAGATGGTTGTCCAGCTGCCTCTTGAAGGCCTCTAGTGTGGGAGAGCCCACCACCTCCCTAGGTCACTGGTTCCATTGTCGTACCGCTCTAACAGTCAGGAAGTTTTTCCTGATCATAGAATCATAGAATAGCAGAGTTGGAAGGGGCCTACAAGGCCATCGAGTCCAACCCCCTGCTCAATGCAGGAATCCACCCTAAAGCATCCCTGACAGATGGCTGTCCACACTTGTAGGCCTCTAGTGTGGGAGAGCCCACAACCTCCCTAGGTAACTGATTCCACCGTCGCACTGCTCTAACAGTCAGGATTGCAAAGTTGAGGGGGTGTCACCACCAAAAAAGCCCTGGACTTTGTAATTACGTGGTGCCTTTCCACTGTAAAAGCTTGTAGGGTGGATCAACTGTTTCCGTGCGTGCCCGTGTTTTTGTGGGGTGTGTGTGAATGTAACATGAGGGGTGCTCTTTTCTGATCCCTGTCATCTCCCCAGGGGGAAGCAGAGCCTGTGGACGGGGGATTCCAGGTGAACGCATCCGATGAGCAGGCAGTCCTGCGTTATGAAGAGCACATCACGGGTCTCCTGGTCACTGTGGCTCAACTCCACGGCAAAATCGAGCACTTGCAGGATCAGAAAGCCAGGTATCGTTGCCTTTGGCTTCTTCGCATCAGAGCCTAAGGATCTCCCAACCTGAGCCTAGCACCCTGCCTCCGACAGTGGTCAGCTGGATGTTTCAGGGAGGTCCAGAAAAGCGCGTCAGGGCAGCTGCCCACTCTGATGTGTTCTCCGTTGTTTGTTTACGCAGCGGTAGACTCCCCCTGTACATGGAGGCTCTACTCAGCTAAGAGCTGTTCAGACAGACCTCTCTGAATTTCTGTAATCCTGGGGTCTCCGACGCAGGACACCTCTCTCAGCTAGTTTCCTGGATTTTAATTTTATTTCTTAAGATTTTAAAAACTATTCTTCTTTTTAAAAAAATTACTGGGAGGCTGTGGCATTCTGCAAAGCAAATGGTTACTCTCCATTATTATTATTATTATTATTATTATTATTATTATTATTATTATTATTAGGTTACTCCCTATTATTATTATTATTATTATTATTATTATTATTATTATTTACATTTAAACACTGCCACATAGCTGAAGTTGTCTGGGCCGTTTACAGTGATTAAAAACAGTGAACAGACCTTTTTATTTTCTCAGTATTTTAACATCTAAATTTAAACTTTGCTGTTTTAATTCTGTATTTTAATGCTATATCAATTTCTGCTGTGTGGTTTTATCCTGGTTGTGCTTTTTATACTGTGTTTTGCATTTGGGTTTTGAGCTTGTTGGATGTCTTCTTATGTTCCTCATGGTTTTAATTTTTGTGAGCCGCCCAGAGAGCTTCGGCTATTGGGCGGTATAAAAATGTAATAAATAAAATCAATAAAAATAAAACATTAAAAACAAATATACAAAATTTAAAACCATAAAAAGCATAAAAACAGACAATATTAATTTAAAAAACAACTATTCTGGGGTTAAGAAAAACACACAACTCAGCATATGCTGTTAAATGCCTTATTTGTGTTCAAAAGAGAGATTCTGTGTTACGGAGTTCCAACCTGCCTTGTACTGCGTTCTTATGCAGGTTAGATTTCTTTCAGTGTTGCCAGTTCTGGGAATTGGGTGATTTGTCCTACTATTTTACAAATAGGGAAGCCTCCCCAACACGGTCCCCCGCCCCTGCCAAGGCAGCCATTTTCAGAGCACGTCCACAGCACCTTAGAATCAGAATCATAGAATAGCAGAGTTGGAAGGGGCCTACAAGGCCATCCAGTCCAACCCCCTGCTTAATGCAGGAATCCACCCTAAAGCATCTCTGACAGATGCTTGTCCAGCTGCCTCTTGAAGGCCTCTAGGGTGGGAGAGCCCACAACCTCCCTAGGTAACTGATTCCACTGTCACACTGCTCTAACAGTCAGGAAGTTTTTCCTGATGTCCAGCTGGAATCTGGCTTCCTTTAACTTGAGCCTGTTATTCCGTGTCCTGCACTCTGGGAGGATTGAGTGCAGGACACCTTATGGTCCTCTTTGCGCTGTCTATAATCGTATTAGCCATTTTTGCTGCTGCGGTCCGCACTCTGGCTTTCCAACTTGAAGAAGCGTCAATGGACAGTAGCGATTCTCGCCAGGTGTGCCGGAAGTAGACTGTGCAAAGCCGAAATTAGACCATTCCTGGAGTCGATGGGAGCAGAGGCATTTGGAGGAGAAAGCCCAACTCTGTCCTATTCTTGGCAGGGACGATGAAGAGTTTTCTGACCTGTGCTCTGAGTACACAGCAAGCCTGCCGAGATGCCCTCCACAGTTTTCAAAGCTAGCGACGATGACCCTGTTGCCGCCGTTACCTCCGGTCCATTCTGAAGAAGGTAAGGAGGGTTTGGAGAACTGGCAGTCCGGCCGTTTTCACCCAATGTTGCTTTTTTATGCCAGGATTTGCACCAAAACAGACCCGCAACTGGTCCTTACAGGACGATCAAAACCTCCACTATAGTAAACAGTGTCCCCAAATTGCAAGCTGAATTCCGTTTATTTATTTGCTGGCTTATTTATCTGCTGGTTTATTTATCTGCTGGCTGGGGCATTCTGGGAGATGCAGTCCAACACATCTGGAGCGTCCCAGGTTGAGGAAGGCTGGTCTTGTTCTTTCTCTTCTCCGCTCCTTCCCTCCGCGTTCTAGGCCGTGCGGATCTATTTCTCGACGTCCACAAGGCCGTCACATCGCTCGAGAACACCGTCTTCTCCCATCGTAGCCGCATCCCCAGCACCGAAGCTGAGGTGGCCGGATACGTCCCAGCAACTGAGGTGGGCAAAGCCATACTACTTTATTCTACAGGTGAGGGGACCCTGCCCTCCCAAACTGGAAGAGTTTTAAGCTAAAATGTGCAGGGTTCTTGTCGTTTTTAATTTTGCACCCACCCTGGAATGGAATCCGCCCCCCGGCTGGCAAAACTTTTCCCAACCTGGCCTGACTCCATCAAGGCTGGGGCGTGAGGGGTGGGAACAGCGCTCTTTTCCAGCCATTGAGCTCCAAGAGGCAGGGATGATTGACAAATCTCGTTTGCGGCTTATGCATATTGTAAAATGATTAGCAATGAATTTAGCACTACCTCTAAATAATAAAGAAACCGAATCACTTGACGCGTGTGCTTCTGCACGCTGGTCCTTCCCGCTTGATTCCCGTTTCGGCTCCAGCGCTGTCGGCATGCACCACCTGAGTCTGTTATTAACAGGATCACACCTGCCCAACGCCGCCGCAAAGGTTATAGCTGCAAATTTGGCTCCGATGGGCCCGGCTGATTGGAAATGAGCGACGTTTGGGTGGGTTTCTTTACCCGTTTCCCAGGGTCCGGAAAAGAGTCTGTGGACGTTCCAAAGGTGCGGAACAGAGCCGTCGCCCACCCCGGGTCAGGCGTCCGACGTGATGGGCCTGGGGTTCCTGACGGATGAGATGAGCGTCTACGAAAGAGAAATCGCCCTGCAGAAAGAGAGGAACGCAGCCCTCCTGGTTGAGCTGGGAGGGAGGGATGAGGTGCTGAGCAGGTCCCAGGTCATGCTCTGTGCTTACCAGGAAGAGAGGGACAAGCTTCAGAGAAAGGTAACATCTGGGGGGAAAGAAACAGCGACCCTTCCCAGTTTATCATATTTTTCCGTATTTAATAATAGAGCCGGAATAAGTTCCAGACACAGACACACAAAGCAGATTCCCCAAATGCCAAAATTCTCCTTGCCCTCGGTAAGATTTGAGATGTGAGGCTGACCTCGCCGTGCATTTTCCGAGGTGCTATAGTCCCGTGATAGAGTAAAGAAAGTAAAGAAAGCATCAGGGATGCTTTAGGGCTGATTCCTGCATTGAGCAGGGGGTTGGACTGGATGGCCTTGTAGGCCCCTTTCAACTCTGCCGTTCTATGATTCTAAGTGTGGTAAAGGCAGCATCTCATCTCTCCGGGTCTTCGTTGGATGCAATAAGAAGGTAAAGAAGCCACACTCCATGTTAGGCATTGTAAGAAAAGGAACTGAGAATAAAACTGCCAGTATCGTACTGCCTTTAAATGAATCGATGGTGCGACCAGACTTAGAATACTGTGTACAGTTCTGGTCACCACACCGAAAAAAGGATATTATGGAGCTGGGAAAAGTGCAGAAAAGGGCAACTCAAATGATCCAGGGCCTGGAGCATCTCCCCTACGGGGGAAGGTTACAACGGCTGGGATTAGTTCAGCTTGGGGAAAAGGAGGCTAAGGGGAGACAGGATAGAGGTGTGCAAAATGACGCCTGGTGTGGAGAATGTGGACAGGGAGACATTTTTCTCAAAATACCAGCACCCAATGGGGGCATCCCATGAAGCTGATGGGATTGTAAGCCTATGCGGCAGGGTCTTGCTATTTACTGTGTAATCTGTACAGCACCATGTACATTGATGGTGCTATATAAATAAATAAATAAATAAATAATAATAATAATAATAATAATAATAATAATAATAATAATAATAATAATAGGGTGGGAGATTCAGGACAGATCAAAAGGAAGTCCTTCTTCACACAGCGCAGAGTTAAACTATGGAACTCACTACCACAAGATGTAGCGATGGCTACCAATTTGGATGGCTTTAAAAGGGGGTTGGATAAATTCTTGGGAGGTGAAGGCTATCCATGGCTACTAGCCCTGATGGTTGGGTGCTACCTCCAGTATCAGAGGTAGTAAGCCTATGTTGTACACCAGTTGCTGGGGAACATGTGTGAGAGGGTGGCCAACCAGCTGCCGACCAGGGACCCACAAGCAGGACATGGTGCAACAGCAGCCTCCCACCCATGTTCCTCAGCAACTGGGGCACACCGGCTTACTGCCTCGGATACTGGAGGCAGCACATAGCCATCAGGGCTAGTAGCCACGGATAGCTTTCTCCTCCAGGAATTTATCATGCACACCTTTTAAAGCCATCCAAATTGGTGGCCATCGCTACATGTTGTGATAGTGAGTTCCAGGGAGCAAGTTCTCCGCGGCGTCTGCTGCTGTTCCTTCTCACCACCGACGTTGTCTGGGCCGGAGCGAGAGGCAGGTGAACAATCAGTTGCGATGGCAAAGAGGGGGAAGAACTCGAGGGTGGTTGTTTCCCCCCCCCCAGTGGGCCCTGCTGGGATGTGGGCCCCTGGCCGCTGCCCGATCATCCCCCCTATGGCCTGATTAGCATCTCCTGGAAATAGCACAGCAGGGCTTTGATTTTGGCGGAGGAAGGTTTGAAGAGGCAGTGACGTTAACGGCAAATGTCCTCCGTGTCTCCGTCCAGGTCAGAGAGCTGCAGGACGCCCTCTCCAAGATGGAGACCCTCGCAGATGCAGACGCCAGCCCCGTTGGGGAACGAGAGCCATGGGGGTTTCAGGTGGATTCCGGCATGCCCTTTTGAGTTTGCACGCTCCTTGGGGCAGGGCGCTTGTCCCCTGGGAAGTGGCCCATACGAAACAAACAAGTGAAAAGAAAGGGGGATTTTTCTGCAATTGCAAACCGTCTCTTTCCCGGTGTTGACACGTTAAAGGAGCAACCAACGGAAAATATGATTTTAATTATTTTCCCTTCCGACGAGGAAGCAGAGAGATTTGGGTCCGTAGGAAGGGTGGGGGAAGAATTCTGTGAAGTCGAGGTGGATTTGAATATGGAGTGAGGACCATGCAAAGGGAGTTGCATTGTGTCCTCCTATTACCCATCATGCCCTGGAAGATGAGAGAGCAAGCAGGGACATTTCGCCATCCCTGCTGAAAGTCTACTTAATTTCTTCCTCTTCCCTCCTCGTTCGTTTTTCCTTTTGTGCCGTGTCTTTTTCGATTGCAACCCAGCAGGCAAGGCGTTCTTTACTGATTGGTTGCAAGCTGTTCCGGGAACCTTATTCTGGCTGAGTAGCGGGATGAAAATAATATTTAAATAATAAATAAATATCTCCCAACACTCTAGGGTGGGTCTGTACCCCTGAACAGTCTCGTTTGCCTCCCCAAATCCACCACCCTCCCTGCAGGATCCCGTGGCGGCAGCCCAGAACGTCGCCCGCTGTTTCCGGAGCACCCTCAGCGGCCACCCTGCCTGCTTCTTCCACCCCCAGCATGGCCCCCCGCCAGCGGAGACCAGGGCAAAAGACATGGAAGCACAAAGCCAACAGCTTCGTGGGTAAGCGGGCACGTCGCTCGTGGGTCGATCGCATCCGACTCTCCCCACGGACATCCCTCCTTGCTTCAAAACGCCCCGGCTTCTTTCTCGGGGTGGGGGCGGCCCGAAATGGTAGGTCTGCTCAATGGGTAGAGGGCTTGCTTTGGGTTTCGATTCCGACCTCTCCGGCTTAAAAAGGCTCTAGGCTAGCAGCTCTTGTCAAACTCTTGCCAGTGTTGATTTCCCGACTTACTAATCTCAATTTATTTGTCAGTTTCTCCATGAAGGCTACATGCCAAACCTTACTTTTTATGTTGTTATGTGATGATGATGTTGATGAATGCCTGCTTCCCCGCCAAGATTCATCGAGAAACTGAGAAGCATCAACCAGCTCCTTTCAGCAACACTGCAGGAATCGAAGAGTGACACAGAACGCATCAGCATTCTTCTCGGGCGCCGTGAATCCGACAACACTGCCCTGCGCCTGGCCGTACAGTACAGGTAAGGGGGCAGCTCAGGTCTGTCCTGGGGCTCAGCGTTGAGGAGTCATTCTGTAGCAGCTCCCCACCTGACAGAGAGTAATGCTTTCTCTCCCTTTTCAATAAAAGGCAGGAAGCGCTGATACTCGTGGCCACGTTTGGGCATCACCCCGAGGCGACCTGAGTTCAAATCCCCTCATTGGGTGGGCCAATCACAATCTCTCTGCCTAACCTACCTCACAGGGTTGTTGTGAGAATGAAAGCAGGGTGTGTCTGTGTACGCTTCCTTAGCCCCTCAGAGAAAAGGTGGGCTGTAAAGGAATTATCTGGAGCGTGTTCAGATCAGGGGTCTGGAAACAAAGCCCTATGAAGAGAGACTGAAAGAACTGGGCAGGTTTAGCCTGGAGAAGAGAAGGCTGAGGGGAGACATGAGAACACTCTTCAAAGACTTCAAAGGTTGTCACACAGAGGAGGGCCAGGATCTCTTCTCGATCCTCCCAGAGTGCAGGACACGGAATAACGGGCTCAAGTGACAGGAAGCCAGATTCCAGCTGAACATCAGGAAAAACTTCCTGACTGTTAGAGCAGTATGACAATGGAATCAGTTGCCTAGGGAGGTTGTGGGCTCTCCCACACTAGAGGCATTCTGGACAACCATCTGTCAGGGATGCTCTAAGAGGATTCCTTCATTCAGCAGGGGGTTGGACTAGATGGCCTTATAGGCCCCTTTCAACTCTACTATTCTATGATTCTGTGATTCTAAACATGAGATGTCCCCCTGAGAAGTGTGTTGAAAATCAGATTTACATCTTACTTAGCTTCATGGATTTATTTATTTTTTAGACCCCACGTTCCCAAATGGATTTTTCAAAGCGACGTCCGTTTTAAGATGGACACGATACAATGCAAAAATCGTGTGAGGGTTTGAAATCATGAACAAACAAAGAACCCCATTGACCAATAGAAGCCGCCCCAAATAAGTGGCTGTGTTGGTCCGTGTGGGGCAGGGGGGACCCCAAAGCCACGGCTGTGTTCGGACCGATTGAAATGTCGCAAAATGTGGAGCGAAATTTTGGTTTTTCTAGGAGTCTTTCTCAGGCGTGGATGTCAAGCAAAGAGTGGAGTGGCTGAAATAATAATAATGATAATGATGATGATGATAATAATGCTGATAATAATGATAATGATAATGATGATGATAATAATGATGATAATGATAATAATGATAATGATAATGGTGATGATAATAATAATAATGATGATAATAATAATGATTTGGCCAAAGGTTGTGGTTTGGGGGGCGGGGTGGGGGTGCACGGAAACCCTCTGGATGGTATTTGGCTGCTGAATTTCCCCTTTTTCTTCTTTTTCTGATATCCATCAGTGAGCGTTGCTTGGAAGCGTACGAGGTTCTGTTTTCTCTGACCACGGCAAGGCTGCACCCTTCCACGGAGGCAGCGGATGAGGAAGGAAATGGAACCCACACAGGTGAGTCTGTGCAGGTGCCGGGGACGCGGTTTCATCTGCACAAACATACATTAGATCCAACTTCCAATAGACACTGCTGCAACGATGTTGACGATGATGACGATGATGCACATTTTATTGATTGATTTAAAACCGTTTGACGCCACTGCTTGGCCGGAAAGGCTCCCAGATCAGTTTACAGGTCAATTAAAAATGAGTCGTTCCCCTACCTCTCTGGCTTTCGAACCTAAAAAGGCTCGATAGAAAAGGAAAAGCGACGGGGCGGGAGAAGGAAAAGAGAAGACCCGGGCGCTAATTCTGCAAACGGTTTATCTCGCTGTTGCAGTTCCGCCTTGCGGACATGGATCTGTTTTGGGGAGGTGTGGGATAGAAGTGGTAGAAATTGGTCACTCAATCCATCCATCCATCCATCATGTGGTTGGGCCGGTCCCTCCTGCTCTTGCCGCAAGACAATTTGCTGAGTCCGTTGGGGGATTATGGGTATTGATGATGGATTTTGGGGGTTCAGCCAAGTGAGCGCTCCATGAGGGAGTGAGGCTGGGACTGCCGCCTTGGTGCCCCCCACAAAAGCCACTGCCGTCAGCGGTTCAAGACTCACTCCAGGATTGACAGAATATTTATCCATCACTCACGAAAACGCTGTAGCTCCTTCCTTTCTTGGCCTGGAGTTGTGGATGTTTTTTTGGGGGGGAGGGCTTTGTGCAACTCCCTCTTCCATGTCCTGACATATCAGCTGACCTCTTGCTCCCCGTTTTAGGAGAGTCCAGCGACTCACACCGCAAGATGAAATTAGCAGCCGTGGACCAAGCTTACAGGTCTTCACAAGACCATGGTGCAGACGGCGAGGTGCAGAGGTACGTACTGGAGTGGGGGTGGGGTCAGGGGGTGGGTGGATGCCCCCAGCCCAAGAACTGAAGTGAGCGAGAGGCCAAGCAAAATCGGGGTTGAAGCGGGATCGAATCCTGAGGAAGGGGGGACAGGCCGTATCTCGGAGGTAGGGCCCCTGCTTTCCATTCAAAAATTGCCAGCATCTCCAGGTATGCAGGGCCACAAAGGACCCCCGTCTGAGACCCTGGAGAGACCCGGCCAGCTTCCTGTGTCCTTTTTTAAGTTGCCCGTTGGAACAGAACTATGAGGACTAGATGCTTGCTGCAGCATTAGGGGATAGATCCTGGATCCGTGGTAGAGCGTGCACAGTTTGCACACAAAAGTTTTTTGTTCCAGTCGCCACCATCTCCACGTTGTGCTAGGAAAGACCTCCGTGCGAAACATCAGAGAGCTGCTGCCGGTCAGTGCAAACGACACAGGGCTCACCAGATCACGGGTCTGACTTGGCGCAAGGTAGTTTCGAAGGGCCGCAGAAAGGTCCGTCCGAAGGCCGAGTGTTGCCGGCTGGGAAATTCAGCCCAAATCGGGTCGGAATGAAAAGAAGAGCTGGTCGGAACGGCTTTCCGGTAGAGCTAGTTGCTGACCAAGGCAAATATTGGCAACACTGGGCCAACTGGAGCCGCTGTGATGCCCAACTGGCCGTCAAAACTCCACTCTCGTTGCAGCTCCCCGGAGCCCTGGGGTCTGGAGGACGACAAAAGGACAGTGCTACGGGAGCACATTGGGCGCCTGCGGGCAGAGCAGGCCTCCGTGAAGCTCCCCGCCCAGCGGCCACCTGCTGGGCCCGACTCCGTCGCCGCCAGGATCAACGCAGGGATCGGGGCCAAAGTGGCGGAGGTGCACCGAGCCTTGCGGGACAATCTCCCGGCTGAGGCCGCGCGACCCAAGATGGAGAAGGCGCATCTGCTGCGAGAATTACAGGCGGCCAGGGTGAGCCAGATTTGGGCTGAGGGTGTTTCCTCCTATTTCTTTGCAACAAAATTTTGCACTCCTGTTAAGCGTGCCAGCCATGACCTCTCACAGGGTATGCCATTACGGAAAGTTTTCCATGGACTCCAGTGATTGCATACTCTCCTCGTTGCTCTGGTTTTCTTGTTTCTCCCACCCTTTCTAACTTTTTGTTTGTCCTTCTACTAACCTTGGGGTCCCCCCAAAATTCCCAAAGAGGTCTGACCACGGGGGCCTCCAGTTTCGCTGTACCAAATTCTCCTTCCGATCGGATCCCAGGAGGCCTTGGCGGACTTAAACACCCGGTTGCACCTGACGGAGAAGGAGAAGCAAGGCCTTGAACTCTGGACTTACACTTACCGGGCTCAGGAAGCCGTTTGCTTGCTGACGATCCGGATCCTGCAAGGGGAGCGCGATGAACTTCGGGGGCAGAAAGCCCCCTCCTCCGAAAGCAGCAGCAGCAGCAGTGACAGCAGTTCAGGGGTGAGGTTCACAATGCGTCCCACTCCGGTTGACTACGGATAGATTTCTCAACCACCTGGTCTTGTTTTCACAGTGGAATTGCAGCCTAAAAAACAGTTCCATTTTTAAATTATTATTATTTCCAGGTTGTGTGCAGAGCCTGGCACATGTGCGGCTGTTTCAGTCTCCCCCCTGTCATTATGTAGACACATTGACAAAACCTTGGGAGAAGAGAATTTTTTTAAAAAAGGAAATTTTTGGTTTGATCACCTCAAGATTCACCTTTCTGCAGAGTTTTGCTCAAATTCTTGCACCTTGACAAAACGCTGCAAAAAAGAAAAGAAAGGAAATTGAGATTCTTCTGAGCAGAGCTTCGCCACTGCGCATGCATGCGGGTGCGCATTGACTGAGCACTGCCTGCCCCCCCACAAAAAAATAGATCTGGGGGGAATCATACGCAGTCTTTTTTTTTTGCAGATTTGGTCTAGGGTGACCATATGACTGGATTTGCCCGGATTTGCCCGGGTTTTTGATGACAAATCCGGGCGGAGGAGGGGAAATCTGGATTTTTTCCCCAAAGAGCAGCTCTAATGGGAATTAACAAAAATGCTTATAACTCTGTCATTTTTTAAGATAAAGTCATGAAACTTGGCATGATGGTAGCTCTTAGGAAGGGCCCCGTTCATCCATTGATTTTTTAAAGATTTTTTTTAAAGATTGAGGTTTTAAAATTATTATTTTTAAAATCGTCATTTTTAAATATAAAGAGATGAAAGTTAGCACCATGATAGCTTTTAGGTAGAGCTTTAGCCATACCAAATTTGAAACAGATCTGTTCATCCATTGATTTTTAGGAATTTTTTAAAATTTAAGGATATTTTTTTTTAAAAAAAATGTTATTTTTAAAGATAAAGAGATGAAACTTGGCACCATGATTGCTCTTAACAAGGACTTTAGCTACACCAAGTTTGAAACAGATCTGTCCAATCATTGAGTTTTAGGATTTTTTTTTTTAAAGTTTGAAGTTTTAAAATTATTTTTAAAAAATAATTTTAACATGGCGACCATGTTGTCCTCCTTTTTGGTTTCCAAAATATGGTCACCCTAGTCAGGGCAGATTTGGGTGTTGCTAACATCGAGGGGAGAAAGTTGTGAATGAACTTGAGAAATGGAACGCGATAACCCTCTGAAGGATTATTTTCTTTAGAAATGCTTCCCGTTCAACTGGAATATCAGGAAGGTTGGAATGCGGAGCAAAAGGCAGAGGAAACCCCCTGGCAAGAGGTTCAAAAGGGTTCTGTGACGTGGGGTGGGATTTGTTGTCTTAGAAAGTAACGCTGAAAGCTCTCCTGAGCATGTCTGAAACCGTTCTTAGGACCGTAGCCACAGAAGGAGGCAAGTCGCTTGCCTGCTGATGGGTCTCCTTTGCTCTTTTTCTCTCCTGTAATGCATAGGAGTATGCGCCCATCCGCCATTCCAAACGGGCCACTTTGGGTTCTTCTGAGGATGTTGGCGGAAGGCGGCCCACTGCAGACCCTGAGGTCCAGAGGCACGAACTTCTGGACACTCTGGCTCGGTAAGGGATAGAATCCTAGAATCCTAGAATCGTAGAGTTGGAAGGGGTCTCTGAGGCCATCAAGTCCAACCCCCCGCTCAATGCAGGAATCCACCTTCAAGCATCCCTGACAGATGGCTGTCCAGCTGCCTCTAGTGTGGGAGAGCCCACCACATCCTTAGGTCACTGGTTCCACTGTCGTACTGCTCTAACAGTCAGGAAGTTTTTCCCGATGTCCAGCCAGAATCTGGCTTCCTGTCACTTGAGCCCATGATTCTGTGTCCTGTACCCTGGGAGGATCGAGAAGAGATCCTGGCCCTCCTCTGAGTGACAACCTTTCAATCACTTGAAGAGTGCTCTCATGTCTCCCCTCCATCTTCTCTTCTCCAGGCTAAACCTGCCCAGTTCTTTCAGTCTCTCTTCATAGGGCTTTGTTTCCAGACCCCTGATCATCCTCGTTGCCCTCCTCTGAACATGCTTGTCTGCATCCTTCTTGATAGTTAGGATTGCCCACCGGTGCTGCTCAGCTGTGCCGTGACCTAGTCCAGAAGGCAAATTTCTCCATCCCTCAACACTTAAGGCATGTCGGGTGACAAAGCGAGTGTCACGTTCACGAAAGGTTCTCCTCCAGCCTGGAATGTCTCCTAAATGTTGTTACGAGCTGGGCGAGAACTTTCTAAAAAGAAAGGCCTTTTCCTGATCACTAGCTAAAAAATAATTTTTTAAAAAAGGCTCATTCTGAGCCAATGGGGTTATTCCATACCTGGAGAAATCCTTTCAAGGTATATCTGAGTAATAGAGGCACCTGCTTTGGATGCAGATAGGTAGGCCTGTCTGGAGGGATTGCTTGGCTAGATGGACCCAGGGTCTGACTCAGTATTCAACTTGATTTGTGCCTCTCCTTCGATTTCCGTGCGTGAACGCTGATGGGGAAATCGTGCAAATCGAACGGCATTAAATGGGAAGATTGCACCCAAGACGCGAGTGTTTTTTCAAAATTGCACAACTTCCCCCCATGGCTTGAAGCCTGAAACGGCGCATTTCGGGGGCTGCTTTTTCTATGACGTCGGAGTGCATGGCTGAGAATTTGCAAGGGTTTTCGGAGAATGTGTTGTTCCGTCCGAGGTGTGCGCCTGTTTTGCGAACCCGCAGTAAATTCTCCTCCCTCCCTCTTCCGTTCTACTTCGGTGTCTGCTGCAGAAACAAGGAGTTGAAGGACCGGATCCGCTCCCTTCTCGTCGACTTGGAGGAGAGAAGCCAAGACAGCAGGGCTCAGGAGGCGCAGCAGGGAGAACTCACAAGGGACTTTTTCAAAGCGCACAGGTAACTTTGGGGAGACGTCCCCCCTCCGTGCTGAAATGCCCTGTTGCCCTCTGAGCCCTGAATGGCCGGGAGACGACGGAGACCTGATTTGAGCAAAGAAGTTTGGCCTGATACTCTTGTAAACGGCGAGATATATTCCTGGCAGACTGAGGGCGCTGGGTTGGACCAACTGTTTGGTTTGGTCCAGCGAGGCGCTCCTGTTGTTAGCAAATGCAGGACTCAGTCAACTTTTTTTGGCCAGGTATCTGGACACCTGTGCTTTGAGATCTTCTGGGGAAGCCCTTCTTTCAGTCCTACCACTATCACAGGCATCTCTAGTGGGAACACGGGAGAAGTCCTTCTCGGTGGCTGCTCTAGTGCTCTGGAACTCTCTTCCCGGGGAAGCTAGACCGGCTCCCTCCTTGATGGCCTTTCAGAAGCAGGCAAAAACTTGTTCCTTCCAGCAGGCCTTTGGAGAGTAATCTGGTCCTCCGTCTATGTTAAGGACTTGTAAAATTGTCATGTATTTTAAACGTTTAATGTTTTAATATTGTGTTGTTGTTCTTTTAAAAAATGTACATTTCTTTTCCTAGGTTTTAAAATGTATGTTTTAAATTTTGTAAGGCTGCCTTGAGGCCCAGTATTGGGCAAAAGGCGGGATACAATTATTATTATTATTATTATTATTATTATTATTATTATTATTATTATTAATGGCCCTGTTTCTGTCCTGAACAGATGTGTATGTATGTATTATTGCATTTATATCCCGCCTTTTTCCTCCAAGGAACCCCACATAATTCTCCTCCTCTCCATTTTATCCTCACAACAACAACCCTGTGAGGTGGGTTGGGCTGAGAGTCTGGGACTGGGACAAAGTTATTATTATTATTATTATTTATTTATATAGCACCATCGATGTACATGGTGCTGCACAGACCACACAGTAAATAGCAAGACCCTGCCGCATAGGCTTACAATCTAATAAAGTCACCCAGAGGGTCTCCATGGCTGAGCGGGGATTAGAACCCGGATCTCCCGACTCCCATTCCAATGCTCTAACCACTACGCCACCTGTGCTTTTCTCTCCCTGCAGTGCCTTGGTCCTCGCCTACCGGAGCGCACGCAAGAAACAGGAGATGCAGCTGCAGCAGCTGCAGACGCAGATGGGCCTGATGCACCAACGCCAGGCTGGACAGTTGCGGTCGCTGATGCAAACCCTCCAGCGCTTGGAGGGCAGGGCGAGTGGCGAGGCTTAGGGCGAGCCTTGCAAGGGGGCTGCAACCCGCTGGCCTGCCCCAAATCAGCTGACAGAGCCCCAGTCGCCTTGCTTAGGGGTGGGCCTCATTTTCTAACGCCCCCAAACGCCCAGAGTGTTTTGCACGTGAAATAATGGAATCGTCTTAAACTTTATTGTATTTTTTATTTTTTGCGCATGACGTTTTAGAGCAGCCTTCCTCAACCTGGGGCGCTCCAGATGTGTTGGACTACAAATAAGTTAGCGGTTCTCAACCTGTGGGTCGCGACCCCTTTGGGGGGGTCGAACGACCCTTTCACAGGGGTCGCCTAAGACCATCGGAAAACACATATTTCCGATGGTCTTAGGAACCAGATATTTACATTACGGTTCATAACAGTAGCAAAATTACAGTTATGAAGTAGCAACGAAAATAATTTTATGGTTGGGGGTCACCACAACATGAGGAACTGTATTAAAGGGTCGCGGCATTGGGAAGGTTGAGAACCACTGCTATAAGTGGGCCTGATCCCAGGCTGGAAAACCTTTTCCTCCATTCCGAGGGCACATCCTGGGAGCAGGATCAATTTAGATCTAGCGGATCCAGTTCTCCCCGGAACATCTGTCCCCGATGCCCACCTGGAACGCTGCCTTTCCCCCTCTTTGTGCCATCTGACGTGAAGGAAGCATGAGCTGTGGACGGACGTGGGAGGTTTCCAAGGGTGGATCTGCCCCGCCAGCCACGGAGAGGGAGTGCCACGAAATCCACAAGGCCACGGCCTAGAATTGCATGTCTTGCCTTACAACCTCCTGCCTGTTTACTCAGAGGTACATCCCTCGGTGCTCACCAGGGGCTTCCTCTCCGTGCCTCCGAGGGCGGCCCCGCTTCACCTCCCCAAACAATTCAATAAAAACGTTTGAGGGGGCCTAGAGTAGCATCCGTTGTCAGTCCTGCACAGAGTAGACCCATTGCAATGAATAGGAGTGAAGTTAGTCAAGAGTAACTTCAGTCTCGTTCATTTCAGCGGGTCTACTCTGTGTTGGACTAACATTGGATTAGTCCTATGCTTTCACATCCTCCCGCTTTCACTCGTGGATCCAAACACACTCGATCCATTTCCGTTAACGATGCCAAATACAAAGAAAACCGACTCCCACTTTTGCTAGATGCTGTGGGATATGTTTTCTGCTTGCGGTCCAGAGTGTGGTGCTGTCTGTGCTATTTCGTTTCAAATTCAGCCTTTTATTTTTTTAAAAAAAGGAGGAAAATGTGAAAAGCATTCACACATTTTGTGGATTTCAGAAAGGATTCAACAAATCGGTGGAGGACAGCAGGGCTACTAACAACCACTAGAGGGCGCCTTTGCACAAAGCCTATCAAGCCCAGTATGCTGTTACTGACAGAGGACAGCCGGGTGCTTCCCTCCACCCATTGGTTACTTCTCCTCCCTCCAGCGTGAGATATTTAGAGATAGACTGGGCCTGGACAGGGAGACTCAATTAATTTTCTCCTTGAAAGCTAACAGGGCCCGTCCATTGATGGATCCATGCAGTAAAGCACAATCCTAGACGTGTCTACTCAGGAGCAAGTAATTCGGGTAGGAATGCAGCCCCCTAGTTGGTATGGATCTGGGTCATGTAACAGTCCTGGAAATAAGACCAGTCCTCTACCAGACTGAAGAGGGCATTGACTTTAACAGCAGAAAGGAGCAAACTTTTTGATTTGTGGGGAGGTCACAAACAAGAATAGCCTCCCCCCAAGTAGATGTGCTGGGACTACAACCCCCATTATCCATGTGATGGGACTTGAAGTCCTGACACATCTGGCAGAATCCAGGTTGGAGGAGGCCGAACGAAGCCCATTCAGATTTTTTTAAAAAATGGTCTGTATAGATTTGGGCCGAAGGGGAAAATCACCAGAGTAGATGGGGATTTAATTTTATATCCCCCTTTCTTTCCTCTTGCAAGGAACTCAAGGTGGCTTACACGGCCGTCGTCCTCTCCATTTTACCCTCACAACAACCCTGCGAGGTAGATTTGCCTAAGAGTCTGGCCCAAAGTCAATCGAAGAGGTCCAGGGCCGTGTCGAGACTTGAACCTGGATCTCCCCAGCCCAACATGGTAACCGCTATAGTTTTCTATATCCTTCGTTCCTTTAGGTGAGCAGGAAGTGTTGGCTGACGTCCATCAGTATTAGTATTAGCATTAATATTATCATCATTATATTTTTAAACATCCATTGAGAAATATGCATGTATAAAAATATAGAGTGTGACAAAAGGGAAATCAAAGAAATAAGTGTGCCACATCCTTAGTTGCACAGTCTGGTTTCCTGAGAGTTGACCCATTTCTAAACCCGACACGCAGCCTCCGTGAGAGCAGCCATCCGTCTGTTTCTCGGCTTGCCTTGTGTGCCATATTTTTCGCCCTTCTTCCCTCGCACAGCTAGACACACACACACCCTTTATCTGAGAAATCGGACAATCCCCCCACCTCTGTTTGCATTTCTTTTCCACCCCTGTCAGCCAGATCAAAGGTGAAAGCCTGAGGACTGAGAAATATTCGTTGGACAACAGAGTCGGTGACCCCCACAAAGAGGCCGGACTCCCGGCTGCCTATGAGACCCAGAAATCACGGCCCCCTGTCTCTCCTCCTCCGCCGCCCTGCTAGATTCCCCCTGCAGAGTTGATTTATTTTCGGTTAATTAAAATAGTGCGCGCACCCAAATATAGAGGGAAAAGGTCGAGGCAGACAGCGCTGAACAGGAAGGTCAAGCCAACTCTAAGAGGGAGGAAAAGGAAAAATGGCAAAGCAAGCACGACGCATGGGAATAGATGGGCTCCTTTTGAGAGGAATGTTTCAAATGTTAAAACATCGAGAAATGACCCAGTTGCAACCCTCTGGTTTCAGATTTTGGAGGAAAGCAACGGGGCAGTTCAGCCATGTTGGCATTTCCTGGGTTTTTATTGTTTTGCAGGGAGGGGGGAAGCATTCAGTCCGCAATTTTAAAAACACACACCAAAACGACGCTGTCGGATGAGGGACGACATTCCATGGTAACTCCTTGAATGTGTCAAGGTGTCAAAAGCAGATGGCTGGGACGTCTTTCCATGCAAAGCGTACGGCACACACGGAGCAATAACATGGAAGAAACGCACCCTTTCAGCCTAAACACAACAAGGGGAATGCATGATAAATCAGCAGACACGGTGTAGTGGAATGAGGGGGGTGGGATGCAGCTCCAGGATTTTTTTCAGAGCAGGGTAATTGATGGTGAGGTGATAATGAGGCTTTCAAGTTTCACGCTTGCTTGTGACCAATTAGCGTAGAGGAAGCCAGAGAAGGTGGGTAAGAATCAAGCAGAAACTGGAAAGTGCTTTTCTTTGATGGAGCTCTGATGTTAGCAATTGGAATAGAGATGCTTCTTTATTCATTCATTCCATTTCTCTGTCTCCCAATAGGCAAACTCCGCTGGGCAGTTTGCAAAGATTCAAACCTTAAAAAATAAGGTTCCAGTCCTCATGCTTTTGTATCATTCATTCATTAATGTATATAATGAAGGAGTCAAACCTTTGGTTTGCCTCACACAGGCGGGCAGCCGTTTTCCAGCGTTTTTGATGTGCTGTGATCTGTTATTCTTTTAAAAAAAGAATAAAGGATGGTCCGTTCACTAAAAGCAAATTAAGGCTCTAGTACTCATTGTTTTGAATAGAGGGCTGATGTCAAAGGTAGCACCCAAAGCTGCCTTCTGCCCCGTCAGCCCTCCGGCCAAGCTAGCTCAGTCCAGACCCCTCTCTTTTTGTCTTTTTCTCCCCCCACTGCCCCCTGGGGGGCCTGGGGGTTGTCTTAACGCTGCCGGCCAGCCTCAAGTGCCGTTTCTCATCCGTTCTGCATCCGCCTCATTAAAGAAGTCAATATGTTGGTCTCAGCAAGTCTCTCTTGGGGAAGATGTTATGACAAAGATGTCGAGCGGAGGAGCACGCTCTGAAGGGAAGGCACGCGTTCTGACATGACTTCCAAAGCCGCCTGGGATCATCACCATCATAGAGTTGAAAGGGGCCATTTTGGCCAATGAGTCTGTGCAGGAATCCAGTTTCAACAGACCTCCGGCGATGGAGAAGCCGTCCCCTCCTGAGGCAGTTGGTTCCGCTGTCTCACTTCTCTGGCTGTTAGGACGTTTTTTCTGATGTCCAACCGAAATCTGCCTTCCCGTAATGTCAGCCGGCCTGCCCCCCGGAATGTCCCCATTTTGCCATTACTGCTGAGCCGGTGAAACTCACTGCCGTCACTCAAGGGTGGATTTCCGCAGTGGCCACCCCTGTCTACCTGCGGAGGGAGGACAGAATTACCCTATTTGACCCTGCAAACACCCTTCTAGGGACCGCGGAATAGCGGCCTAATTTGCCTCGGGAATTCTGACCCATCCTTTGCGCCGCCCTGGGAAATGCCGTACCGAGGATGTCCGGTTTTTTATATTCTGTCCTTGGTGTGTGTGTGTGTGTGTGTTTCAGCAGAATGAAGTTCTAGCGGATAATGAGAAAGGCCTCATAATATCTGGCACGCTGCGAATATTACCTGCCTAATTGATCCTGGGAAATGCCGTTAATGAGCAATGCCGAAACAGATGTTTTTGCAAAGAGGGCTGGCGGTTTCCTCTGTATCTGTGTACGACGAAGCAAAGTTGTCTCTGAGTCCTGAGGAATAGAATCAAAAGTTACTTTCCCCCAACCCGGTGATTTGTTGGACTACAACTCCCATAATCTCCAATTGGCATGTGTTTTGTAGTCCAAAACATCTGGAGGAGACCAGCTTAGAAAACTCCCCTATACCCATTTACCTGGGAATAATAAATCCCTTTGAATTCAGCGGTTCGGATTTCTGAGTAGACACGTATAACATTTTGTAATAAAATGATGCATTGAACGAAGGAGCATCAAATTCACTTGGGTTCCCTGGACAGTAAAGGGGAATTTTATTTTATTTTCAGAGAAATTTCTCATACTATAAAAACCCTTTTGTCTCTATTTTGCATCTTGCTGTTGTTTTATCTATAGAGGCGAAATTTAGATGCAACGGCTTTGTTTCCGGGATGAATGTATTGTTCCTATTTCCCCCAAATGTTTAAAGTAGCATTTAAAAAGGGTTTATCTGCCCATTTCAATCCTTTTATATATTTCCCCCTCCAAATGAAATCTTTCCTTGTGGTTCCATCCACAGCTTTTCCGGTGCTCCCTTTAAATATAACCACCGTTCTTAACTGATTTGCTTCTTAATCCTTGTGAATGCTTGTATAATATTGCACTTTTAGGAATTCTTCAAAAGTTCCCAAACGTCAAAGCCAAAGGCTTGAAACCTGGGGTACGATTCAAGATGGGATTGCTAACCTGACGCCCGTTTTCTTGAGAGTAAATCCCACCGACAGCCAAAGGCAGGAGCCAAAGGTTTCTTTACTCTTGACCTGCCTGTAAAATCCTCTTCTTTGCTTGTCTCGGTCCAATTTTTATTTCTTTTTGCAAGCCTTTCTTTCCCGGGCGAAATGCCCCAAGCAGAAAATTTGGGGGTCACTCCAGGAGGCTGAACCAGGGTGCATTGGGGGGAAGGGAATGTGTGAGAACAGGAAGGAAAGAAAACTGAAGTGGAGGAAAACACAGCATGAAACCAAAGACACAACAAATACAGGACGGACGTCTATCTTGCTCTCAGTGTTAGGATGGGATGTGTCCGGGGGATACAAATCCTGTTGGCATAACGCTGCTGTTCCTTTCGTGCTCATCTTCTGGGGGCAACTGACCCACGACAAGGAGTGATTAATTTTCCTTCCTCCAAACGTGCTTTGAAGTTTTCCATTGTTGCCGGCCGGGGTCCCAGTGTCAAAGGGCAGCCGATCCGAGCTTGGCGCGGCTTTCAGATGGAAATGTGGGCAAGGGAGCGTGTGTGTGTCACGCACACGTCGTGGGGTGGGGGGCTTATACCCCTTGCCCCCACCCCTGGCTCGCCAATCTGTGGGAAGGGCCTTGGGTGCTGGGTGTGCCAAGATGGCAGATTGGGATTCATTTCTGAAGCCTCCGTACCTCTTCTTCCAATTTATTTTTGAGCAAAAGCAAGAGGCGGAAAATGCCAGCAAGGCTTAACTTTGCGTTTACCTGCCAAGGCCAGCAAAAGAGGCCAGAGCTGTGTGTCACTCTCACACGGTGCATGGCATCCTAAAAAAGTCGGAGGCTGTCTGTGAATTCTTGGATCCCACGTTTTGACGAATTGACAGAATTATCAGGGCAATGTCCTCTTATGTCTACACACACACACACACACACACATCGCCCCTTCTCATTTCTCAGCCTGCTGCAGGCTTGTGTTTGGAACCCTGCCAGGAATTGGTATATAACCCCAATCAGTTTCAGTTAACAGGCTCTGAATTTAATGGCGACACACTTTTCTTCTAGGTTAAGGCCATCTGGTGCTTCCTTGAACCGGGTTGCATTTCAGTTGGTCTCAAGAGATGACCCTCAAGGAAGGGGCACGCAGGGGGAGGACCGAGGGATTTGCAGGATCTTACATTTGGGTTCTCCGCCTTGCAACCTCGTGTCCCCAAAGACGATGGCCACCGAATCAAATCCACCCAAAAAGGATTTGGCTGATTCACATAGAAACTGCGCAAGCTTAACTGATATGGATAGATGCTACTGGAGAAATAGTCACTGTAAGTGAAATGGAAATAGAATGCCTCTTACCATATGGGGCGACCCATATGCACCTCTGCTCAGACAAATGTCCAGGTACAACTTCAAACCCCCGGTGTATTTTCTCAGGATTCTTGACTTTCAAATTTGACTTGGATTCAGCTGCATTTCATGTAGAAGCTGCGAAGAGTTTCTTGGCTGGAAAAGCAGCTGAGAGAGATGCGAGTTCCAGTCCTGCACATTTGCAAAACCCCAGGTTGGAGAAGCCTGGGAAAAAGCTTCCGATTAGGGGTGTGGAGATCTAGGTTCAAAACTCCGCTCCACCACTGAGCTCAGTTGAATGACCTTGGGCCAATTGCCTGCTCTGGGCCCAACCGACCTTGCAGGGTTGTTTTGAACCTAAAATCGAGATGGTGCAAGAACCGTGTGGAGCCCCATACGGGGGAACTGCAAGAAACAGGAAACAACCTACTACTGTTCCCTGCAGAGTCTCTCGATGCATCTTGGACGTTTAGGGTTTTAAAACAGATTGTTGCTCTAATGTCTGTGTTTTGTTTTCAGCAGTACTTTCAACGTTCTTGTTTTTATTGTTTTAAGGTTGGTTTTCGATTGTTGTGCAATGCGGCATGGTGGCTTTTGAGCAGATAAGGCGGCATAACAAGGAATAAATACATTTTTAGCAGAAGGCAGGACGTAAATGAAACAAGCAAACAAATGACTACCCTTTAACCCAGTGAAGCCAAAACCCTTCAAGTCCTCACTGCCTTCCTCCTTTCGTTTATCTGCCCCTTTGTCTCCTTCCTTCCTTCCCTCTTTTTATTCTTTCTTTCCTTCTCCTGTCTTTCTTTGTCTCCTTCCTTCTTCTTTCCTTCTTTCGTATACACTATCTGTCTTTCTGTCTCCTGTCCGTCCCTCTTTTTTCCTTCTGCCTTTCTTCTCTTCATTTATCTATCCCGCTGTTTTCTCCTTCCTTTCCTCTTCTTCCTTTCGTTCCGTCTTTCATTTATTTGTCCTTCTTTCTCTCCTTCCTTCCTTTTCTCTTCTTCCTTTCGTTCCGTCTTTCATTTATTTGTCCTTCTTTCTCACTTTCCTTTCTCTCTTTTCATTTTTCTGGCCTCGTTTTCTCCCCTTCCTTTATCCAGCCATTTGCGTGAATATCGATCGCCTGGGTCACTCCTGGCTACCTGTCTGACCGTCTGCTGGCCGGCCGCCCTCCCCTCCTCCTTCATTATCTCTCCCCCTAATCCTGCCTCCCCAAGGGACGCTGACACCCCAGCCGGCCGGCCGCAGCGCTGTGGCTTGTGGGTCGCCCCCGAGACGGCCTTTCCCCACGCCGGCTCTTGTGCCCCCCTCCTTCCCCCACCTCTTCTGCCCGCCCCAGAAGGTTTCCCAGGGGAACATGTCCCGGGCCCCGGTGACAGCCACGATGGAGGGCTTGACCCACAGGTTGAAGGTCAGTGCTCTTTCCCGAGAGCCCCTTTCAGATTCAAATTGGGGCCAGGGGGCTTTGTGCGGAGAGGTCAAGCTTGATTTGAGAGCGGGATGAAAAGGCCGGGGTGTTGGGGGGTGGGATGGATGGAGGAGGCCATGTTTTAAGCCTCATCTTTCAGCTCTGGGCTGCCTTCCAGGCCTGGACCAGTCAGTGGAGGCTGGGGGCTCCAATATCAGTGGAGCGGTGAAGCCGCTCCGGGTTTCAGCCCAAACCAGTCCGACCTGTAAAGGAGCTGTCCAAGGTGTGGCGCTTATCACCCAGGGTGGTAGAAGAAGCTCCTCAGAGGAGCCCTGCTCTCATTAAGCAGGATCCATCGTGGGGGTAAAGAAATGTTGCAAAACAAACACATTTCTGTGTTCTAGCTCTTGGTCTCTCCTCCTCCTCCTCCACTTCTTGCTCTGTGAATTTGTCTAACCGCCTATTAAAAGCTACTTGAGCTAGTGCCCCGTGCCAAAATCATGTGGCGGTGAGTTCCGCTGATGCTGTCCACCTTATCTTGGCTCACGTAGCACACACACACAGGCACCCCCGCTGTGATACTCAGCATTGTACTGCCCCTGAACTGCTCAGAGAGCTTGGAAGTGTTCCACATCCACTTACAACCACCACAACGTCCCTGTAAGGCAAGTCAGCATTATTGTCTCCCAGGTTAGGCATGGTGGGATTGAGGCTGAGAGGGAGTGGCTTGCCTAAGGCCACCGAGTTCCCGGCAAGGGTAACATTCAAACTGGGGACTCCCTGATTCACAGCTTGGTCTCTTAGGCTGCTACTGCACCAAGGACGAGGGTGTATGGTACATTTCAAGTGTTTATTGATTGGCACACATTCCCTAAAATAGGCATTGCAACGACCCTGTGAGGAAGGCCAGCATGACATACCCCACCACCTTGAACTGCAGATTTGGGGACATTAAATTATGAGGAGGAAAAGTAGGGAAGGTCCCTTCATCAAATCCCCCACCCTCAGTTTCAGCCAAATCATGGTCACCTTCAAAGAACAGTGGCTAACACAACTAGGACAGGTCCGTTCCTCTTGTAATTCGTGAGTGGGGGGCGATTTATTATTTTATTTGTGATTTTTATATACTGCTAAATATAATAAAATGCCTGTGGGTTAAGGTCGTCCCATTGAGTTCATGGCAAAGGTAAGATTCGAACTTGGGATAGGCGCACCCGTCCACTCAGCTGCCTTGACTCCCGCGCTCTTTTTCCACCGGAGCTGCTACCGGGTCTTCAGTTCTTTCTTTCCACGGCTCAGAGTCATTTCCTAGCAGCTGTGTGTGTGTGTTTCGCTTCCAAACCTTTCCACATTCCAACCACTCCCCCCCACACACCCGGTCTGCACCAGCCGCTGCGGCAAACGAGCCAAAAACATTTGTTCACATCGCTGCGGAGTCCGTCTCCCGGCCTGATGTGTCCTCAATGCCACACGGAGGACAAATGCTCAGCTGTGTGACGGCGTTGTGTGTTTTTTAAAGCTGCCTCCAACATACGTGGGATCGCGAGAACAGCCAGAGACGGCTGCAGCGCTGGGATCTGGAAATCTCCCTGTCCGCCTCTCTTCTTTGAAGGCCCAAAATATCCCGTGGGAAACCCGGACGGCTGCCTGAGTTTCTCAAAGGCTCCACGAGCAAGTGGCACTGCACCACCATCTCCCCGTTTTCTGAACCTAGTGATGACTTCCCCTGCAGATCCACTAAATTCACGGAAACCTTTTGCTGCACACATGCAACATTCTAGTCCTCATGGCTCCGAGTAAAGGGGTGGAATAGGCTGCCGGCTGCCCTTAAGCATTTCCAGAGGGGTAGCTGAGTTCAGCCTATTGCAGCAAAAACAGTAACTGAAAGAGGAGCACATTTATCCTGGCAGGAACACTGGTGGACTGTCGCCCACTTTCATCAGATGCTTGGAGAATTACGTAAAGTTTCAGGGTTTTTTATTCCGCACATAGGGTGGCAGCAGCCTGGGAGAATTTATAAAAATTGAGGTCAGAGGGAAATTGAATGCAGACTGAGAATCATGTAACAGCACCAATGAACACATGTAGTGTGATTTAAAAACACACACACACACACCCTTATCCTGATTGGTGCCTCTGGAGATAGAATCAAACTTCTAGATGGATTCTATCCCAGTCAGTTGGGGCTCAGCAAGGATCTGGAGATTGGTTGGATGGAGCATTTAAGTCATCTGCCTTTGCTGCTGCTCAACTTCCATGTGAGTAAAACGATTTGTGGAGCTCCTTCAGCCACTAGCCAGCGTCGCAAACGGTGAGGGCGGTTGAGGATTTGTAGCCCAAAACAACTGGAGAGCTACCAGGTGTCCACTCTTGTGAACAATAAACACAAAAATTGCAAATAATAATAATAATAATAATAATAATAATAATAGTAATAATAATAATAATAGCAGCCCACTCTCCCTGCATTCACAAAGAGGGTCACGCTGTAACTTTTTAGCTTGTCCCTTAAAATGGTTGTTTTGCTTTTTAATACTGTTTTTCATGTGATGCTCCGTTTTTAATGGGATGCTTTAGGCGCCTGGCTTGTCTTCAAAAAGGCAGTAGAGAAATACAATCAATACATAAATAAACAAATAAAGCTGGCAATACGCCCAAGAGATCTCCTTCAAGGGGGAACTTAACGCCAGTAAAAGTGCAGTCAGCAGGATGATCCATGTGTTTTTCTCGGGCGTAAGAAGGACTTTGCTCTCCGCTACCGCCTTCCAGGAACCTTTCGTGCCCATGGAGGAGGGTCAGCCCTCCAGCTTGGCAAAAGCCCCGAAAAGGCTGGGCTGAGCCCCACCCCCCTCGCTGCGTTTGGCTGCGTCCCCGATTCACACCGCTTCTCCAATCTCCGCTTGGCTCCGTCCGAACAGATGTTTCTCAACAACTGCTTTCGGGGGCTTCCTTTTGTCGGGCGCCATTCGCACCCCCTCCCTTGCGTTCCAGGGCCCAACAAGGTCAAATGTTAACTTGGCCTCGGAGGCCAAAAGGGCAGAGGTCTCCACATGTGAGTGGGTGGGGCGGTGCACCCGGCCCTCAAGAACCCCCCCCAAGACCATCCCAGGAAACTACAACTCCTTGACCCTCCGCAAACCCCCCTTCCTCCCCCAAACTGTGACTGGGTGGAGTGGGAAGAACAGCAGGGTGTTCCTGACGTTCAAGCGCAACGCTGCGCATGTCTGGCTCTTCTGCACCGAATGAGGGCAATTTCACCTTTGCAACAGCGCATGCCAAAACTAGGGGGGCCGAATGTCCTGTGTCCCCCCCCATAGCTTCTCACACCTCTCTGTCCCTTAAAAGTTTATCTACTGTTGACATTTTTGTCCTTTAAACAGTGGATATACTGTCCTTAAAAAAAGAAGGCCCAACTAGAATTGATTGGTAAGTTTGACTGTGTGTTTAGGACTCTACCAAGATCAGGGTTTTGCCTGCTGCTCAAGGTGTTATGTTAAGCAGAGCCAAGCCAGGGAGATGTAAATGTGGTGGGGGTAGAAGAGAAGCTGGAGTCCAATGACCCCTCCCCCAGCCTTTTACTTGGTTCTTCATGTTGGATGTTGAGTCGGATTTTAAATTTATTGACGCTGGTTCACCACAAGTGGTTCAAGGTGGGTGTTATAAATAACTTCCTGGGAGTGGGGTTGCTTGTCAACAGAACAGCCTTCCCGAGCCTGGTGTCCTCAAGATGTGTTTGACTGCCAATTCCCATCATCCCCAGCCAGGTTACAATGTGAGATTGCAGAACAAGCGATAAGGAAATTTGATTGAGTTAAGCAAGGGCTCAATAGGGACTATGGTTTCTATGAACTTGATAAAGGCTTTTAGGGCAATATATAGGAGAAGAGCCTTCCTGGATCAGACTACGGTTGGCCTACTTAAGCCCAGCATCCAGGTTCCAACAGTGGACAGCCAGATGCCCCAATGAGAATCTCCCAACAAGGACATCTTCACACAGTGCATAAACTATGGAACTCACTATCCATGGCTACTAGCTCTGATGGTTGTGTGCTACCTCCAGTATCTGAGGCAATAAGCCTGTGTGCACCAGTTGCTGGGGAACATGGGTGGGAGGGTGCTGTTGCACCATGTCCTGCTTGTTCATCCCTGGCCGATGGCTGGTCGGCCCCTGTGTGAACAGAGTGCTGGACTAGATGGTCCCTGGGTCTGATCCAGCCTCAGGGCCCTGCTGATGTTTTTAATTTTCCATGAATGTCTCTAGGCAAGTGTCCTTTGGGACTAGACATGCCTACTTAAGGCAGCCATTTTGTGATGGTGCCCCAGACAGCTCCTCAAATTTACCAATGTGCCCATGGCCACAAAAAAGTTGCCAAGAGGTTTTCCACGGTTTCAGGCAGGAGTATCTCCTGGCCCTACCTTGAGGCCTTCTGCCTGCAAAGTTCTTGTTCTCCTACTGAGCTATGGGTCCACCTCCTAAGGAGAAGATAAGATTCTTCTAGCTTAGGGTTGCTAGTTGCTAGTCCTCATGGTTCTTCTGAATAAAGTGTTGATTGAAATACGAACAAAGGAAGCAGCCCAATTCGGAGTAAGCTCAACATCTCGTCTAGCTCCGTCATGGACAACGGTTTATTTATTTATTTATTTATTTATTTATTACATTTTTATACCGCCCAATAGCCGAAGCTCTCTGGGCGGTTCACAAAAATTAAAATCATCATAAAACAATGATTTTTTGTTGGTTTCAGATACGGTTTTCCCAAGCTCTACCTGAAGAAGTCAGAGATGAAAACTGGAACCTTGGGCATGGGAAGCACAAGCACCCTGCCTTACTTATTTACTTATTTATTTATTTATTTATTTATTACATTTCTATATCGCCCAATAGCCGGAGCTCTCTTGGCAATATCTTTCTCTCCCTCTGCTTTATTGTGCAGAGGGAGGGAAAGGAATTTATCCCATCATATTCTCAGTTTGAATGACATCTTTTCTCTTCGTTATTTTAGTGTCACATAGATCTTCTTTTATAGCAAGCTGCCACGGAGTCTCTTTTCATGGCCCCCCAAAAGGCAGTCACGGGGCCTAGATCCTCTTCTAACGAAGCACTTCCAGAATAACGCCGACGCTCGTCCCATAAAATCCAGTTTATCTACGCATGAAGGAATCAAACGTTTGAGTCCCCGGGGACGCGGAAGGGGGCAGGCAGGGGGGTCAGCAAAGACAAAATAACAACATAAACAGAAAAAGAGGTGCAGGAACCAGGTTCTCCGCGGCCTGCTTTTGTGCCTCCGAAGCAGCCAAGCGACACGGGAGGGAGCCGCGAAGGCCCAGATTCCTCCGGAGATCAAACGCCGTCGCCAGCTGCACAGAACTGTCCAAACAAACATGGGGTCCGTCCAGGGAGGAGAGCCTCTCCCCTCCCCGAAGCGGAGGGATCCGATTTCGTCTTTTGTTTCCAGGTTATTCTTTCTGCGATGGGAACGGAATGAGAGGCCAAAGCGCAGGCCATAAATCAGGAGAAAAGCCGGCCAGATGCCGGGAGAGGCAAGGCTTCTCCGCGTCAGCAGAAGGTTCTAGAAAGCACCGCCTCGTGGCTTCGCAGTTGGGTCAAGCTCCCCGAATCGTTTCTACTTCGGACGCCTCTCGCCATACAGCCCAGACACACTCACTCTCTCTCACACACACACACGCACGAGCTTCCTAAATAGATACATTTTAAACAGGATTGAAGATATTTTTCTAGGCCTTCTTTAGACAGCAGTGTCCATATGTCCAGCCTGACATGGGTGGGTCTTTTTTTGGAAATACCCTATTTCTTCGACTCTTTTCCCCCCATATAAACATCTCTAAAAGTGGGGTGCATCTTGGGGTTTTTTTTTCCTGTTGGTGGTACTGAAATTAGTGTGCGTCCTACAATCGATGGTGTCTTACAACCGAAGAAATACAGTACCACCCACAGGAATGACGGTCCATGGATGTTCGCTAGGACACAGCTCTGATTTTGATGATCTTTTACAAAACGCGTGTGGTTTCTGAACACACATGATTCCTGCACACTTTTTTGAGCAGCTAGCTTTCACCCTTCCTTGGCAAAAGGTCTAATCCAGCCTTCCTCAACTTGGGGCGCTCCAGATGTGTTGGACTGCACCTCCCAGAATGCCCCAGCCATTCTGGGAGGTGCAGTCCAACACATCTGGAGCGCCCAGGTTGAGGAAGGCTGGATCACTTGGAGGAGAGAAACAGTCTCTTGAGGGTCAGAACACAGAGAAAAGGCATTTGAGTTCAAGGATCTCAGATGTGTGTGGCATTTCTCCTCTTCCTCTT
Organism: Elgaria multicarinata webbii; assembly: GCF_023053635.1. Lineage (NCBI taxonomy): Eukaryota > Metazoa > Chordata > Lepidosauria > Squamata > Anguidae > Elgaria > Elgaria multicarinata. Next base: position 896,910 of record NC_086193.1, on the reverse strand, counting down.
CCTCTTCCTCTTCCTCCTCCTCCTCCTCCTCCTCCTCCTCCTCCTCTTTGGGCTGCTTTACAAAGTTTATCCTTGTTTTAACCCACTTTCTTGCTAGCTTTCTGCCCTATTTGAACCATCAGTAATACTGATGATGAAGCTACTAATAAAATACCACTACTACTAATCATAATCATATACTGTTATAATTGCAACTAGAGTGTTCCAAACACGGCACAGCCCTTATATTGTAACCCTTGACTTAGTATAGAAGGCTCAACTAAGTAAACCATCATTCACATGTAAATATTTAGACACATGCAACTACTGAATTACAATACGTGCAATTAATACTGTCAACCACCCGCTAGTCAAACTGGAATTCGATAAAAAGATTTTATTCCTCCGCCCCCCCCCCCAAAGAATTAGAAGGTGTTTTTACATCAACTTGGAAAAGACCTGTAAGTTGAAAAGCATTCTGGTGTTGATAGTCTCTATTGTAGGAGGTTGACAGAAGCCATTGTGTGTATTGTAATTCAGAAATTGTATGTGTCCAAACATTTGCATGTCTTTTGTGGTTGTATGCAGGTATTATGACATTGAGCTTTCTTCAAGCAAAAACATATCCAGGGCTTCCGGGCCAGGAAATAAATAAATCATGATTCACGAATCAGTCCGCTTCGTTACAATATTAAAATATCACATTAAGGATGCAAGGAAATGTCCTACAACCTTCAGTTAGGAGTTGTACGCCTTTTTCTGTCTAAACACGGCCTAGGACTGCACCTTTAGTTGCCAATTTGAGACGCAAGGCGACTCAGAAATCCACAAATAAATACATTTAAAAGTCTTGGGGGGAAATGGAACAAGGCCTGGCCTCAGACATGTCGTTGGCAGGCTTGACTTCCCATAATAAACCTGAACTGGCGTCTTAATAAAGATCCACCTGCTGCTTCCAGTGGGATCTGGGCAAGTTGAAGGGTGCTGATGGCTTTTGCCTCATCCCCCCGTTAATCGTTAACGCCCTGCGCTGCAACTTCGTGTGTTTGCGTGCGAAGAAGGTCAGCTGGGTTGATTCGATGGAGGGGACCAGGTGGCTGGACGGCGGGCGCGGCCTGCTTCCCCTGGGGATGTGTTCGGCTTGTCTGGTCTTGTTTGAACGATTGGACGGAGAGAGGCGTCCGTTCCGGCCAGACAAGGCCCTGACGGATTACCACAAGGCGACAAGTACGTGGATGTAGTGATCCAGCTGCCGCCCCTGGAAAACCTTCTCGGCTCGGTGCGACGCCCTGGCCTGCTTCCCCTCCTGTTCCCCTTCCGGATCTTGTCCTGCAAAGGTGCATTTTGCAACCGAGGAGGCGCATGGGCCCCTGGGACGCACCTTTCCATGAAATCTCTATATGCTCATTTCTATCTATATGTGCACATTTAAAAAATAAGAATTGCTAGGATTAGCAATTAGCTCAACCAATAATAATTGGTTGAGCTTTTATATTGTATTTATATTATGGTTTTATACTGTTGTTTTATACTTTGAATGTTTTTAATTTTTGTGAACCGCCCAGAGAGTTCCGGCTATTGGGCGGTATAGAAATGTAATAAATAAATAAATAAATAAATTTACTGAAATGTCCCAGGAAGCAAAGACTCTTCCAAATCATCTCAGATCAGCTCTTTTGTTAATTTGTACCCATGCCAGGCCAGCTCAGATCAGCAGTCGCTACTTAATTACAATTCATTTGCAAATGTGAAAAAAGAAATGCTTTAAGTGAGAAATCCCCTCCTTGCAGGGCTATTAAGGCGAAGGGGGGACACCTTCCATTGAAATGAATGGATACTCAGGGCCACTGGGATATATAGACTCAGGGCCAGTGTGGCCTAGTGGCTAGAGCGTTGGACTGGGAGTCGGGAGATCCGGGTTCTAGTCCCCACTCAGCCATGGAAACCCACTGGGTGACTTTGAGCCAGTCACAGACTCTCAGCCCAACCCACCTCACAGGGTTGTTGTTGTGAGGATAATATAGAGAGGAGGAGGAAGATTATACATGCCGCCTTCGGTTCCTTGCAGGAAAAAAGGTAGGATATAAATGTAATAAAAAATAAAACGAAAAATGGGCCATTTCATGAAACATGTTCCTTTGGTGGTGGTGAGATATTGTATTAAAAATGAATATATCCAAAATTAAGCAGGCCGCTCATTCCTCTCCTGAATCTTCTTTTAAAATCTATTCTTAATTCCATGTTCTCTCCTTTTCATCCTAGTCCCCTCAGTCAAGTCTGACTATTTTTAGTTGATTAACCTTCTTTAGTTGATTAACCTGTTTTTTAGTTGATTAACCTGTTTTTTTAGTTGATTAACCTGTTTTTTTAGTTGATTAACCTGGCTTTTTTTTTTTTAATTGATTAAGCTCCTGCATCCAAAATGGTTTTTACTCAATTTAGGACACAATCCTATTCGCCTTTAGATGGGGAAAAAAGTCCCACAACTCACAGCATGGGGGTCGAGATTAACAACACTCCTGAGAGCAGTTTCCAACACAGATGGCAAAACACCTAAAACTCCTTCCCCCTCCACTTGCTTGAGCTGTCAGGCGCCACGATCATCCATAATGGAACAAATATGCAATCATTTCTCACCCTTTTGCACACCGGCTGTGTGCGTGGGGAGTCTAAAGGCCTTTTCAAAAAAACAAGTCACTGAATGCTTTTCCGCTGCGTCGCTCAAGCATGGAAGCCCGGGCTGACCCTTCTACCGAGCAAAAATAATAATGAACAGAGCTAATCTGTCTCCACCCCCTTAGTGCAATGCCCTGAGCATTTCACGAAACATCCTCCTGTTGTGACGCTGGTGAGTTATTGGGTTCAAAATAAAAATATAAACAAAATTAAGCAGGGTATTTTAATCCCATTTCCTCGCTTTTTCATCCCTGTCCCCTCAAATAGATTTTGAGTATTTTAGTTGATTAACCTGTTTTTTTTAGTTGATTAATCTCCTGCATACAAAATGGTTTTTTACTCAATTTAGGACGCAATCCTATTCACGTTTAGACAGAAATTAAAAGTCCTACAAATCCCAGCATGCCACAGCTAGCCATGCTAGTTGGGGTACGCTGGAGTTGTAGTGTTTTTTTCCTGTCTAAACATGCACAAGATTGCACCCTTAAGAAATCAAAAGGCTGACATGAAATTAACCACGGGGGGGGGGGGCTGGCATTCTGGGAGAAGACAAGGGTACCCAGTGTGCTATGCTGTCTGGGGTTGATGGGAGTTGTAGTCCAGGTCATATGGCAGGTGCTAGCCCTGGAGAAGACATGAGTTCAAATCCTTGAAGGTCACCCTAGCCTACCTTACAGGGTTGTTGCCAGTGCATCTCCTCAGCAGTTCAGTTCCAAGCGGAACTGGGTCCTCCTCCCTGCCCAGGGAAGGAAAGTTTCAGTTTGCAACTGAAAGAAAGCCAGAGAGAGGTGCCCTCTGGATGTGCTCAGAGGCACCCTTCCAATCTCCCTGCCTGGAAAGCTAAGTTGAAAGCATGCTCACTGCACGTGCTCAAAGACACCCTTCCTCCCCACCCAGAAAGGAAAGTCTTGGCTTGTAGCCAAAAGAAAGCCAGAAAGAGGGGCTCTCTGCACGTGCTCCAAGACACTTTCGGCCCTGGCTGAAGGAAAACCAGAGGGGGGAGGGCCTCTGTGTGAGCTCAGAGACACTCTTCCGCCCCCTCCAAAATGCCAAAGAGTCCTCTGCATGCACTCAGAGACACTCCTTTTTCTCCCTGCTCACAAATTAAGTCGAAAAAAGGGAAGGTGTGGGTGAAGGCCCTCTGCATTTGCTCAGAGACTCTTCCACCCTTCCTGAAAAGGAAAGCCCAAGAGTCCTCTGGCGCACTCAAGAGACACCCCTTTTCCTCCCTGACTAGAAATAAAGTTGAAAGAAAGCGAGGCCCTCTGCACGCGCTCTCTCCCTCCCTTCCAAGAAAGGAGCACCCAAGGGCCCTCTGCACGCGCTCAGAGACACTCTCCCTCCCTCCCAAGAAAGGAGCACCCAAGGGCCCTCTGCCCTCGCTCAGAGACTCCCTCCCTCCCTCCCAAGAAAGGAGCACCCAAGTGCCCTCTGCCCGCGCTCAGAGACTCTCTCCCTCCCTTCCAAGAAAAGAGCACCCAAGAGCCCTCTGCCCTCGCTCAGAGACTCTCTCCCTCCCTTCCAAGAAAGGAGCACCCAAGGGCCCTCTGTCCACGGTCAGAGACACTCTCCCTCCCTCCCAAGAAAGGAGCGCCCAGGTGCCCTCTGCACGCGCTCAGAGACGCGGCTCCTCTCTCCGCCCCCCACCGGCGAGCAGGAAGGGCGGCCGGCGGCGGAGGGCGGCGGCCTGGGCTGGCGGAAGGGGAGGGCCGGCGAGGGAGGAGCGAGCGGCGGCGGCGGCGGCGGCAGCCCGGAGTCCTCGCCGGGGCCTGAACTTTGCTCCAGCGCCGCCGCCGCGATGCGCTAAGGAGGAGCCGCCGCCGCCCCGCCGCCCCGCCGCCGCCGAGCGCGCCCCGGACGTGCCGCCCCCCGCCCCTCCCTCCGTCCCTCTCTCCCCCTCCCTCTCTCCCCGCCGGAGCCCCCGCACCTCTCCGCCGCGCGCGCGCGCCATGGCCGCCGGGGTCCGCCGCCGGAGCGCCCGGGGCTCCCCCGCGCGCGCCCCCTCCCCGGCCGCCCCCCGCGCGGCCCCGCGGCCCGGGCAACTCGCCTAACTTGTTCCTCCGCCCCCGCGCCCCCCCCCGGGCTGCTGCTGCTCCTGCGAGGCCGAGCGCCCCCCCCCCCCGGCCGCCCCCCCCCCGTGCGTAAAGAGAGAGGCAACTTGGAGACCCGCCTGGCCTCCGGGGGCCCCTCCGGGGAGGCCTTTTTTTCGATTTCATTTGTTAAAATCTGAACTTTGGGAAAGGGGGGGTCATTTTGGATCCCTGTTGCCGCCCCCCCCCCAATTTCCCACTGCTGTGCTAAGCAGGGCCCCCTCTCCTTTTGACCCCCGCTTTTTTTAATGATTAGCCCTATCCAGCCTCAGATGACCTCGATTTAACTTTAACTCTTCGCCCCCCCTTTTTCTCCCCCCCCCACCTTTCTCCCCCTAGCTGGGGCCCCTCTGCTGGCTACTGACTCAACCATTAACTCCGCCACTTTGGGTGTCCCCCCCCCCCCCCGCCTCTTCCCCTCTCTGGGCCGGATTTTCTCTCCTGCTTCGCTTTTGCGACATTGGGGGACGAAGGCGAATATTCACATTGCAAACCCCCCCCCCCGCATCCATTTTTCTCCATCGTCGTTGAAGAAGGGGGGGAGATAAAAAGAGCGCCCCCCGGGGCCCCCCCATCTTCGCCCCCCACCCCCGGCGGCGCTCACGGCGCTATGGCCATGGTGACCGGCGGGTGGGGAGACCCGAACGGAGAGGCCAACGGGGTGGAGAAGGGGGGGTACCCCCGGACTTCCGAGGAGGACTCGGCCTCCCCCCAGGGCGGCACCAGCGACCAGGAGCCCGCCGACGAGGACAAGCCCGGCATCCAGGTGGACTGCGTGGTGTGCGGCGACAAGTCGAGCGGCAAGCACTATGGGGTCTTCACCTGCGAGGGATGCAAGAGCTTCTTCAAGCGCAGCATCCGGAGGAACCTGAGTTATACCTGCAGGTACGGCGGCGGGGGTCCTGGGGAGGGGAGGGGAGGGGAGGGAGGGGAGGGGGCAGGCGCTGGGCGCCACCTGTCCAGGGGTGCTCCGTCTTCCTCGCCTACGGCACTGCGACGGGGACGCCTGGCCTGGCAGGGAAGCGGCCCGCGGATATTGTTGGGGGGCTGCGGGTGCTTTGGTGGCGGCTTTCCCTGGCCCACGGGGAGCAGGCCTGCCTCCTGCCCTGGGCCTTCCAGTGGAAACGGCACGGCGGCTGCAGTTCCACGCCGGAACGGAACAGGCCCTTTTGAGCAGAGGCCGGCCTGGTCAAGGGTGGGGTTCGGTTCCGGGATCTGGGTTTGTCAGGGCTGGGCGGGCGCGCAGACTGGCTCCCCCCCCCCCCCCCCCCCGCGATCCAACGGCTGTGTCCAGGTTTGTGCCGGAGACAGTGACATTGGATTCATTCTAGTATTTTACCTGCTGTGGCCGTCATCCTCTAAGGAGGTAGAAAGCCCCCACACACACATTACAACGACGGGCACTAAACTGAGTGCCCCCCACCTCCACCCAAGGGACACTAAACTGAGTGACCCCACCCCACACATGGAAAATTCCTTGGCCAAAATCCGTGGATGGACTGCCATCTTTTTCCAAGTCCACTTCTGTAGCGTACGGCAACTGGTTTTTATTTGTAACCCAGCCGAAGGAGTTCTGTAGGCCGTGGTGAGCTTTCCCGGTAAGTATGACACTTGGCTCACTCGCTTGAGATGCCTGAAGCTGCCGGGGGGTGGGGTGGGGTGGGGTTTTCCCCGTTAATGGGGCAGCCGTTGTCTTGTTTGTGACATATGGAGGTTGCCCCGAGAGGTTTTGCCATCCTGGGCGAGGGATCCTGTTTTGTGCCCCCATGGATTGCGAGTGGCTTTGTGGGCACCCTGGAAATCTACCCATGATTCTGGACTGGCTGTTTCAGCTTGTAGGGCGAAGCGTGCGGAGGGTTCAGAGTCGGTCCTTTGGGCCTCTGCAGGGCAGGGTGTTCGTGGGGAGGAAAAACAACAGACCGTTTCCCACCCTTTTGACGCCTGAGTTTTGCAGGCCCAGTTGGATTCCCTCTGAGGAACTTCTGGTGTGTCTTTTGGACTGGCATTTCAAGGGTGCCCACGGCTCCCTTCTCCTCCCCCCTCTCCCTCCCTCCTGGAATGCATGGATTCAAAAGCAGGGAGCAGTGGTGCCTTGTTCAGGTTTGGGCCGGCCTTGAAAGTCTTTTCTCTCTCTGGCCTGAAGCGTCTGCTGGGTGTCCAGGAAAAGAGGGGAGGGGCACAGCCGAAAGCACAAAGTTTACTAGCTAGTAAACCTTGCACAGTATCATCGGGGTGGTGGTGTTGATGTGTGCTTTGTTAATCGTCCCGACCACACATGAGATAGCAATTAACGGGATAAATTTATTCTTGGGGGACTCAAGGCTTCGTTTAATCTTGGTCTGCGCCTTTGTACTCCTGCTTTGATCCACGTGTTGCAGTTTCTCTTGATCCTGATATTTTTCTGCCGTGCTCCAAAGCTGGGGGACGTCTCCCCGGCCTTCTTTCATAGAAAGACAGTTTGGTTCAAGAGGACAGGGAGAACGTCATTGTGGCTGTACACAGCTGTGAGTCCTGACTCCCTTGAAGGAGGAAATTCTCTCTCTCTCAGCCTTTTCCAACCGAGTTCCAGTTTGTACTGGTGACGCTGTGGGTTTCCTGCATGTAATGCCCTGTCACTTAGCCCGGAATCTCTGCTCTGCTTTTCCAGCATTAGATAAATCAGGCGTGGTGTCAATGGAAAACTAGTGGGAGAGCTAAGACTCCAGTCCTCATGGTGAAGGTGAAGCGCGTCTGGCCTCTTCTTTGCCTGCCACTGTTCAGCTCAGGGATGGGGACGCATAGACCTCCAGGTGCTGTTGGGGGGCATCCCACATCATCCCTCACCGATGGCGGCGATGGCTGAGCTGATGGGAGTTGTACCCAAAAAATATCGAGGGCCGTGCGTTCTCCATCCCTGAGCTAAATCAAAGTTGCTGCTACTGAGCTTTTGCGCAAAACATGTATGAGACAATGGTGGTGTTTCCAGAGGGCTGAGGCCTCCTTCTAGGAGTCTCAACAGAGGTTGACCGGTGGCGTTTGCTGTTTCTTCTGCCCCTCAGATGAGGGCACGGAGCAGGACCTCACCTGTGGTGGCTCCTGAGCTCTGGAAGGGTGGAGGTCACATCTATGTACATTGATGGTGCTAAATAAATAAATAAATAATAATAATCTAGGCCCTGAAACTCTCGGCATGTGCAGATCTGTGGATGCCTTCTTTGTGGGCTTCGGTGGTCATTTCTGCGTGATTTCCTTTAAATATTTCACTGTTGCTGTTGATACTGCTATTATGGTTGCTTTTCATTTCATAACTTTTCATAACAGTATCGTAACGTTTACGCACACAAATATGAAACAGTTTTACACAGTCGATTAAGATCCCAGGACTTGCTAGGAACCTTATAGTTTGCTGTGAAGTTAATGATGATAATAATAATAATAATAGAATTCCATCTTTCTTCCAAGGCATTCTCTATTATTATTATTATTATTATTATTATTATTATTATTATTATTATTATTATTATTTATATACCACCCCATAGCCGAAGCTCTCTGGGCGGTTTACAAAAGTTAAAAACAGTGAACATTAAAAACAAATATACAAAATTTTAAACCATGAGAAGCATAAAATACAAACAAAAACAGACAATATCCATTTAAAACAAGTATTCTGGGGTTAAAAAACTCTGTATATGTTATTAAATGCTGTTAAACACCTGGGAGAAGAGAAAAGTCTTGACATGGCGCCGAAGCCTCGTTGGGGAGATCATTCCATAATTGAGGGGCCACCGCTGAAAAGGCCCTCTCCTCTTCCTTGTTGTTTTATCTCCTCTGAGGTAGATTAGCTCACAGTGACCCTGTTCCATGCCTATTCCAAGGTCACCCACTGAATTTTGTATCTGAGGAGAGATTTGAACTCGGATCTCCACGGGCCTTCACCCACCCCACCACCTTTGATAACTCTCTGTAAACTTATGAGAAAAGCACTTTTGATGAATAACGTCCCGACGGGTGTTTCTTGCACGTTTCTTTCCATTGCTTCGGTATCCCTCGCACGGTCCAGAGCGAGGCTTTGTGCTTGAGCACCGGAGGCGATCCGAGGACGGGGAAAGGCGAGCCAGCCGTGTGCTAAAGGCCGTGGGAGTGGACAGACCTGGACAGGAAGTTCTCCGCTTGCAATCTTGTTGAAAGGAGTGCGGAGAGACGACGCATTTTCACGAGATTAACTCTGCTAGATTGTAACCCCTGGGTTAATAAGGGCGGGCCTTCTGGATTTTTCGTCTTGCTCTTGGACCAACCAGATCAGAGACATGATCTGTTAGACCCAGTGTTCTTCTGCCTGTAATAGCCAGGCGTGGCAACCTTGGTTTCATTAGCCATTGGGACTAGAAACATTTTTAGGTTTAGCTGTTCAAGCCAACGATGGCCGTCCAGACCAGATGCAGCCAGTTTGGGACCTGCCAGATGTTTGGGCCTCTGCGCTGGTGAGGGCAGGTAGACGTTGTAGGGCAAAACATGGTCCAATTTGTCTAATCTTTCAAAGCCGACCAAATTGGGGGCCGTGACTACATCCCTGTGGTAGCAAATTCCATCATTTGTAGGCATGGCTGAACTACAGAAATGCTCACCTCCTAAGAACATGGATGATGGATCAGACCAAGGGTCCATGTAGTCTAGCGCTCTGTTCACACAGTGGCCAACGGAAAGTCACAAGCAGGACATGAGTGCAACAGCACCCTCCCGCCCATGTTCCCCAGCAACTGGTGTACGTAGGCATGTCGCCTCTGATACTGGAGGTAGCACACAGCCATCGAGATTAGGAACCGTTGCTCACTTTCTCCGCCCTGAATTTCTCTAACCCCCTTTTACAGCCATCCAAATTGGTTCCCATCTTGTAGCAGGGAGTTCCAAAGTTTAACTGCGCTGTGTGAAGCAGTCCTTCCTTTGATCCGTCCTGAATCTCCCACCCACCAGCTTCATGAGAGGAGCCCTTTGGCTTGTAGTATTATGGGAGAGAGAGAAAAAGGTCTCCCTCTCCACGTTTTCCATGCCAGGCATCATTTTGTGCACCTTCCGGATGCTGAACCCTGGGGCCTCCTTTGAAAGGTCACTCAGGCCCGTTCTGTTCCACTTGCCGTTTTACAGGGATCGCAACATTCCTCGAAGAAAAATCCTTTTGGAAGTCATGGATGTTGTGGCCTAAACACGTCCCTATTCCTGCTCACGGCGACACCTAGGAACGGGGAGTGTTTTGGGGTCCACGCTTCCCCTCCCACAACCTCTGTCTAGCCCCCTCCCCAGCCCAAAACAAAAGCCCTGTTTTCAGCAAATCTTCACCAACCGCACAAACAGCAAGAAGGTGCAAAGAAACGTGTTCATTTCATAGAATCATAGAATAGCAGAGTGGGAAGGGGCCTACAAGGCCATGGAGTCCAACCCCCTGCTCAATGCAGGAATCCACCCTAAAGCATCCCTGACAGATGGTTGTCCAGCTGCCTCTTGAAGGCCTCCAGTGTGGGAGAGCCCACCACCTCCCTAGGTCACTGATTCCATTGTCACACTGCTCTAACAGTCAGGAAGTTTTTCCTGATGTCCAGCCGGAATCTGGCTTCCTTTAATTTGAGTCCATTATTCCGTGTCCTGCACTCTGGGAGGATCGAGAAGAGATCCTGGCCCTCCTCTGTGTGACAACCTTTTAAGCATTTGAAGAGTGCTCTCATGTCTCCCCTCAATCTTCTCTTCTCCAGGCTAAACCTGCCCAGTTCTTTCAGTCTCTCTTCATAGGGCTTTGTTTCCAGACCCCTGATCATCCTGGTTGCCCTCCTCTGAACACGCTCCAGCTTGTCTGCGTCCTTCTTGAATTGTGGAGCCGAGAACTGGACGCAATACTCTAGATGAGGCCTAACCAGGGCCGAATAGAGAGGAACCAGGACCTCACGTGATTTGGATTTCTATAGCACAGTCTTCGTCTACCTCACGCCCACAAGACGCGGCTGCTGTCCGGGTCTCCGACGCGTGCTTCGATCTCACGGAATGGCGTTCTAGGGTGTTAATTTCACTATCACCTTTTCTGTAGCGTGTGTGATATTTGTGTGTGCCGTACACCCTGTACCTGCGATACTTTCTCAGAGGGAACGCTGTCATCCCAGGACTGGGTGTCTCCTTTTGCTTCACTTTGTACATCCTGACCCAGCTGATGGCTTCTTGGGGACACGACAAGGCACTGCATGCCTGTGTGTCCCTTGGACATTTTTCAAATTACATTGGTATCTCTGGTGTGTTTCCACCTCTTCCTCCTCTCCTGATCTAGCCCCAAATCAAACTGTGCTCACCTGGACTAAATGCCGGTGCAGAAGTATTTTTAATCCATCTTAATGAAATAAATTGGGACATCTCCCGGTGCGATTGTTCCTCGCTCAGTGGCTGTAGGCAATTTTCTCTCTCACCATCTGTTAAAAAAAGGGCGACGTTAATAAGTATCTCGGCCTACCTTACAGGGGTACGGTGGTCGCCAAGATTTATGAGAGAATGCTGGTGCAGTTGTCTGAGCATGGAGAAAGCGTGGCTGGCACAAACACGCGCTTAGGTATTGTTATTTATTTCCAGGTACGCTTTCCAGGAATTTAATCACCGCAAGAATGCAGAAGTGGAATGCAGGAGATTGTATCACTCCTTCCTTGCGACGCTCCTGACAGGTAGCCAGGGCTGTGCGCCATCCGCCTTGGCATCGCGCACAAATGTGGAAGATGGCAACCGGCTCTGAGAGAATCTGTGTTTCCCTTTAGCTCAGCCTTCCTCAACCTGGGGCGCTCCAGATGTGTTGGACTGCAACTCCCAGAATGCAGCATTCTGGGAGTTGCAGTCCAACACATCTGGAGCGCCCCGGGTTGAGGAAGGCTGCAGCTGAAAGTGAATCCAAAAGGATGCCCAAATTTCGAACCCTTGAGATGGCAAGGGCCGGCTGGAGAATGGTGCTGAGTGAAATTTCACAAGCAGGCAGGGCCATCGCTAGACCTGGGGCCCTTGCCCGGAGCCTATCTTCCCGGCCCCCTGATCTTTTTCCAAGAGAATTTGAGTTTCCAAGTTTCCCCCGCCTTAGGCATAATTGCACGATTCGGGAGGATTTTAGGGAGAGGTCACAGTTTGGGAGGAAGGGGTTAATTTTCCTATTACTGTGCGCTGTGACCCCCTGTTTCCCCCAAAATCACCCCCACCCCCCGGAAGTGAAACTTGTGCGAAGAGGAATCTTCCATTGCGGGCAAACAGCTTTTATCTGGGGCGATTCGGATCCGAAATTGATTGTCTGGTTTTGCCTCCTGAGAAGTTTCAGTTAATCCTAATGACTGAAAGACAGACTGGAAGAACTGGGCATGTTTAGCCTGGAGAAGAGAAGATTGAGGGGAGACATGAGAGCCCTCTTCAAAGACTGGAAAGGTTGTCACACACAGAGGAGAGCCAGGAACTCTTCTCGATCCTCCCAGAGTGCAGGACACGGAATAACGGGCTGAAGTTACAGGAAGTCAGATTCCGGCTGGACATCAGGAAAAACTTCCTGACTGTTAGAGCAGTATGACAATGGAACCAGTGACTTAGGGAGGTTGTGGGCTCTCCCACACTAGAGGCCTTCAAGAGGCACCATTGGTCAGAGATGCTTTAAGGTGGACTCCTGCACTGAGCAGGGGGTTGGACTCGATGGCCTCAGAGGCCCCTTCCAACTCTACTATTCTATGATTCTATGATTCCGTCCAAATTTGCATGCACTCATAGAAATTAACTCATGCAAATTTTATGGAAATTGGTGTCGTAGCAACTCCCCTAGAAGCTGGCCAGGGTTTTGGTAGAGGGGGAAGGATCGGACGAGATCCCCAGTAAGCAGCAGCAGCGGAAATACACACCAAAGTCACGTATGTTCGCCAAGGAGCTGCATTGCTTTACTCGGGGTTGACTCCAGATGTGTCCTGAGTGCCAAATTGGCAAACCCTCGAGGCTTAGTTGAGGGTGTGAATGGTTGGTTTTCCCATGACCACCAGGTGAGTTTTGCAGCGGAGCGGAGATGTTCACCTGGGGCTCTTAAATCGCAATTCATCCACACCTCTGCTTTGTGACTCATCCTCATGACAATGTAAGGTGTAATTTGTCCGCGTGTGAATTTCCTTGGCGATGGTGCTGTGCCCGGCGGGCGACTGGATTCCATTTCCAGATTTCCCTGAGTTGGAATGATTTTTCGATAACTTCCAGCTTTTCAACAGGGCAGCTAGCATTTTAAACTACTGCTTTTGGGGAGGGGGCGTTTATAATCTTGTTGTTGCTGCTACTTTCATTATTGCTTAGCTTTATTTATTAGCTTCAGCTACTGGATGATACAGAAATGTAATAAACAAAATAACATTCATCATCATCAACATCATAATTTATTATACGGTCACAGACCCAATGCGAAACAGTGGCAGACCTCATTAAGATAGTAAAAACACAGTCATTAAATCGTTATGGTGTAGGCAGAGAAGTTATTAAAACATACACGTGTTTAAAATAATAATAATAATAATAATAATAATAATAATATTTCTTACCTGCCTCTCCATTCTGATCTAGGTGGGTAACAAGAATAAGTGTTAAAATACATAAAACTGAATTAAAACATAATATACATTGTTAAAAACATCCTATAAAACATCCTAAAAACATCGGAACATAGTTAAAACACCTGAGAAAAAAAGAAAAACAAAATAACATTTTAATTTATATTTCCAAACCCTTCTGTTTTTATTCCTCCAGTGAAACTGACGCAGCCTTGACAGTTTCAATAAACTGAATTGGGGGTTAAAAATAAATAAATGAAATGAAGCCTTCTCAAACCAGGTAGTTTCCAGATGTGCTGGTAGACAGCTCCTATATCGTACGTACATTCTTTTGAAATGTCTTTAAAATAAAATAAATCCAACTTGAAACAAATGGATAAAGGACAAGAAATGTGTTGGATTATATATATTTTATATATTTGTTACATTTCTGATCTGCCCAACAGCTGCGGTTTTCTGGACGGGTTACAAACAGTTCAGCTAAAATGCCGTAGAACAGTTAAAAATATAAAGTGCAATACAAATACTTAGAAGAACAAAATAGAATATAATGGAAAACAATAAACAGTATTAGGATTGATCAAAGAGCCGTAATAACCGGGTCTCTAAAATGCCCAGGAGGAAAGAAAATCTTTGCCTGATGCTGGAACGATAATGTAGGTGCCAGGTAAAGAAGGTCTTTGGAGAGTTAGTTTCGTAAGTGTGGTGCCACCGCTGAAAAGACCCTGTCTCTTGTGTCCACGCTCCTAGCTTCCTTGGGCAAGGGACCCGGGAGATGATCTAAGGGTCCCAGCAGGTACATGTGGGAGGAGACGCACCTTTAGAACTGCCGAAAGAATCCGTATGCTGCCAGCCAGAGAAACAGCCGTAGATTGCCTCTGGAGTTTTCTGTTAGCGGCTCTTTTCGGTGGAAGTGGATTTGACTTGGGGCTGAAAGGAGGCAGGAGAGGCACCGGGCGGTCGTCTCTTGGTTGAGTTTGTTGCTCATTCCAGTTGCTACCACCGAGGCGGCCCTGCAACAAGGTCAGGGCCTCGAAGAACGCTTTCGGTTGGATTCCCACGTGAGAAGACAGTCCTTCCGATAACCGAGAGAGCTGGGCTGGACGTTGTGGGAGTTGATGGCCAACACATCCGGAAGCATGAGGCCTCCTGCTCAGCATCACTGAAAGAAGTCTGCCTTAGATAGATTTGTACAGGTTAGCTGCAGAACCTTTTTCATCTTGCGGCCCAAATGACATTTCAGAGAGGCACCTTCCAGTTGTGAGTGGAACCAAGGTACTCCTGGTATTTTACAACGGAGGAGCTTAAATTACGTGGACAATTATTATTATTATTATTATTATTATTATTATTATTATTATTATTATTATTATTATTATTTTACATTTCTATCCTGCCTTTCCCCCTCTTGCTAAGAACTCAAGGTGGCTCACATAATCCTCTCCATTTTATCGTCACAACAACCCTGTGAGGTAGGTGAGGTTGAGAGTCAGTGACTGGCCCAAAACCACATGGCGAACTTCACGACCGGGCGGGGACTCGAACCCGGGTCTCCCGAGTCCCAGTCCAACACTCTAACCGCTGGTGGTTTTGTTGGGAGTTTGCAACATTCTGGAAAGACCGGTTTGGAAAAGCCTCTGCATTCTCAGCTTGGGCATGAAAGTGCCGTAGCACGGCATTCCCCGTCTCTTTAATTCATCCAATGCATCTTTCCTCCTGTTCTAATTTTATTTATTTTGGTGCCGACGTAACCAGCCGAGTTTCTTTTCCGCAGCTGGGGCGTTCTTTGCACAATGTCACGTCCCGGGGGCCGGATTTTTGGCTCTTCGTTTTTGCATGGTGTTGTGGTGTGCGTGTTTGACTCAGACCAACCCTCGCTCTTTGTAGTCGTAGTAATTGAACCCAGGAATCCTCCCCCCATAAAAAGAGAAGGGGGGCTGGTTACTTTGTTTTCGCCACAAGAGCTCCTTTCATGCTTTTCTCTTGCACAGCTGGAATCTGCCCCATTAACGCCGGCCCAGCCCAAAGGCCGAGGATTTCGACCATTTAAAAACGGATTCCTTTGGACGGCTGTGCATTTCTTGGGCCGTAATGACATAATTAGCAGAGCCATCGCCGCTGGGTGAGCTAAACATGGCCGCGTCGGAGTTCACGTGGGCACGGGGAACGAGGATCGCGTTGTGTGTTCGAATGGCCTTTTGGTAACTTGGCAAAGCAACAGTTCTTAAGATTTGTAGAGACTCGCCTTGCCGCAAAAATAAACCTTTTCTTCTTTTGCACCTTAAAGCAGCGTTCCCCAAGCAGATGTTTTAGACTACAGTTCCCAGCATTCATGACCGTTGGTCATGTCGGTTGACGCTGACAAGAAGTGTGGTTGAACACTTCTGTGGGGGCCCAAGGTCTGGGAAATCTGCCTCAAAGAGTTAACCAATTTTATTCTAGCGTCTGCATTCATGGACGATATTCCACTTTGTCAGATGCAAAATGTCCGTGTTGGATGCGTTGGAGAGATGTAAGGTATTACACTGGACACAGCAATGTTCAGTGTGTTAAGGGTGAAGCGTACATTTAGCATTCCACCATGTTATATATTTTTATAGCTGAGATAGACCTGGAGAGAAATGTCCTCCACCTCTTATTATTTATTTATTTATTTATTTATTTATTTATTTATTTATATAGCACCATCAATGTACATGGTGCTGTACAGCGTAAAACAGTAAATAGCAAGACCCTGCCGCACAGGCTTACATTCTAATAAAATCATAGTAAAGCAATAAGGAGGGGAAGAGAATGCATACAGGCGCTGGGTAGGGTAAACAGGCACTGGGTAGGGTAAAACTAACAGTATAAAGTCAGAACAAAATCAGGTTTTAAAAGCTTTAGGAAAAAGAAAAGTTTTTAGCTGAGCTTTAAAAGCTGCGATTGAACTTGTAGATCTCAGACGTTCTGGAAGAGCGTTCCAGGCGTAAGGGGCAGCGGAAGAAAATGGACGAAGCCGAGCAAGGGAAGTAGAGACCCTTGGGCAGGCGAGAAACATTTTGTGGACCTGAAAGGTTGTCACACACAGAGGAGAGCCAGGAACTCTTCTCGATCCTCCCAGAGTGCAGGACACGGAATAACGGGCTGAAGTTACAGGAAGTCAGATTCCAGCTGGACATCAGGAAAAACTTCCTGACTGTTAGAGCAGCACGACAATGGACCCAGTTACCTAGGGAGGTGGTGTGCTCTCCCACACGAGAGGCCTTCAAGAGGCGGCTGGACAACCATCTGTCAGGGATGCTTGAAGGTGGATTCCTGCATTGAGCAGGGGGTTGGACTGGATGGCCTTAGAGGCCCCCTTCCAACTCTACTCTTCTATGATTCTATGAACTGGAGATTAGATTATCCTGTTTTAAAATATATATTTTTAAAAATAGACCAGCATTTTTAGGCTACTTTTCCGCTTCTAACCAGGTTTGCAAAACTAGACTGGAACAGCAGCAAATGCAGAGCAGAAAAAAAAGAGAGAGAAGAACTCAAGCTAAGGCAGTCTTCCTCAAGCTGGGGCACTCCAGATGTGTTGGACTACAACTCCTGGGGCATTCTGGGAGATGCAGTCCAATACATCTGGAGCGCCCCAGGTTGTGGAAGGCTGGGCTAAGGTGTTTTGTGGTCCAAATAAGCTGGAGGGGACCAGGCTGCGGGGACGATTCCCTAAACGGCTTGGGATTTGTAGACAGAGAAATCTTAAAATCTGGCAGAGACGCTCAGTTCAGTTCAGTTGGCCTTCACAAGAGAGAAGGTCTTTTTAGTGTTGGCCCCGCACCACGGAAAACAGGCTTGCCTCCTTCCCTGTTTGCTTGTCACTGGTTTTGAAGGCTCCCTCACCGCTCATGTCATTCTGCCCTTGGGTTGAATCGCCGGGCAGGGTTTGTACTGTTTTACACTGTTTTACTTGATCGTCGCCTCGTCCGTTTTCTGTCCCGCGCAGCTGTTTTTGTTTGAAACGGGGAGGGCGGCAGCAGACCAGTTTAATGCTAGAAAGATCTTCTGAGATCGGCCTTAAACCCCTTGGGGGAAAAGTGGGTATCTACAGGCCCTGTGTATAAAAAGCTTTTTTTATAAATAAATAAGTCGATAGATACATGTTAGAGGTGCCTTCCAGATGTGTCCAACACGTCTGGAGAGTCTCACACGGTGGAAGGCTGTGTGGAGCGACGCTGCGGCCATTTTTGTAAAGAGACTTGAACTAGGGTGACCATATGGAAAGGAGGACCGGGCTCCTGTATCTTTAACAGTTGTATAGAAAAGGGAATTTCAGCAGGGGTTATTTGTATGCATGCAGCACCTGGTGACATTCCCTCTTCTTCACCGCAGTTAAAGCTGCAGGAGCTATACTAGAGTGACCAGATACAAAAGAGGGCAGGGCTTCTGCAGCTTTAACTGTGGTGATGAAGAGGGGATTTCACCAGGTGTTGCATGCATACAAATAACCCTTGCTGAAATTCCCTTTTCTTTACAACTGTTAAAGATACAGGAGCCCTGTCCTCCTTTTCATAGGGTCACCCTACTTGAACGGATCACTTGGGGGAGACGAAGTCTGGCTTCTCTCCTCGCTCCCCGTCCCAAAAAGGTTCCGGATTCCAGAAAAGGGTGCAGCTGAACATGCACACGCAGACACACCCACCCCAAGTGACATGTTGCGGTCTCTGTTCCCACAGGGAGAAAGACCCATAGATCAGTGGGGAGAGATAACCCGCCTTGTTGAAAGTTTCCAGTTCATTCCCTGGCATCAGGGCAAGGGAAGACCCCGGTCAAAAAACGCAGCTCGCTGCTGCGCTTCAGAGCTGGCAATACTATAGACTGCTTCCTACGTTCTTTTTCTGGAACCATGAGGACTAAAGGCTTGCTTTGTTGAGGAGAAGGGCTTCTGGCTCTGTGTCCCGAGCCCAGATTTCCAGGCAGAGGGTTCGGATTCAACCACCTGCATCTACAGGTGAGGATGGGAATGACCCCTTCCCATCAAAGCCTCCCTGGAGAACCCCTGAGGACTAGAATCTTGCTTTCTTTTTAGAGCAGGTTGCTCTAAAGTGGGCGGAGTTCCATTTTGGACAGGTGTGTGTATGCATGTGTGTGTGCCTCCCAGTGGTGGGCACGGCCCGGAGGCAAAAGGAAGTGGGGGGCAAACTGCAAAAAACCCCAGCCCCTTGTTTTCACTGCTTAAAAGCTCTCGAACTTTTAGAACAGCCTTCCTCAACCTGGGGCGCTCCAGATGTGTTGGACTACAACTCCCTGGCTGGGGCATTCTGGGAGATGCAGTCCAACACATCTGGAGCGCCCCAGGTTGAGGAAGGCTGTTTTAGAAGCTGGGGCGAAAGCTGGAAATTGCCAAAAGATCAGTGTTTGGGGGTTGGGGGAAGAGATAGTATCAAGAAAAGGTGTTTTTTGGGGGGGGGCGGAATGACCGGAGGGTGGAATTAACCCTCCACCCACCCCCAGAACCTTGGAGAGGTTGTGCTGGGCAGTGTTGGAATTAGCTTGACCAGGGTCTGGTGTAGGAGAAGGCACGGTTCCATGAAGGCCTCTGCCTCCTTGGCAAAGGACGCTCGGCCAGCCTTGTTCCTCCTGTGCTGATAACCCTCCCCTTGGCCCCCTCCCTCCCCCTGCCCCCTCCCTCCCCCTGGCCCCCCTTCCTCCCCCCTGCCCCTCTCATCCAGGACGCTCAGAGGAAGACATTTCTGGAATTCCTCGCCCTTCTGCCACCTCCGCTCATGCGCTGTTGCACGGCGGGCGGCTTCCCGTGGAGAGATTGCCGGATTGGGCGGGGTGGGTGGGTGAGCACAGGGAGCGCGGGGTGGAGGGGGGCCCGCTTTTGAGGAGCAACATGTGCCGGGGAGCATTTCGGGGGGGGGGGAGCGGGTGTGTTTGGGGAAACGGGAGGAAGGTTTAGAAAAAGAGGCGTTGCCTTCCTCTCCCCTAAGGCTCGGATTTCGGGAGGCCACGGCCAGCAAGACGGACCTCAACTCCTTCACCAGTCTTCTCCTTTAGTGCAGAGCACGCATGCTTACCCCAGTGTCCTGTTTCCAACAGGCGCCAGCCAGGCCTTTTTGGAAAGCCCCCATCAGTGGACAGCGTGTGTTTGTTCCCAGGTGTCTGGTGATCTTAGGATAAACTGCCGCTGAGCCAGGAGGCTTCACCAGTTAATTAATTGTGTGTATTTTTTTTTATGTCGCTCCTCGGCCCAAAACAAAACCAGCAACCACAAAAAATGTGCCCTGGGCGGCTCGAAAAGCAAAATAGTCCCTGCCTACTGGCTTGCGATCTTTAAAAATAAAAATAAAAATGGGGGGACATAACACACAAGGAAAAAGAGATGAGGAGGGATGAGGAAAACAACCCAGCACCGTCTTTTCACCTCACTCCATTACAGTCTGTTGGAACGGGTGCTGATGGTGACAGTCGGGGGAGGCCTTTCATCAGTGCTAGCCAGATAGAGCCTCCAGGTTTAGAAGCAGTTAGCTTTTGAATGCCAGTGACCAAGCAAGTCCGGAAGAGTTCGACTGAAGACAGGCAGGACCGAAATGAAAGAACTGCCTGCTAAACAGAGCCTCCATTTTCAGTGACAGTGTACCATTGAACGGCAGGTGCAGGGAACATATCCTGGCAAAAGGCTGCCGTCCTTAAGAACACATTCCCTGCTGCTCTACATCAGAAGCAGGATACTGGGGTATACCGCAATTTCGGATAGGAGTCCTACGTGCCCCTCTGTTGTTTTTCCTCCCGGTGTCTGAATTAGTGGCCCACGTGCTAAAGGAGGCAGGCAAAACTGGGAGCCCTCTGGCAAAATTTCTTCCTTGGCATTATATTACCATTTTGGGGGGAGATAATTAATATATCTACAGATCCGTATTTGTATGCAAGGTGTGTGCGTGTGCAGAACGACTCCCATCCTCCCCCAGCCACTGTGGCAAGGGGTTGGGGATGCCGGGAGTTGTAGTCCAAAACATGGGAGGGCGCCAGGTTGGGAACGACGGGTATAAACTGGGCGGGCTCCCTGGGAGGGTGGCTTCCCTCTGCAACACTCAGATCAAGTAAGTTTCTAGTCCCCATGGGACGTAGGAAGCTGTTGCTTTATAAAGAGTCGAGCCTTGGTCCATCTAGCTCAGCCTTCCTCAACTTGGGGCGCTCCAGATGTGTTGGACTGCATCTCCCAGAATGGGAGTTGTAGTCCAACACATCTGGAGCGCCCCAGGTTGAGGAAGGCTGAGCTAGCTCTAGTCCAGTGGCTGGGAAGGATGGGGGTTGTAGTCCCAAGACACCTGGAGCTCGGAGAAGCCTGCTTGAAAATGTACAAGCCGGTGCGTTTGGGTGTGGGTGTGGGTGTGGTGTGTAATAAAAACTAAAAAACGAAGCAGATAACTTTTGATTTGTTTTGTTCCTCTTTGTGCAGGTCGAACCGGGACTGCCAAATTGACCAGCACCACCGTAACCAATGCCAATACTGCCGCTTGAAGAAGTGCTTTCGTGTCGGGATGAGGAAAGAAGGTAAACCTTGCCGGTGGGGGTGGGGGTGGGGGTGGACGCCGGGGGAGAAACGGGCGCTGGAAACTCCGTGGGCAGGCTCCAAATCCAATCTGGAAGAGGTCCCCCGTGTCCGTCTGTCGCAATAAACACCGCCAGGGAGTCCTTCGGGGCGCTTGGAGGATCTTGGCATGGAAGTTTTCGCAGCCTACGGTCCTGGGCTGGGATGTGGGCAGTTTCTTCAGAGAGAGAGAGAGGAGTCAGGAACTGGGAGCCAGGGTGAAAGCGGGAAGGAAAACTGGAGAACGAGCCGGGAGGTCAGGACTCCAGCGAGGAACCCGGAGGCGAACCGGGAGACGAGCCAGGCGTCTGGACTCCTCGGCGAGACCCCAAATGCTTGAACTTGGGGAGGCTTCATGGTCCCCAGAGGGGTCAGGCAAGACGGGAAGGCCCTGCTAGGCCTTCCTGCCCAGGAAGAACCAGTGGCACACCTGCGTGGGCAGAGCCAGGCCCGTTCTAGAAGGTTCTTTCCGGAGAGGCTCCTGTTATCCACCTCACTACACGGGGGCAACGTCAGCCGTTCCGGTCACGGAGCTCGCTTCGTCAGTGCATGATGGACTGTTAGATCTGTCTGTTACCTCTCCATCCATGGGCACCTGTCTGTTGGGACGTAGGGAGAGTAGGAAGACACTTGTAACTAACGGTCCTCTAAAAGCGATGCCGTGCAAAAGGTACTATCCACACCACTTCCACGCAAAACTCAAATGGATACAGAATGAGCGCAGTGTGATGTTAGGAACAGGTGTGATGGGCAATAGTTCCACAGTCTCTGCTCTATTTTACCCTACTGGTTTTAACATCGGAGACAGAAAAGAACCCTGGTCTCGCTTGAGTCCCAAGTGGACGGAATCAAATTTTGATGTGGTCGTTTCATTCCGGCGACTCCCTTTGAAGAACGGCGGCTGTCAGGTTAAGGGGAAGAGTGGGGTGGAAGGACCCTGAGTGGTTGCAATGTCCTGTTGACGGTTTGCCCTTTGTCATCGCGCGTTATTTGTGCCCGTTTATTCTTTTGCATAGACTCCGTCCCGTTTTCCCATGTAGACGACAGGAAGGCCCTATTGGCAGGTAAGAACCCAAGAAGAGCCGTGCTGGATCAGACCAGAGGCCACCTGGCATTCTGTCCTCACGGTGGACAACCAAATGCCCCAGTGAGAAGCCCACAAGCAGTCCATGAGCGCAGTAGCACTCTGCAACTCATATTCCCCAGTATACTGCCTCTGATACAGGAGGTAAGATATAGGCCTCCTACTAGTAGCTGTTAGATAGGCTTAGGTGCAATCTGATCCAAGTTTAGACAGTGGGTGCATGCTGGGAGTTGCAGTACTTTTTTAAGCCTGAACGCACGTCAGATTGCACCCTTATTTGTGAATTTATCCGGCCCCCTTTTAAAGCCATCCAAGTTGGTGGCCGTCACGACCTCTTCATAGTTTAACTCTGTGTCCTTCCTTTTACCTGTCCTGACTCTCCCAGTAATTGGCATTATGGGATGACCCCAGCAGAGAGGGAGAAGAATATTTTTGTCTGTCTCTTCCGCCAAGACTCTTGTTCATGGCATTGGTTCTTTCTCGGTTGGACTACTCTGACCTTCTCACTGGCCTGCCTTCTTCTCACATCAGTCCGTTGGTTTCTGTCCACCCCTCTGCTGCTAAGATCATCTTCTTGGCTCGCCGCTCTGACCATGTTACTCCACTCCTGAAATCTCTTCATTGGCTTCCAATTCACCTCAGAATCCAATATAAACTTCTCTTGTTGACCTACAAAGCTTTTCACGGTCTAGCTCCTTCCTATCTCTCCTCTCTCATCTCACACTATTGCCCCACTCGTGCTCTTCGCTCCTCTGATGCCATGTTTCTCACCTGCCCAAGGGCCTCTACTTCCCTTGCTCGGCTTCGTCCATTTTCTTCCGCTGCCCCTTACGCCTGGAACGCTCTTCCAGAATATTTGAGAACTACAAGTTCAATCGCAGCTTTTAAAGCTCAGCTAAAAACTTTTCTTTTTCCTAAAGCTTTTAAAACTTGATTTTGATCTGACTTTTATACTGTTAGTTTTACCCTACCCTGTGCCTGTTTTGTGCATTCTCTTCCCCTCCTTATTGTTTTATTATGATTCTATTAGAATGTAAGCCTATGCGGCAGGGTTTTGCTATTTTTGTGTTTTACTCTGTACAGCACCATGTACACTGATGGTGCTATATAAATAAATAAATAAATACATCATCATCATCATCTCCCTACCGACTTTCTCCACACCAGGCATAATTTTATACATTTCTATCATTTATGCATTTATTTATTTATTACAGTTATTTACCGCCCCATAGCCGAAGCTCTCTGGGCGGTTTACAAAAGTTTAAAACAGTGAACGTTAAAAAGCATACAAAATTTAAAACCCATCGAAAACATAAAAACAACAGTATAAAAACAAGAGTTCTGGGGTCCGTTAAACAAACAAACTTAGTGTTGTTAAATGCCTGGCAGAAGAGAAAAGTCTTGGTCTGGTGCAGACAGGATAACAATGTTGGTGCCAGGTGAGCCTCATCGGGGAGATCATTCCATAATCAGGGGGCCACCACTGAAAAGGCCCTCTGACTCAACTTCTTTCTGAGCGAAGGAGTTCCACACAACTTTTCCAACTCTACAGTTTTTTGGGGACGTGGTGACCAGAACCATACGCCGTATCCCAATGGTGGTGATATGGTGCACACCATGATATAAAGACTGTGCCCCCCGTTCAGAAGATGACATAAATCATGGCTTTAACCATGGTGAATAAAGCAAAAGGCCTTTTTCACTGTGGTTAAAGCCAAGGTGACTTCTGAACACAGCCTGGCTTTCTGGTTTAACCACCATGGTTAAAGCCATGGTTTAAGGTGCCTTCTGAACACGGCCCAGTATGATAGGCAGTATGATATTGACAGTGTAGCTCCCAACACCTAGCTAAGGGAATCTATAAGCGAGTTAGAGGACTCTAGAATGGGGGAAGACAAAACAGGGTTCTTTCTTTCCCACTCGGATAGTGATTTGGACACGCTCCGAAGCTAACCGGTTCCTTTTGAAATTAGCAGCAGGCCTACGGGATATTTCAACCTGTTTTTTTCCACCCAGCGTCCTCAGTGCCACACAGCAGTGTCCGATTCTGCACCCCGTTCTCTGTGCAAACCCGGGTGTAACCATCTTGCAAAGGTGGTACTAGGCCAGCCTTCCTCAACCTGGGGCGCTCCAGATGTGATGGACTGCAACTCCCAGAATGCCCCAGCAGTCCAACACATCTGGAGCGCCCCAGGTTGAGGAAGGCTGTACTAGGCGATTGCAGAAGCCGTTTTTGGGTCGAGTGATGGATTTATATATATAAGTTTCGCTGAGCCGCTGATATCTGCCCTGCCGTCCAGCGGGCTTGGCGCCCCAGCTGGGTGCCAAGCCCTGGATAGGACAAAAGGTTAGCATATTTCCCCGGGTCGAAGGATTTAAGCCGAAGCAAGATGGACAGGACAAAAGAGGAAACGGATTTTGAAAAGGATTAAGGGGGTGTTAGCGGATTGTAGATTGGGTGGTCCAGGGAGGATTCTGTGGAATGAAGCTGGGTGGGGGATCAAAGGAAGAGAAATTGGCAAGATGTGGTTGGAGTGATAACAGAGGAGGGGTCGGTCACCGTGACCAGCGGTAGTAAGACGGAACTTGAGAAGCGACTGGAAAATCAGGAGGTGACCAGCGCAGATGTGAATCGATGGCCCGTTTGCTTTGGCCATGAGTTCAAGACATCGCCCCTCTTTATTTGGGTGCTTGGCTTTCCTCCCGTGGCTGCAGCCTAGAGGAGCGTGCACTCGGCGGGCTACAGGTGTAGCATTTCATTCACTACAACCCCGGGATGGGGGCAAGCAACCAGGTTCCCCTCAGAAATACTGTGCAAATTTCGATGGGAGAAAACAATACATTTTTTAAAAAGGAGGGTAATCATGTGCATTTACCCAGTAGGCTAAAATGTAAAAATGCACATTTTAGGGGAATTTCTGTGTTGGGGGGAGTTTGTGTATTTTTTTTTTTTTTGCACTTGCGGATTTGCGCAAATACAAAACTGTGCAGATGCGAATCCATGCAAATGCGAATCTGCGCAAATGCGAAAACGAGAATGCAATTTCGTGGATGCATGGACAGCAGAACCAAAAGCTGTGTGACCATCTGCAAAACCCAGTCGGAATGGATTTTACACAGTCTGCACATCATTAGCCATTGGCTGTTGATTCTCTGACTGGCAGCAATTGTCTTTGTAAACGGTACCTGGAATTGCATGTGAAACCAGCATTTCTGCATCCTGGTGTTCCTTGCCATTGAAACCTGCCCTTCTAAGCGAACGAGGGCCGTTTTGACGCTCCCGCTTTCAATCTGATCCCAACGTGTGCCCGCATCCTAGGAAAAAGCCAGCTGCCCGATTAGACGAGCCATGGATTCCTGAGACGGCTCCGAGCCTCGGCGTGATTTGGGTTTCCCGTAGAGATTGGGGGTTTCCCGTGGAAATGGATCGCACAGGGTGCTGGACCTAGGTGGTTCTTTTAGAGGTCTTCTCTAGCAGAACACTTCTGATGTTCTTACAGAACAAAGAAACTTCCGTATTCCAGGGTAGTTTACCTTTGAGGACCAAACGTAGGGGAAATACCACGTGCGGCCTAAATATATCTGGGAACGGGGGCTTGAGCAGGGAAGTAGAGCCTTCACCTTGAGGACTGGGAGCTTGACACGGATGCTGACAGCCACGGTCAACGGGGAGTGTTTTCCGAAGCAATCGTCTGGGCAGGTTGGGTAAATGCGGAGTCTGACAGGGAACCGGGCTGGGCTGAAGCCAGACCTTTCCTGGCAGAAGATCTTGCTAGCCTCCTAGCTGTTAGAGGGACCGGTTAAACAGGTGGGGTTTGTTTGGAGAGGTGTTTGCAAGGGGTGGGCGAGAGCAGCACCTCTAGGGCTCAGGATCTCACGTGACCCGGTAGCTGTAAAGGTCACCACGGGAGAACAAGGCCAGCCTCCCGGGGGAGCTGAAGACGGTGGCGTTTGGGCGAGTTTCCCTGGCAATTTCAACCCTGGGGAGGCTTCCTCCCCCACAAGTGGACATTTTCGGGGCCTCCTCGTCTCCGGGAAAACCAGTCCTCAAACAAACCAGGGTGGATTTTCTTAGTTTCAAAGTTCTCGTAGGTGCCATTCAGGCAGGAAGCTTGCCACGATTAATATTACAGATAAACGGAACAGGTCAGGGGAGGCCTTCGTTTTCTGCTTGTGGGCTTCCCTCCTGGTTGGAAACAAGGCACTGGATGAGACCCTGGACTTTTGTGGAGGGGCTCGATCCACCACGGCTGTTCTTACACGCAAGGCGGCAAGACCGCTTGATCCCCCCCCCCCCTGCGGTTCTCTCGGCGCTGTAAGGAACGACACGTGTCCTTCCGGTTCCGTTAGACGGGCAGTCTGAGCACCCTGAGGACTCTCTTGCTTTTGCGGAGGGATTAAAGTAGCAATTCAAGATGCTAGCCCTTAACGTGGCGCCCAAACATTTGCGAGCGACGCCGAGTGAAATCTCAGAAGCTGGAGCAGTGCTAAACCCGCCTTCCTCAACTTGGGGTGCTCCAATGTGTTGGACTACAGCTCCCATAATCCCCTCGCGAGCTCTGTCCCAACAAATCTGGAGGGGGCCCCGTGGGGTAGGGTGGGGTGGGGGCTGCACTGAAACCTCGTCATTATGTTTTATTTCTCTGATGGGAAGCAAAGTTTAGCGAAACTGACACGGACCGCATCAGTTTCACCGGAGAGTGGAGATAGTGATAGTTGTCTTTCATAGCTGCTTCCCCAAACCCAGCCCCCGCAAAGACGGATGGGGATAATGGGAGCTGAAGTCCGCTATCCCTGGAGGGCTTGGAGAACGCTGTGCTAAACCGTTTCAGCTTCTAGACCTAAACCCTCTGGCTTCCTTTCTCTCCACCCCGCAGCTGTCCAACGGGGTCGGATCCCTCCCACCCACTCGAGCGCCAGCCCCAACGCCACTCCCGGCGGGGAGTACTACAACGGGCAGCCCGTCTCGGAACTGATCTCCCAGCTGCTACGGGCCGAGCCGTACCCCACGGCCCGCTTCAGCTCGCAGTACGCCCAGCAAGGCAGCGTGATGGGCATTGATAACATCTGCGAATTGGCAGCCCGCCTGCTCTTCAGCACGGTGGAATGGGCCCGCAACATCCCCTTCTTCCCGGACCTGCCCGTCTCGGACCAGGTGGCCTTGCTGCGCCTCAGCTGGAGCGAACTCTTCGTCCTCAACGCCGCACAGTCGGCTCTCCCTCTCCACATGGCTCCGCTGCTGGCCGCCGCCGGCTTCCACGCCGCCCCCATGTCCGCTGACCGGGTGGTCTCCTTCATGGACCAGATCCGCATCTTCCAGGACCAGGTGGAGAAGCTCAACCGGCTGCAGGTGGACTCGGCTGAATACAGCTGTCTCAAAGCCATCGCGCTCTTCACGCCAGGTGGGTGCTCTTCTTTTGCGTCGGCACGTCGCCGAGGGAGGCCGGGCTTGGAAGGATCGTAGAGTTGGGAGGCCAGAACTCCCCCGGCTTCTGCAGGGCTTGGCAGTTGCATGGTGTGTGAGTTGAGCGAGACGCGACTTTTTATAAGCGAGCCAAGCTGCGTTTTCCCCCGTTGTTGTTTTTTTAAATTACAGGTGCTCATAGAAGTCTTCCCAGATTCCGAGGTTCCAAATTACCTTTGGGGCCTTCTGGTTTCCCCCCACCCTTTTCTATTTTTAACTCTGGAATTGGCACACTCTGGCTTGTTTGGATATGCCTTCCAGGAGAGGCAGAACAGATCCTTGGTTTCTCGGTGTCAAAAATGAATTTACGATTATCATGTGTGCCTCACTTGACTTATTTTATCACGGAGGTCAGGGTGGGTTTAATCTCGCAGCTCAGCTCTTGCAAAGCTTAGCTTTGGGGGCTTGGAAAAAGCCAGGAGCCTTGCTGGAAAGCGGCTGAAACCGCAGGTGGAAAATGTCCGGCTTTCTTCTAAGTTTGCATGGAATGATTTGCGCTGGTTCTCAGTCGGGGCGGCTTCTCTGAAGCGGGGCGCATGCTGTCAGCGCCCTCTTGTGTCTGGATGAAGTGCATACATGGTGGTGTGTTTTTTTACGAACGCAATACCTTGGGTCATGTTAGGCACCTGGGAAGCGTCAGAACATCAGCTAGTTTAGCTCAGTCTTGTCCACACTGACTTGTCTACACTCTCTGGGGTCTGAGATCGGGGTCTTTTCTAGCCCCACCTGGAGATGCCGCTGGGATTGAACCCGGGACCCTTCTCCGTGCAAAGTGGGGGCTCTGAGACGGAGTCCACCTTTCCCCTGTCCCTTTTAAAGGAAGGAAAGGAAAGGAACCTCTCGTGCAAGCACGGAGTCATTACTGACTCTTGGAGGGACGCCAACTTTCACTGACGTTTTCTTGGCAGGCCTTATAGCGGGGTGGTTCGCCGTTACCTTCCCCGGCCGTGATTACCTTTCCCCCAGCTAGCTGGGTACTCATTTTACCGACCTTGGGAGGATGGAAGGCTGAGTCGACCCGAACCGGCTGCCTGAAACCAGCTTCCGCTGGGATCGAACTCAGGCCGTGGGGAGAGTTTCAGCTGCAGAAACTGCTGCTTTACCGCTCTGCGCCACACGAGGCTCATGTCCCTTTTAAAACCAACCCTTTATTTAGAACCATGAGGACTGGAGTTTTTACCCTTGTTTTGGGTCCATGGGCCACCGCTCTGTGGTATCGCTCTCGTCCTGCTTGCGGGAAGTCTGAATCCTGACATCTCCAGGTAGGCCTGGGAAAGATCCGTACCTGAGACCCGTTCTTGACCTAGCTGGATCAATGATACGGCAGTTCTCAATGTTTCTACTTAACCATGAGGACTGGCATCTTTATCTTTAAGAGCCCGTGCAGGGCATGCAGAAGGTCCCAGGCTGAAGACCCAGCTCCTTCGGTTCCTATTTAAATCAGCCTTTTAGTCAGAATCACAAGGACTAGAGTCTTGCTTTATTTTTAGAACCTCTTCCGGTGAGCCCGTAGCTTTGCATGCAGAAGTTTCTGGGTTCAGTTCCCTGGTATCTCCAGGTAGAGCTGGGAACACCCCTGTCTGAGACGCCAGAGAGCGGAGGCCGGCCAGTGCCGATGATGCTGAGCACAGTGGAACGAGGGTCTGTCTCGGTAGAAGGCAGCTTGCTATCAGCAGCCAGCAGGTGGGAGATAAGAGTGCTTGGAGATAAGAGTGCTAGATAGATAGATAGATAGATAGATAGATAGATGATAGATAGATTTTTATTATGCGGTTACAAACCCAATAGAAACAATACCAACAATCATTAATTTAAAACCATAAAATAAGAGTGCTTGGAGATAAGAGTGCTTGGAGATAAGAGCGCCCCGCCCCCCCGGCATAACCTGTGGAGGTTCCGGGAGCCGGACAGGAGAATCCTTGTGGGCCGAAAGTTTTGCCCCCGTTGTACTCATCTCCCGTGTCTTCTCTTTCTCTTGTCTGTGTCTCCAGACGCCTGTGGCCTCTCGGACCCGGCCCACGTGGAGAGCCTGCAGGAGAAGGCGCAGGTGGCGCTGACGGAGTACGTCCGCTCCCAGTACCCCTCCCAGCCCCAACGCTTCGGCAGACTCTTGCTGCGGCTGCCCGCCCTCCGGGCCGTCCCGGCATCCCTCATCTCTCAGCTCTTCTTCATGAGACTGGTGGGCAAGACGCCCATTGAGACGCTCATCAGGGACATGCTACTCTCCGGGAGCACCTTCAACTGGCCGTACGGGACGGGGCAGTGAGGAAGGGCCCCAGGGCGCGTCCCCGGACTCTGGGCTCCCTCCGCCCCACGGCCACTTTTGGCGGCCGCTGTACCGACAGCCCGGATGTTGTCCTCCCCGGATCGAGGTGTTGAACTTTGTGCAATTTTGGATCCCGCACCACCCGCCCTTGGGGAAGGCGGGGCAGGGGACTGGAGAGGATCCCCCCCTTCTGGGTCTACAAGGGAAGTCCCATCCCGTCCCCCACAGTCCCGAAAGACAGACCAGAGGCGGGATGGATTCATGTTACGTTTCGTTTTCTTCCGGTTTATATTCCTGTCTCCGCACCATGTTTCGAACAGACGTCGGATGCCCCTGGCGGTTTGTAAGAGGGCTTTTCTCCCCCCCCCCCCCCACCCACACCGCCCACGTTTCCTCCTATGGATTCGCATTCGCACCTTGCATGTTATGAAGAGCTGTCTCCTGGCTACCCAAAGATAAACCGCGCCGTGGAAACCTTTTCAGATCAGAGAGTCCCTCAACATGATTTCGCTCCCCTAACCTGCGTTCCCATTTATCTAGATTCACGCGTAAAACAGCCGCTCTGTTTTGCAAGTGGCAGAATCATGTTGACGTGTTGTTAGAGCTGGGGAGATCTTTTATTTTATTCCTGGAGATGAAGCGAAATCGTAACTTAGGATAGGTTGGGGAGGCAAGTATTTAAGGTACGTCTCCGAACCCAAAGGTCCAGCCTTTCAGAGATATTTAGGGATGAGAAAACCGGTTTCGCTCATAAAAGATGCATGCGGGCCCCCGTCCAAGGCTCCAAGCACAGGCTCACATCCGCCGAAAATATTCGCAAATCATCCAGCGCGTGCGCGCCTTCGTCTCGTTCCCGATTCCTAGCTTGATCGGCGCAAATTTTCTCCGTAGGTCGACTCATACGGAGTAAAGTTGCACGAACCTCCTGTTGAATCGCTGCTTGCAAGTTTTCAGAGCGAGCAGCGAGCAGCGAACGGAAACGGGAACAAGATGAGGGGCAAGACCGTGTTCACAGAATCCAGGTGGTCTCAAAGATCGCTCGTTCGCCCATCCCTAGAGGAATCCCGACACGGGCGTATCTTTCCCTTGGGAGGGGTTTCAACGGCCGTGTACCAGTTTCACTGGCAGGCTGTGCTGGGAATAAAAATATTGGGTACTAAAGACCCCAGAGAACGGGTAGATAGGGCCGTAGATTCTGGGTAGATTCTGACCCAGTAAGTCGGCGTCAAACAGCCATAACCAAACTCTGACCTTTGGGGTTTTTTTCCACGAAGGAGGCACCTAGGAATTGGCTTCGGAGTCCCTTGGGACCCTGTGCCACTCAGTGCCAACTGGACAGACACCTTCACGTGTGAGTGAACTTCAACGAAACCCAGCCGAAGTTGGTCCGAAGGGTGGTTCTCTCCCTGTCCGCCCCAACTTTTCATTTCTGTGTCCGTACATCAACATTTGTACCTCCCTTTTTCCCCCCCGATGGAAGTGTCCCTCCGCAGACACGCAGACGCGCCCGCTACGGGGCAAGTCCATATCAGCCAGTCGTCCACACCCCCCCTCCCATGTTTGTGAAGATGCTATGCAAAATTGTGACGTGCATGCAGTTGAACTATCCCCTTAATGGATGAAGATCTCCCTGCTCTGGCGTCTGGCATATGTCGCTGGTCGGTCGGCTAAAATCTGCTGCTGTTCCCCATTTACAGTCTTTCTTCTTTTTCTTTCCAGTTCGCAAACTGCTTTACAATCTCCCTCTGTGTGTGTGTGTGTGTGTGTGTGTGTGTGTGTGTCTGTATGTTGCGGCCCTCTCAAATGCCCTGTGCTGGGAAGACCGCCACGAAACCCATTTTACAGACGGAGGGGGGCAGAAACTGAGGCCACCTAAAGCCGTCCTGATAAGCCCAGGAGAGCGGCGGCATTCCTTCATACTCAGGTCTCCCAGGTCCAAAGTACCGGTTGTAATCTATGCAAACGTCCCTCCCGCTCCAAACTCAGCATCAAGGAAACTCACATTTCTGCGCTTGGAATAAAACGGTGCCCTTTTCGTTTTTTGTCGTTTTATCAGATGTGCTTTATTATTGGTGTTTGGGTTTTTTTAAAAATCCAGTTGTACGATGTGGCTTCTTGCAGCATATTCTGGCACGCTGTATGAGTGGAAATGCAAAGGCTTCTCGGGACTATTTGGAAAGGACGCAGAGGAGTAAATTCTGTTTCCGACTTCTGCTTCTCCAAACATCAACAGAGGACCAGAGCAATTGGTCATTCTTGACAACCATGGCGCACAGCAGAAGCCCTGCTGGATCAAACCAAGGTCTGTTTTGCCCAGGATCTCACTCCGTTCAGCCCTCTGGGAGATTTACCCACAAGCATCCTCATGCAAGGCAGAATTAACTCGGGCTTTTAAAAGGGCACTTCGAAAAATCCCAGGGGGAGAGTTGTGTCTATGACTTACGGGCGTAATAATAAATCGAGCCTCCGTGTCCAGAGTCACGGGGATGCTGAGAGTTGTATTCCAACAGCCCTAGAGAATGCCAAGTAAAGCTCAGCAAGGAGTCCCTGATCCATCTTGTGGCAGGGAGTTCCATGAGTTAATTCTGCCTCATGCAAAGACGCTTGCTGGGGCGTCTCCATGTCCAAGAGGGACCTTGGTTTGATCCAGCAGGGGCTCTTCCTTTGCGCCTCTTAGCCAAAGCCTCTCTATTCAGGGGAAGCCTACCTCAGTTCCAGATTCTGGGGGTGAATAGCAGAATTGATTGTGTCCCGGCCGGCGGGGATTCCCACTGCTCTGTTGTGGGAGGAGGGTTCCCGGATGAGGTTGGCCTTTAGGGACTGTTCCGGCAGAGCTCTTAAATGTTTTCGTCAGCCATCGCCCGGACGTGGCGCCTGTGGGCGTGGGCGGTGCGAGATCTGGTGGTCCTTCCTCTGCAAGCCTTCCCCACCCAACTCAGCCCTGTTTGGACACTGTGAGGTCTTTAGCTCCCTGTCGGCGTTAGCACCAGGCCTCCAATAGGAGAGCCCCAGCATGGATGCCGCTCCTTTGCGGTTCAGCTCATATCACAGTTGTAATATGCACATTGATTGAACCACATGGTCATCGCAAGAGACCATTCATCCCTCCCTCCCTCCCTCCCTCCCTGAAAATGCTGAGATGGAGATTTCTCTCTCTCTCTCTCTCTCTCTCTCTCATGTTCTCCCATAAGAGCAGAACTTGGGTGTCACCCCGTGAGACTGATGGACAGTCCGTTCAGGGAAAATCAGGTTTGGGTGAAAATCCCCCGTTCACAGGGTGCTGACTGGGTTTGTGGATCTCTGCCACCAAATGTCGTGGGCCCTGGTGGACGGCCTTTGATGGCTTTAAAAGGCAAGGAGATGAGTTTGTGGCTAAGTTGAACCTCCACAGCCGGGGATAGTCTACCTTGGAATTTCACAGCAGGTTGTTGTTGTTACCTCCGTGGCTTCCTTGACACACCTCTGAGCATCTGTGCATGGAACAGGAGCTCAGGACTTTTAAGGTCAGGCCCAGCAGGATTCTTGCCACGAAAAGGGACCGTGAAGGGTTTGTCTCCAATTTGGCGTAAGACTGGGCCATGTTGTGCCGCTACGGCACCGTCGGAATTGGGGCCCTGTCCCAAAGGAGGCGGTGAAATCGTTGGTGGCTTTTCTCTCTTGGAGCGTGTCCACTGCTTTTAGACACCACGTCTGACGCTCCCTGTGTTAGCAGTGCCCACCCTATGAAGTCCTAGCTCTCCGCCGTCTCCAGCTTAAGCTGTAGGGTTGGGTTTAAGAACAGGCCTCGATCCACCCACAGAGTAAACGCTTTGCACCCTCTGCCCAGTTTCAGTGGGAATTTTAGACTTGTGCACATCTGTGAGTCCAATCCAGATTGAGTCATTCTTCGAGTAGCCCCTGGAAATCAATGGGCCTTAAAGAGAGTCGTGACTTACCTGTCCCACCGGTTTTGATGGGTCTTCTCTTAAGTATGACCAGATCTGGGTCCAACCCAAGCAGTTTCCCTTTGTCTGGATTGCACCCAAGGATCACAGAGACGTTTTTTTTGTTGTCCTCTGCAAATCTTTCTGCAAACTTTCCTGCGTTTTGCTATAATTGGAAACCATATATATATATATATATTTTGCATTTGGCGGGTGGATGAGATCTTGTGCCAACCAGATAACCAAGAGTGGAGGGAAATGGGGGATTTGTAACCGAATTGATTTGTGGCAACGTTCTGCCTCGTCTGATTGATGCTCAACCAATGAATCAATAAAAAGATTTTTTTTTCTTAGAAAAAAGGACTGTAATGGTGATTTGTGTTCCACGGGGAAGGCGGTGGGGCACGGGCGGGACCACCGTCATTCCAAGTGGAAGGTCAGTCTGCGTAATTTGGCACATGCATGTGTGTCTTGCACAACCAACCATAAGGCAAATATCAGTTCACATGTTTCTGAGTAGTGCAGCTTTGTGGATTGTCTGGGAATCGCAGCCGTAGAATTTCAGACCTGTTGGGGGCCTTAGAGGTCATTTAGTCCAGCCCCACAAGCTCAAGGCAAGAATCCTGTAGTTATGGTATTGCTCTAGCTTGTGTCCAGAGGGAAACAATGCCATGGAAAGGGACCGTGAAGGGTTTGTCTCCTCCTGGTTAGGATCTGGATTGGGACCAATGCTTTTCAACTTGTGCCTAAATCAGCCTTCCTCAACCTGGGGCGCTCCAGATGTGTTGGACTACAACTCCCAGAATGCCCCAGCCCAATAACAGCCCAATCATATCCGTCTCAGAAGTAAGCCCTGCTGAATTCAGTGGAACTTACTCTCAGGTAAACGTGCATGGGATTGTGGCCCAAGACAAGTGCCATAAACACATCTGGTCGTGCAAATACCCACATGAAAATTATGAGTTGTACGAAGGATTTTTCTCCCCATTGCCCACCCAGAATCTCCTGCCAACTAAGTTAACCATCTCATTCCTGCTAGTTCCTGGGATCTTTGCAGGCAGGAATGCTGGTTTTGGGGGACGGGCCCCCGATTCCGCGCCCTGTTGGCCCATTCGCAATCTCTTAACGCCTTTGTTGCCAAGAGCGCCTGACCGCCCGAGTCTTGCTTTGTCAAATGTCCCACCCGGAAGTGAAATCCTAGTTAAAAAATCAAAATCAAAAACACTCCAAGCCTAAAATCCAACCCCCCTCCCTTGCAAGGGGTGCTCTGGAAATCCTGTGGATTAATTTGGTACCCCAAATGGCTAAAACACACACACCACCCCAACTGGATATGCACCAGTTTTACACACTTTTCCTATTTATTAAAAGAACAGCTACTTTTTTTAAAAAATCTGGTTTCTTCCCTTTTGTCCCCACAAACCTATACATCCCCACACCTGGATGAAGAAATTGTATTTTTTCTTTTTAGGGCTCCTGGCCAGCGATTCGTTCGGCACGTGGTTTGCTGCTGACTAGAGTGCAGGACACGGAATAACGGGCTCAAGTTAAAGGAAGCCAGATTCCAACGGGACATCAGGAAAAACTTCCTGACTGTTAGAGCAGTACGACTAGAGGCAGCTGGACAACCCTCTGTCAGGGCTGCTTTAGGGTGGATTCCTGCATTGAGCAGGGGGTTGGACTAGATAGCCTTGTAGGCCCCTTCCAACTCTGCTATTCTATGATTCTATGATTCTATTACTCGTCCTAGGTGGGTAGTTTTGTAACCCTATGCGGCAGGGTCTTGCTATTTACTGTTTTACTCTGTACAGCACCAGGTACATTGATGGTGCTATATAAATAAATAATAATAATAGTAATAATCATTTGGAGCAAATGTGCAAGAGGCAGTCTCCTAATAGCTGGGGATGTCTCCGCATTTTGGAATGAGACGCCCATTAGCGGGAGGTGAGCCCTTTCAGGCTGTGGAAAGGTGAGGGTTGATAGCAACAGGAAAAAGGCTTCTTTTGCCATGATGTTATCAGCGTGCAAAAGCGTACATGCACGTTTTTACAGAACTAGACACACACACAACCGTAAGGCGAGGGTGCCATTCTGAACACGTCAAGAGTGCGCTTTTTTCCTTTTTCTTTGGGTAGCATTTTTATCAACGTACAGCTGTGATGTGCAGGTGGGAAAGCCGTGGAGGAGACAGAAAGGCACTTTGTACAAAATCTGGAAATTGAAATGAAGGGACAATGAAGGATTTCTGTATACGTCGGGAACGACACCGAGAAATTCTGATGTGCATTTCAGAAGTGTCCATAAGAACACGAGGTCAAGTCCAAAATCCGGTGCAGTCCAGCAACAGCGGTGAGCCACTTGCCTCTGGAAAGCCCACAAACAGTGCCCTCCGGCTGATATCCCCAGTATCCTGCCTCTGTTACTGGGGGCAATACATCACCATCCTGACTAATCACCATTGATAGCGTTCTCTTATATGTCTGGGGCACAGAACCCCTTCCAGCTTGAGTGCCTCATTTCATTTTGGAGACGCTCTCAGCGGCCGCTTTTCACTGGTGGGGGGCGAGCAGATGTAAAAATTGGGGCTAAAAATACCAGCAAGCCTTAATCTCAAACTATTTTGCCACTAACTAAGGGCTTGGAGTTTTAGCCTTTTAGAATGGCGCAAAAATTGCACAAATTTGGGAAACCATCAAACGATTAGTGGTTGGGAGCGTGGCTTTCTGGGGAATCCCAGGAGGGGGCAAATTGGGACCCCCAGATGGCCCAGTTATGGGCTCCCAGTTCTGAGTTCCTGTGCCCCTGTTACATGACCTTGTAACATCTCAACCCTTGGGGCAGTAGGAAAACCATCACAGTCTAAAATCCTGGCATTTTGGGGAGCTGCACCAACCACAGTTTTCCCGACAGAGGAATCCCATTGCAATAAGATCTTCCACCTAGATGAGAGTAGAAGGGCACACCACGAGAATTTCAAAAAAGAACTTTGCACAATGTTGATTGGAGGCATATTGCCACGACAGCTCACGGAGCGAGGGTATCTTTTTGGCACCAAAAGTAAGAAATAGAGATAGTCCTTATTCTTTTCAAAAACCCGGAACCAAACTGAAAAGCCCGGTTTGCAACAGAACCCAGCGGGTCTGTGGGCCGGCCCTCGACGGGAGTGAGACCCACGGAGTTGCAAGTCTGTTTCGCTTGGTTCCTTTCTCGAAGCCTTCTGTACAACCAGCGTCCTAACGCCCAAGAATCTGTTGGGAGTCATTTCACGGCTGCGCTGATGGATAAAAAAGTTTGCCACTTCGACGACGGACATACCCCTTGGAAGACAGCGGGCCTTTCCGTGTTTGGTCCGCTATCGGCCCACGGCCTTGACGCAGCAGGGACAAAACGAGAAGCGTTGGTTCCTTCCGCCCCTGCAGAGGCCGTTCGGCGCTTAGCCTCTGTGCTTGTCGTATTCGCTCACCATCTTCTTGATATGGAACAACTTGTTCCTCAGTGATTTGGTTTCCATCTTCTTGCTCTGGTAGTCGGGAGTCTGCCGCGTTGGAAAGGGAGGGAAGACGCCATTATGAAATGCAAAGTTCTTTATTCTCTTCCATTTACTCAACGGCCATAGCAGGGCTGCAGCTCAGCGGTAGAGGCCCTGCTATGTGGTAGAGGCCCTCCCAGTAGGGTTGGGAAAACCCCACCTCGGGAAACCCTGGACAGCTCTCACTGCCAGCCAGTGTTGACAATACTGAACTAAATGGACTGATAGTCTGACTTGACAAAACACCGTTCCTTTATGTTCCTGTTTAAATAGGAACTGAACTTAATTTTTAAGTTCATGAGGACTGAACTTAATTTTTAGGGGAAGGGCCAGAATTGCGGTAGAGCCCTTGCTACGCCTACAGAGGGTCCTGGGTCCAAAGTTGGCTGTTTTATTATGGTTTTAATTTTTGTGGACCGCCCAGAGAGCTTCGGCTATTGGGCGGTATAAAAATGTAATAAATAAATAAAGTCTGGCATCTCCAGAAACCCTGGAGAACGCTGGAAGACCGACAGATCCAGAGATCTACTTTCTGCTGACTCCTGGTGTAGACAATATTGACCTCGATGGGCCGATGGTATGGTTTGGTGTAAAACTGTCCCCTGTGTCCCTGTTTAAATGTTCAGGACCTTGAGGACTAGAAACTTCTATCAAGATCAGCTTAGCAAAACGGCCTGAGTTTTACAGGCAGACGGTCTCCGATTCATCTCCAGGTAGAGCTGGAAAAGATGTCAGGGGCCCTGGGGAACTGTTGACAGTTGGGTTCCAACTCCCATTGTCCTCAACCATGATGTTGGACTACCACTCCCAGTGTCCCAGGCCCATCCTGACTGGGGGTGATGCGATTTGGAAACCAACCATGTTTGGAAGGCCATGGGTCTACAGAAAAAGGAAACCAACCATGTTTGGAAGGCCATGGGTCTACAGAAAAAGGAAACCAACCATGTTTGGAAGGCCATGGGTCTACAGAAAAAGGAAACCAACCATGTTTGGAAGGCCATGGGTCTACAGAAAAAGGCTAATACTCACTCGCTTCAAATCCTTCAGCCGGTTGTATTCTTCCGCCACGCCCTGGAGAAAACAAATAGTCAGAGCGGGAAACGTCACAGGACGCCGCCGAGAGTGAAGACGGGAGCTGCGGGTTCGAGACCCGCCTCTCTCTCCGCCGCTCACCTGATACTGCAGGCTGCCTTCTGCCAAGCGGTCCAGCTGTTTGCTGAGCTGGTTGATCTGGTCGTTGACAGAGTCCATTTCGGCGCACAGCTGTTTGTAGCGCTTGAGGTCCGTATCGAATTCCTGCTTGTACTCCTGGCGGGCGCTGTCCGAGGTTATGGGCGGGTACACGCTGCAGGGAGGATGGACGGAAAAGCCGGGTGAGGAGCCCGCGAGAAACACATATCTAAAAACTCAGCGTTGCTTTTGGACCTTTCAAAACAGGGGTGTTGAGCCTGTGGCCCACGGGCCAATCCCGGGCCTCAGGGTTCGCCAGGTGGCCACGCCCCTTTCTCTGGCCACGCCTTCCTTTCCCCACTGATCGCACAGTGCCTCACCTGTTCCATTCATCCTGGTCCCGCTCGTCACTGGACTCCACTGCAGTGGTGTAGTCCGTCTCGTACTGGGACTCCTCCAGTTCGGGATTCCTCCTCCGCCTCCGTCCCCTGCGGGCGGAGGGCTTGCTGGGGCTCTCCTTGGCCTTCTCTTCCGAAGTGCTGGAGCTAAACGTCCGGGCGGGCTTGCCGTCGGGCGACGTGTAGAGAGGCAGGCTAGAGAAGGGGGCAAAATGTGGCGCACGTGGTTTGTATTACAACTGCAGTTTGCAGAAAGTTTGCGGCCGATAGAGACCGCTGCAGCGAGATGGGTTGAGAGGCCTGGAGAGTTCAGCGGAAGATCCAAATTCAGAGGCAGTCTATCCTGAATTTCGGATGACACGACCCGAGCGACCGAGAGGATGGTTTATCTTCCTGTCTGAGTTGTGGGGCATCTGGCTGTCCTCTGCCAGAAACAGGGTGTGGGGGCAGATGACCGCTTGGGTCTGAACCAACAGAGCGCTTACAGAAGAACATCAGAAGAGCCTCGCTGGATCAGACCAAGGGCCCACCTTGTCTAGCATTTTGATCTGATTCAGCGGTTTTCTTCCAAAAGACAAATCCTCTCGCTTCTCTCCCCCAGTATATCGCCATGTAGCACAGAGCCGTCGGCACTAGCGGCCATGGATGGCTTTATCCCCCTTCTCTAAACCCTTGCTAAAGCTGCCCACGTCGGTGGACGTCGCTACTTCTTGTGGCAGCGAGTTCCAGAGCTGAGCTATGCTCTGTCCTGAGAGGCAGAAACTGTGCTGAGTTCCAAACGCCTCTTGAAAACATACTCGGCTTTCCCTGATTCGTCACGGATTATGGCCCTGCCCTGTTTTATTGCCCTGCTTGCTGTGAAGTTTTTACCAGCCTAGTCCAGTGTTTTGTTGTCACAGTGGCCAACGAGATGCCCCAATGAAAAGCTCAAACACGACCTGAGTGCAAGAGATTCTGTTCCTTCCGCTCCTAATCCCCAGTCACCTGCCTCTGATAATGGAGGTAATACATAGCCATATCTTCCATGAATTTGTCTAAACTCCTTTTTAAAGCCCTCCAATCTCTACGTCTTGTAGCCATGAGTTCCACAGTCTCTGCTGACCAAAGAAAGACCTTCTTCTCCCTCCATCACTCGGTTTCGCTGGATGTCCCAGGGTCATGAAACTGTTACGAAAGGCAGAGGAAAAACGGCCCACTTTCCCCTGAGTCAAGCTATGTGTGCGGATCGTGACACCTTCCCTGCTTACCTGCTCTCGTTTTGCGGAGAGTAGTAGTCATTTGCGGGGGCTCTGTCATTGTAGGGGCTGGCTGGAGCGTTGACGGGGCTTGTGGGCTTCTCCGAGTAAGCCAAGGTAGCCGTCTCGTCATGGGTGCTAGCCCGGTCAGCAACGTTCTTCACCTGAAAAGGAGCAAACAGCATTCTGAACAAGCCCATCGAAGCAATTTCTGGGATATTGGAACCACAGCTGCCTGAATGAAGGACTTTAATCAAGCTGCTATAGAAAGCACGCCTTCTAATATTCAACTCCGGTGGTGAGTGCTGATGATATTGTAGCCGGCGTAGCACCAGTGAGTCACAAGGAGGAGGCTGTCTGCACCCTGGGGGGAAACCAACCAGCACCCGCCTTTTAAACATCTTTAGAACAAAATACCCCCCAAAAAAACTATTTTAAAAAAGAAACACTTGGAAAAGAGGAAAACTCCTCCCCAGATAACTCCAAAAGGATTGAGTTAAGCAGCCAGGGAATGCAGCGAGAATGGGCTCACAAAGATTAATCCTGAGGAAGTCCCTGCTTTCGGGCTTAGCATCTAAAAGGCACGACACGAAAGGAAAAGGGAGGAGGAGGGAGGAGGAAAATAGAAGCCACTGCTTCCCGAAAGCCTAGATGCTGTAGCAGGCAGAGGATGCTGGAAACGTGCAAGGAGGCTGGATCGATTCCTTCCTGCACCTGCTGGGTCATGCACGTGGCAGGACGACCCCTCGCTTTTCCTTCCAGACCATCGCCTTGCAGCTGCATGCGCCGCGTGCGCGCTCTCTGTCTCCTGGCCCCTGTACATCTGATTTCTGGAAGTGCGCACAGCAACGGCATTTCCTCGCAGCCCGAGGAGAGCTGGGCTTGGCCCGGGCGTGGAGGCATTTTTTTATATCTATCCGGCCCTGGAGTTCCAGATGCCGTTGGCTTGACCATGCCTTTCGGGGAGGCCTGTTTGTTTAGGCTGGGACTTCAAAGTGTGCGTTTGTGTGCATGGGGGAAAACATGTCCGCTCCTTCCTCTTCCTTCTCCTTTCCTTCTGGGCTCTTTGTGGAAAGATGCCTTCCTGGGCCCAGCAGCATTGAAAAATTTCAGATTTCGAGCCCAACCTGTGAAGCGACCACCTGCTTCACGTGAGCGTCCGGAAAGCCACGCTGGATCAGGCCCAAAACCTCACTAGCCCCTCTGTCCCTACAGCGGCCAACAAGATGTCCCAACATGAATCCGACCGTGGGACGTGAGCACAACTGCACTCTCTCGCTTGCGTTCCCCACTATACTGCCTCTGATAATGCATAGCCACGACGAGGGGTCACCACAGATAGCTTTATCCTCCATGAATTGGTCCCACCTGCTTCTAAAGCCATCCAAGTTGGTGGCCATCACCACATCTTCTGGCAGTGAGTTCCACAGATTAACTTTTTTAAAAAAGTCTTTATTTATAATAAAAGGTATATTCCGTTCTGGCACTCAGAGCGGCTCGCAGCAATTTAAAACCACGTGTCCAGTTGAAACGATAATTCGAAAGAAACAATGACCGTAGAAGCCATAGATCCCTGACCATCTGTCAGGGATGCTTTAGGGTGGATTCCTGCATTGAGCAGGGGGTTGGACTCGATGGCCTTGTAGGTCCCTTCCAACTCTGCTATTCTATGATTCTATGATTCTATAAAGCAGCTGTTTGAAATCATTGTAGCTTCTGCTTTGAGACTTGCCTGCGATCGCCTGTCCTTGAGTTCTGCAACTGTGCAATTTTTGCCCCTCCGTGCCGTAAAGGCACAACCCGCGCCTTC
The DNA here is from genome assembly GCF_023053635.1 of Elgaria multicarinata webbii. NCBI lineage: Eukaryota > Metazoa > Chordata > Lepidosauria > Squamata > Anguidae > Elgaria > Elgaria multicarinata. Next base: position 855,155 of record NC_086193.1, on the reverse strand, counting down.
CTCCTTATCTCTGCTCCTGTTTTCAAAAGAAGGCACAGGGTGTTCTTAATGCAACCCTTATCTCTCTGGGTGCATCAACAGCCAGGTTGCAGAACGGGCGAGAGAGAGAAAATTAAGAAAGGGGTTTTTCTCCGGGAACGTGGCAAGAGGCGCCACGAGGTTCGGACCACTGGGCAGGGGTCCGGGGACTCGCTCCATCCTTGGGCGGAGGGGCCCCTCACAGGGTCAGGCATTCCTGTACGCTTTTTGGCACCAGGCGAGTCTCAGCACCTCCTGATTTTCTCAGGCATTTAAGGGCCCAATCCTACACATGTTGAGACAGAGAGAAAAAAATGCAATTCCCAACATTCCCCAGCTGAGATTTGCAGGTCTTTTACTCTGTCTCAACAGGCATAGGATTAAGGCCCTGAGGCTTAAGTTTCAAAATCGGTTCTTGTGTTTTAAATCTCTTCCCCTCTACTCGGGTTCGGCTTTTGCACTGGGAACATTTGCATTTTATATTGACTTTTACGCCGTGTGGTTTCCGTTGCTGTGTGCCGCCATTGGGCGGTACAGAAATGGAAGAAATGGATGAAAGGAAAGGAAACTCTGGCATAATAGCAGTTCAGGCAGGAGGACGTATCCTAAGCATAGTCGTTGCACGGCACATTTCCTTAGGATGTGCACCCAGGGAATTTTGTTTTCTTGCTTGTTTTTTAAAGGTGAACATTGATTGAATATTCAGTCATAAGGGGCATTGTTTTTCTTCATTCATTTATTAAACACTGTAGACTCTGAGGCCCTACTCGGTGTTCAGCTTGCCTGACCAGGGGACGGCCGTTGCAGGTGAGGGGGCAGGAAATGAGGAGACATTCCTCAAACCCCAGCATCGGTGACTCTGGCTGGAGGAGGTGATATTAGCCTTTGGGGACCCCTCTTCCTGGCCTCTTTGGAACATGGCTTCCAGCAGAGCGATATTTTTGCTTGAGTCATTAGGGTGTGCCTGGACACACCCTGCACACCCTTCGTGCACACCTATGTCCCTAAGAATCAAGGATCGGGGTACTTCTGAGCCTACGCTTAGCCCCCAAAATTGTGATCAGCACCAGAATCAATCTCCCAAGTCCTTTCAGTCCAAAGCTGACTCCTGGCCCACAAGTGTTCTATATCAGCAGCTTAATTTCAGGAGGGGGACGCTTTTGAGCCGCTGCCATTGTTAGTCAACTGTTACTCAGCTAGAAATCTACCAGTAGTACCTGATCTATCTTCCGCCCAATGCCCTGTGTGAACTGTTTTGGTTATCCCATGCTACCCATCAGAGAGCCACTGAGCCAGGGCAGGAATTCAGATCTCGCGATCCTGGATTCAAATCCCTCTGCATGCCAGGCACATGTTCCACCACTGGGCTTTGGGTGGCTGCCTTCAGGTCTAACTCATCTGCGATCCTTAGTCTGCACCCTTTGCTGAAGCATGTCAGGAACGTTGCGGATCAGCGGATCAAAGTGCATTTCATCACCCATACAAAAAGGCCGGGCGACCAGGATTTCTCCCAGAAACAAGGCAAAACTCCACTATCCGTCTGTCTTCTGCGCGTCCCTGGCATTTTGCTAGGCACGGGAATCAAAGTCCGCTCGTATTTCTGGGTTCCTAGAAGCCGTCTCTTGCTGGCGACGTGACTCTACGTTCAGAGCACCATGTGGGATCTTTTTCGGGGGCTTGGTTTGGTGGTTAATCATTGCCCTAACCGAAACCGGAGCGTATCATAAGCAAATAGCAGAGAGAGAGAGAGAGAGAGAAACCGCCTTTCTTTCACACAAACACACACACCCCTCCCTGATGTAGGTTGCAGGCCAGGATCCCACCCGATCCAGCCTCTGGGCAAGAGTTTCGTTGGGACGACTTACAGCAACGCAGGAGATGATTTTGGGAGAGGAGATGCCACATCCACGGCTGGCGATTCAGGGAAAAGAATTAGTAATAATATCGGGTGTTTTAAAAACACCCACGAGGGCAGAGTATTGTTTCCAACGGAGCAAAAATGATTTTCTCTCATCCCCCAGTGGTTGGACCGGAGGCGCCGGTTCCCCGAGGTGTGAGCCCCCGACACCCACATGCACTCACCCACTCTTCCACGTTGGGCCCCTCCTGGGAGGCGACCGGCCGGTCCCAGTAAATGTTGGGTTTGCCAAACCTCCAGATCTTCTGGCGCGTCTTGTGAGCGAAGAAACAAATGATGCAGAGTAGGATGACCAGGAGGAACCCACAGACAATAGCGATGGCCTGGAAGAAGAGGGGAAGACGGGCGGAGAGCCTTAGCATGAGTACATCCCCACAAAATCTAAAACTTTGCTGCCTGATTCATTATGGAAACCTTTGGAGGTGATTCCAAGTGCCTTTAATGTATTAACTGACTAAGCGTTGCTTTCCTAAGGGGAAAGAACTCTGCACATGCACGGCCTTTAAACATACCTCTGTGTGTGTGTGTGTCTTGTTTTGCTGCTGGGAAGCAAAGCAGACCCACACGTGGCTCTTTCAGACCCCATTTCCCCAAAGTTCAGGCGAAGGCGTTTGGTGCTGAACTGGAGTTTATTCTTCTTATTTATTTGGAGTTATTTTTATTCTCCGTCCTCAGCCCCCCAAAAAGTCCCCCCAGAGTGACTTGTATGTAATCAGTAAAAGAAAGCCCTCTCTGCTTCTTACAGGGTTGCAATCTAAAAAGACACGACACGCAAGGAAATAGCGGTGCGGAAGGAAGAGGAAAAAGAAAAAGAAATCTTTCAGCATGGCTGGTGCGATGGCCACGCTCCTTCCTCTCATCGCTCTCAGTACAGCCTGCTGGGATTTGTCAGAAATCTGCAATCTATCAAAATAATAACTGATAACTAATGATAATGAGAGCAAAGTACTTGTCAAATGCTCAAAAAGTTCAGATCCGTCACCATCCAATTTGGCTATGGGATGACATCGCAGAGCCAAAGCGTGAGGTGTACGGGGTTTCTCTTTCAATCATGACCATTATTTCAAGTTTTGCATCTATGCAAACTACGCAAAGCGGCATATGCAAACCCATGTCTCCTTTTGGACGATGCATGAACGGTCATGGTAGTTCATCCTTAGTTAATGAGAACAGCTTTCACCAACCTGTATCCCATAATAGTCTTCAGATGACCACAATCAGAACTCCTATTTGTGTGTGTGTGTGTGTGTGTGTGTGTGTGTAATTTGCCTGGGATTTTGTGTACATGCAGAATTAACCTTAAAATATCTGCACGCCATTCCTTAATTTGTATATCTACGTCAGACTCATTCTGGCATCAAGTGAAGTTCTCCCCCCCACCCACCCCGGCAATTTAGTCTTTTAGGACTCTTTTCTAAATCTGTTATTGTATTTTAAAGCTCTTCACTTTAAAATACGTTGTACTTTTATACTGTTGTTTTAGACCAGCCTTCCTCAACCTGGGGCGCTCCAGATGTGTTGGACTACAACTCCCAGAATGCCCCAGCTGGGGCATTCTGGGAGATGCAGTCCAACACATCTGGAGCGCCCCAGGTTGAGGAAGGCTGTTTTAGACGCTGAAATTTTATGATGTATTTTGCGTTTTTTAATTGCTGTGAGCCGCCCAGAGCGCTTTCAGTTATCGGGCAGTACAGAAACGTAATACGTAAATAAATAAAACATTTTAACCCGAAAAATCAATAAAATAAAACCGTATAGTGTATTGCTGCAATCCCCGTGGATAAGGCTTGTTTTGCATTTAAAAGGGAGGGAGTTTAAAGAGTTTTAAAGGGGAGGGGATTAAAGGGGCGTGGTTAGAGAAGGAAAGGGAGGAGCAAAATACCAACACGGCGTGCTTGCAGGGGGGAAAGCAGTTGCCCCAAAATCTGTTGCCCCAAATCCCAGGGAGATTTGGGGTCAGGCCTGGCTGTTTCATTTTATTCATCTGAAAGCTGGACATGTGGTCGGTGTGATCCACGTGTCCAGCAGAGGCTGTCTCTGTGCGCCGGGGAATAACTATATTGGTCTTATCTTATCAGCCCAACGGGGCGATTTCTAGGTGTGCCACCAGACGGCCCGGTCCTGAATCTGCTCTGATTGTTTTCCGTCCAACCCTGAAACTGAACCCACCGATAAGTCCTTTCACTGCCAGACAAAGGGCTCCACATGGTGCCTTGTGCCTCTTTGGGATGACGGCAAATCGGAAAACCCAACAGAGCCAAGAAGCAAATTATCCCACCCAACGCCACTCCCTGGGGCGGCTTGCAAAATCTGCAGGAAGGCCTTCCTCTTGGCACCCAAAACGGAGGTTTTAAGGAACGTCTTGAACCTGGGAGGAAAGTCAGGTTGCTGGTGGGCCTGACTCGGACCCTGGGGGGCGGAGCTTAAGAGCTCTGGGGCGGGGCCTGTAAACAGAGGGCGTCACCTGGTGGAACAGGGGGCGGAGCCTTGGGAGATGTTGGTGAGGGGATCTCCTAGCAAAAGCTCTCCAGTCAAGCAGGATTTAGCCCTTGTGATCCTGGGTCCTTCCCCTGTGTTTGCTATTATGCCCTTCTGCAGATAGGAGCTGATCCTGGGGAGACATGGGGTGGGGCCTAAAAGCAGGGGTGGAGCCTGTACGGCAAAGGGCGGGACCTGGTAGCATTTTTTCAGAATCATGAGGACTAGAATTGCGCGTTGTTTTTAGCAGCTGCAGCTGCACGCAGCTAGTCCCAGCTTCAATTCCCCCAATGTCTGCAGTTAAAAGCATCTGTTTCAGAGGACGGGAAAGAGCCTTCTCTGCATGTGTACATACAAGAGATCTCTCTCTCACACACATACACACACACGCTTTGCACAAAAGATCTTGAAGTTACTAGCCTTCATTTTGTCTCTCTGGGCCAGAAAAAGTGTGGGCCTGAAAGCGCGCTCCTGTGTTGCTGTGTGGATGACGCCCTGCTCCGCCCAATCTCCCGCTTTGCAGGCATGTTGTTAAAGCGAATCTGCCTCAGTTTCCCTTTTCTGTACAAGGGGTTGGTGCTGTGGACAGCGGCGACTCCTGGGCTCCGCCCACTGCCACCCCTTTGCTCCGCCCACCATTAGCTGCCCTGCCCTCCACCCCGCCTGCTCCTTCAGACACCAGGTTGTGCCCCCCCCCGGACTAATCAGAGGCCTCCTCCCTTCCGGAAACGGGAACACCCCCCCCCCGGGCCGCTCTTACCTCCTGTGGGTCCACAGTGCAGTAGTGGTAGAGATACTGGTTCATGCTGTAGCCCCCGGAGGCATACATCTGGTTGCAGATGGCGAGCATGGGGTTGGTGTAGTAGCTGCTTGACATCTGGGCCCGCGGGTTGACCCCGATGATGTAGACAATGGAGGCGATGAGCATGAGGAAGGCCAGGATGGCGCAGAGCACGAGGACCACCAGGTAGAACCTCCGGGAGCGGGAGCCGCTGGACTTGGTGATGCTGGTGATGGCGAGAGCCAGCAGGGCGATGAAGCACAGCACCGACATGGCGATCATGAAGCCGGTGGCTGAGCGGGGGTTCATCGTGCTCCCGTAGTAGCCTCCGTAACCCCCTCCGTAGCCCCCGCCCAGGCCGCCCCCGTAGTAGCCCCCGCCCATGCCACCCCCGTAGTAGCCCCCGCCCATGCTGCCCCCGTAGTAGCCCCCGCCCATGCCGTAGCCGTAGCCATACTCCCAGGCCAGGGTGGACGCCACGCAGACGAAGATGGCCACGCACAGCAGGGCGCCGATGGCCTCCAAGATCCGCACCACGCCGGGGGGAGAGTTCCACTTGTAGAAATGTTGGGGCGCGTCTTCTATGTAGTAGGAGCCGGGGCCGGCCGAGTGGTTGTCGTAGCCGTAGTCCTCTCCGGGGGGGCCATATCCGGTAGGGGGGCTGTCATAGGGCTTCTTGGCGCTGTACATCCTTCAAAGGTGCTGGGGTCTGGGCTGGATGAGTTCACGGGCCACTGGAGCCACGGCTAGAGAGGAACAGAAAAGGCCAGGTGAAGTATCTCCTGAAGGAGCCCTAAGACCACTATATTTCAGAAAGCCAGGCGCTGGTGGGCACCTAAAAGGTTCAGGGTCAAGCACATGAGTTATGGCAATAGATTCGGGGCCCACGGGAAATAGATTCGGGGCCCACGGGAAATAGATTCGGGAGCCCATGGGAAATAGATTCAGGAGCCCATGGGAAATAGATTTGGAACCCATGGGAAGTAGATCCGGGGCCTATGGGAAATAGATTCAGGCCCCATGGGAAATAGATTCAGGGCCATGGGAAATAGATTCAGGGCCCATGGGAAGTAGATCCGGGGCCCATGGGAAGTAGATCCGGGGCCCATGGGAATTAGATTCAGGGCCTATAGGAAATAGATTCAGGGCCATGGGAAATAGATTCAGGGCCATGGGAAATAGATTCAGGGCCCATGGGAAGTAGATCCGGGGCCCATGGGAAATAGATCCGGGGCCCATGGGAAATTCTTAATACCATCTAATCAAGAGGCCAGGAGACTCTCATTCTCTCAGATAATTCCCTGTACTGTAAACTCTGCACACGCTTTGTGAAACCCTGACTGTAACATGACAGGCAACAACATCTGGAGCAGTTAGCAAAATCTGGTGAGTCACTTATTGCAGTGGTGATCCGGAGAGACAGGCGGGCATCAATGCAGTGCAACCGGATCCAGAAAAGGCACATTTCCCCATCCATCTGGGCAATGAAATCAACCACCGCCATTATACTGCTACTTTTTTCCTCCTCCCTCCCAATTCCTTTTTCCTTTAGTGCCGCACTTTTTACATTGCAATCCATATATATAGTATGCTGGCTCTGTGGGAACTTTGGGGACTGAGGAAGGGTCAAACTGCTTTAAACAAACAAAGAAACAAACAAACACAGTATAATCTTCCAATTCTGCATGCTTAGCCGGATGGTTACAAAGCAAACCCAGACGGTTCCTTGTCAAAGCACCGCACCAATAAATTGCGGCCGTTTCCTTTCTCCGTCAGCCGTCTGTGGGGCCCTGTGCGAATGCAGCTAGCGCACAAAATGCGGCGTTTTCCCCAGGGCTGCGGACTTCCTTACCCGGGTGGCGTTTCCAGCTGCCGACTGAGCCGTTCCCACAAAGATCCAGGCCTAGAGTTGGGCAAAATTCTCCCTTTGTCAAGGCCGTGCCTTGAAAACACTCCGGCCCAGCGGAGCGCTCGCCTTTCACCTGATAAATTAATAATTCCGCGCGGTGTGTGTTTTCCCCTCCCTCCCTCCCTCCGCAGCCGGCCCTGAGCAGCACGAAACCTTCCTCCCAGTAGAGGAGAGGCGTCCCTCCCCACCGGCACCCGGACGCCCAGGCTGCATTTCCATTGTTACACTCTCTCCGCCTCGACGCACCGTCACCAGCAGTGCAAAACACCACTGTAGCACAGGGACTTATGGACGCTTGTAGGGCACGAGGCGAAGGATTGGTTCAAAGCCGACGGCTCGTCCATTTCGAAAATGTAATGTTAAGAACATCAGAAGATCCCTGCTGGATCAGACCACAGGACCAGCTGTCAACCAGGGACCAGTAAAGCAGGACATGGTGCAACAGCACCCTCCCGCCCATGTTCCCCAGCAACTGGGGCACACCGGCTTACTGCCTCTAATCCTGGAAATTGCACACAACTGTTATTTGTTTATTTATATAGCACCATCAATTTTCATGGTGGTGTACAGAACAAAATAAATCAAAATACAAACACCCTGCCATCAGGGCTGGTAGCCATGGACCGCCTTCTCCTCCTCCAGGAATTGATCCAACCCCCTTTTAAAGCCCTCCAAATGGGTGGCTGTCACTACATCCTGTGGTAAGGAGTTCCATAGTTTAAATTATGCGCTCTGTCAGGAAGTGTTTCCTTTGATTTGTCCTGAATCTCCTGCCCCTCAGCTTCATGGGATATGACTTCTTTGGGTTCTAGCATTTTGAGAGAGGGAGAAAAATGTCTCCCTCTCGACATTCTCCACACCAGGCATCATTTTGCACACTTGTATCATGTCTCCCTTTACCCTCCTTAGCTGAAGGTCTCTGCTCAGTTTCCAAAAAGTAGAAAATTGTTGTTATTGTTATTGTTAAGCATCAGCAATACTACAAACAAGAAGGAATTGTTGTAGATCGCAAGCTGAATATGAGCCAACAGTGCGATACGGCTGCAAGAAAGGCAAATGCTATTTTGGACTCTGCTATACTATGATTCTAGTGTTTACAGTGTTGGATTGTGACTGGGGAGACGCGGGTTCGAGTCTCCCACCTCAGCCATGAAGCTCACTGGGTGACTCTGACTCTCAGCTTAGCCTACCTCACAGGATTGCTGTAAGGATAAAACGCTAAGGAGGAGGATCATGTTTGCGGCCAGGGCTCCTGGGAGGAAAGGTGGGATATAAATGTAACCAAAAAAATAAAACAAATGCAATAAAATAATTAATAATAATAATATGGTGGTGGTGGTGGTGGTATTACAGTCCTGTGCATACTTTCCTGGGAGGAAAAACCCTTGAAAAAAGCAAACATGCATGTGATTGCACATCATCATCATCATCATCATCGAATCATAGAATCGCAGAGTTGGAAGGGGCCTACAAGGCCATCAAGTCCAACCTCCTGCTCAATGCAGGAATCCACCCTAAAGCATCCCTGACAGAGGGTTGTTCAGCTGCCTCTTGAAGGCCTCTAGTGTGGGAGAGCCCACCACCTCTCTAGGTCACTGGTTCCATTGTCGTACTGCTCTAACAGTCAGGAAGTTTTTCCTGATGTCCAGCTGGAATCTGGCTTCCTTTAACTTGAGCCTGTTATTCTGTGTCCTGCACTCTGGGAGGATCGAGAAGAGATCCTGGCCCTCCTCTGTGTGACAACATTTCAAGTATTTGAGGAGTGCTCTCATGTCTCCCCTCAATCTTCTCTTCTCCAGGCTAAACATGCCCAGTTCTTTCAGTCTCTCTTCATAGGGCTTTGTTTCCAGACCCCTGATCATCCTGGTTGCCCTCCTCTGAACACGCTCCAGCTTGTCTGCGTCCTTCTTGAACTGTGGAGCCCAGAACTGGACGCAATAATAATAATAATAATAATAATAATAATAATAATAATAATAATAATAAGGCCCAGCCCCGCACAAGTGGGAACAGAGATAAGGCCTGTTTCTTTTCTAACTTGCCAGTGTGAGCTCCCCCCCACCCTCACCCCCCTTGGCCAAGACTTGCGTTTCCAAACGGCAACAAACATTCATGAAAAGGCCCCCGGAGATCCTTGGGAGCTCAGGTTTGTGGAACAATAAGTACATTTCTCAGATCTCCCACACAACGTCCTTCGGCAAACTCCAGGCAGTTCCTCTTCCTGCCTGTTCACCTGCCAAATTCCTCAGAGTCACACAGTTTTCTTGGTGTGGCTGTGTGTGTGTGTGTGTTGTTTTCAAAGTTGCCCAGTCCTTTTTTTCCTCCTCACCCCCACTTTGGCACAATTTGATGCACTGTTCGGATTTTTCACTCTCTTTTGGAGTTTTGTTGCTTGGTATTTATTGGCAGAAAAGAAAAATGGGGACAAGAAAGCAGAGGATTTTTTTAAAAAACTCTTTCCAAATGTAAACTGGGCACTGGTGTGTGTGTGTGTGCGCTTCTGACATTTGAATCTCCCACCCATCCCACAAGGATATGTTTAAATAGGGTGACCCTATGAAAAGGAGGACAGGGCTCCTGCATCTTTTTAACAGTTGCATAGAAAAGGGAATTTCAGCAGGTGTCGTTTGTATATATGGAGAACCTGGTGAAATTCCCTCTTCAACACAACAGTTAAAGCTGCAGGAGCTATACTAGAGTGACCAGATTTAAAAGAGGGCAGCTTTAACTGTTGGGATGAAGAGGGAATTTCACCAGGTTCTCCATATATACAAATGACACCTGTTGACATTTCTTTTTCAATACAACTGTTAAAGATACAGGAGCCCTGTCCTCCTTTTCACAGGGTCACCCTAAATTTAATTAGTTAATTAATTATGACATTTATATCTCACTTCCCCCACCCCTCCTAAACGGAATCCAAGGTGGCTCACATGGACCAGATATCTACACCAAGCAGGATATATTGCACTATGAAAGTGGTATGAAAAAGGTATATAAAAGGCAGGAGCCACACGGTTGCTTTATATTTATTTATTTATTTAATTACATTTATATACCGCCCCACAGCCGAAGCTCTCTGGGCGGTTCACAACATTTAAAAATAGTAAACATTAAAAGTATACAATTTAAAACACACACACACACACACACACACAAAAAAAACAGTATAAAACCAACAGTATCCATTTAAAAACAACAATTGTGGGGTCCATTAAAAACAAACTTATAGCGGTATTGACAAAGACCATCTACTGCTTTCATAGTGCTATATCCTGCTTGGTGCGGCTTTCATGCCACTTTCATAATGCTATACCTAGGGTGACCCTATGAAAAGGAGGACAGGGCTCCTGTGTCTCTAACAGTAGCATAAAAAAGGGAATTTCAGCAGGTGTCATTTGTACGCGTGCAGCACCGGGTGAAATCCCCTCTTCATCACAACAGTGAAAGCTGCAGGAGCCCTGCCTAGCGTGACCAGATACAAAAATAAAAGGGCTCCTGCAGAGGGCATTTCACCAAGTGCTGCATGCCTGCAAATGACACCTGCTGAAATTCCCTTTTCTATACCACTGTTAAAGATACGGGAGCCCGGTCCTCCTTTCCATAGGGTCACCTCAGCTATATCCCGCTCGGTGCGGCTCCTGCCTTTTATATACCGCTTTCATAGTGCAATATCCACCTTGGTGCAGATTAGGCCCTGCAGGTCTCCTCCATTTTTCTCCTCACAACACCCGTGTGAGGTAGGTGAGGCCGAAAATTGGAGACTGGCCCAGTCACCCATGGCCGAGTGGGGACTTGAAACCAGATCTCCCAAGTCCCAGTCCAACGCTCTAACCACTATACCACACTGGCTCTGACATCCAACAGGGTGCTGTTCCTCTCCCGCTTCCAGGCAGAGTCTACCTGATTTCACAAGGAGCCGGTGTGGAGCAGAAACTCAAGAAAGTGCTAGAGCCTGGCTTTACTCCTTGGCAACAAACCCGCTGCCAGGCGAAATACAACCTTGAGTAAAGCAACCAGTAATTTTCCACTCTTTTAATGGCTCCCCCAAATCTGTCTCGCTTCCTGGCAGTCTTCCGCTGGCACACCTGGCCATTTCAAAACAACACCAATTTCCTCTCCCTTCTGTTCCACCCCAAATTGTTCCACACAGCCCTTGAGTTTGGATTTAACTCGGAAGGTGTCTAAAGTCCACCTTGCCACTGTTGTGTTGTCTTTACATCTCTCCCTTTCGTTTACATTAACGAACATTAACAAACCACTTGAGCACGTTGCTAAAACTCTGCCCTCACCCCACACACAGCTGAGATGGGCTTGTGGACGTCAGCATTCTGCTTTTCGATGTGCATGTGTGCCCCTGCGCATGGCTAGAGCGCCACACCAAAAAGGAATCAGTCCAGTTGAATGTACAGTCAAATCATGGGAGAGCGTTCATTGGTCATGGAAGCACAAAAGACATTTCGTAACACCTCACCGAGTAGGAGATTAGAACCCGGCTCCAGCACTCAAACCATTACACCACACTGCCTCCCTGTGAATGAGACTGAGCAATTGTAAGATCAAACTTTCTTCAGAAGCACCACAGGTGGAAATAGGTTAAAAGTCCAACCTTGCAGAAGCCGTGGTGCTGTGGCACATTTTGAAGTGCAGGGAGAACAGCAGGAAACGCCATCACAACCAATTTAATTGGATCAGCCGAGCTGCAATCACACGCGTGGTTACCCAGAAGTAAGCCCCATTAAACTCAAGTTCTGCCTGAGTAGCTTCAACTTCGTTAAACAGGTTGAGCTTCAATCACAGATCTGGCTAAAAAACAACCTTTTGCTTTTCGTTAGAAGAATATCCCAGCCGAGAAGCGTCTCCGTTTACACTGCTAACAGTGAAGTAGGGACTCCATCAAGAAAAAGGAAAAAGGGTCCTACCCATGGTAAATTTCCCCCCTCACTCTCTGACTTCCTGTATACTGAAAGTACTATGAGGAGTGACTGAAAGAATTGGGCATGTTTCGCCTGGAGAAGAGAAGACGGAGGGGAGACATGATGGCACTCTTCAAATACTTAAAAGGTCGCCACACAGAGGAGGGCCAGGATCTCTTCTCGATCCTCCCAGAGTGCAGGACACGGAATCATGGGCTCAAGTGACAGGAAGCCAGATTCCAGCTTTGAACATCAGGAAAAACTTCCTGATTGTTAGAGCAGCACAACAAAACATCAGGAAAAAACATGTGTCTTCCAGAATAACCTTTCGCCTTTTGCTGTGGGTGCCTTGGTCTGTTTTAATCTGTTGATAAAAGATTATGGGACAATGCCCCCACCCCCTTGCACCCTTCCTGAATGTCTTTCAGTGCAAAAACTCTCAGTTTCTAGGTTTTAAAATTGAGGACGTTGAAGAAGAGTCCCAGCTTATGAACCAAATCTACGAAGAGACGGATATCACGTCCAACCTCTGAGATATTGGGACCCACCAAATAATGAGAATGGGTGCACCGTAAACATGTTCCCGTTTGCAAAATGCTGCACCTGTTGGATTCCTGCCCCCCCCCCCCTTTCACTCTCTACACAGACCCTCACTGAGCAGAGGGATTTGGGCATGGAGGAGCTCAATTCCCTCAGCTTATCACGCCTGGGTGGGAGGAATTAAAGCAAAGGGAGATTGTAGGGGTCTGTGCACAGAAAACCTCGGGGCACTTTCACCTGCTTTTTTTAGGCGGTTTTTCGGAATCTTTACTTTATTTGCAGGGCACAGCTCAGTGGCAGGGCACCCACTTTGGACACAGAAGTTGCACCCTTTCAAAACTATGCAGCAACCCCCGGTGCGGATTTGGAAAAGTCTGTGACCTCCGCTGCCCCCTGAATCAGCAATCCTGTTCTGTCTTGCACAAAACTTCTTCCTGGCTCACCTTTTGCTGTTTCCTAAATCCGAAAGCCGCCCCCACCCCAGGCATCGTCACACTTTCCACATCGGGGCCTGGCCCCCTTCTCTCAAACTCTACGAACTCTTCTCAGAGCTCCGGCCACCAGAACCATAAACCAGAACCCCAAGCGCGGCCGTGCCGGAGACGAAAGCTCGGTGCGTCGGCTGAGGCAGGGTGCAGCCTACAGAAACTCCCGTCCCTCGACACCTGGGTGCTGCATGAGAACCTTTAGCAAGGTTTCTTTTGTTTTGTTTGTTTTACTAGTACGGCAAACCCTCTGGAATTTCTCAAAACAGGAAAGACCAAAAAAAAAACGGCCACCACCACTTGCTCTCCAAATCCTTTCTTCCTACCTGGATTTCGGGGGTCCCTCCTGGATCGGAGCCGGTCCTCTAGGCCCTCCACCTGGCTTTGCGCATTGTCATTCTTCCAAAGGTTGCCCTAAGAACGGCGATTTCCCGATACCTTTGGATCAGTGGCCCGATTTGATTGTAGCTGATCAGAAACCGTGGGCTGAGCTGGACACTCCCTTCCCGGAGACACACACACACACTTTTGTTTATTTGTTCTTTTCTTTGCCTTTTACACTTTTCTCTCTTCCCTTTAAAATGGCAGCTGCAGGATTAATCATTACTAGCAGCACACAATCATTAAAACTGGGCATGTGTACTGTACACACACACACAGGCCTCCCCCTTCTCTGCCTGAGCCAAGTTTCGAGACGCAAAGAGGTTGGTACGAGACGCACACACACATGCACGCACACAAGAGATGTAAATCCCCCCTCTCTCCCCCTCCCTGGGCTGTTTTCGACTCCAAGTGCCAGCCCACGCTCCACTTAAGCCTGTTAAGGTGACCTCTGCGATTCTTCGCCCTGGGTTCAGAATTCAACAGGACGCTGCAGGGCCTCAGTGGTGCTTCAGTGCCGGGCGAATCGGCCCAGCCCATTCCCTTCCCAAATAAAAAATAATCATGGCCACCATTATGGGAACAGCATCCCTGGATTTCAATTCCTTAAACGCTTTTTGCGCCCCGTCGGCCTCCGCAACCGGGCCAGTGGGTTCTCACGCACAGTTAGGTCAACTGGAGAGTTTGGCTGCCGTAACGTTCGAACGCCTGTGGTAATGCGTTATACAGAGTGCTGTGGTGGTAATTTGGAAGTGCCGGAGGGCACCACGACTGTGTGTGTGTGTGTGTGTGTGTGTGTGTGCGTGTGTGTGCATGCATGGACACACACAGAAGACACACACAGCACAGATACACACAGAGACGCACACAGACACATGGGGACACAGAGACACACAGAGATATAGAGTGTGTTTATATTAAGGGCGTTTGTGATTCCTGGTTTTTGACGCAATTGTTATGGGCTGCATTACACTGACAGAGAGGGGCTTTGAATTGAATACTTCTCCTCCTTTCACTTCCATTGAGACAGCCCATCTAATGGCAGAAGATCCCACTTTCCCCCAGCTATTACCACTTTAAAAGTGGTTCTTTTCACGGTGGAATTTCTAAAGGATACCGTGGGAGAAGTCCTGGCTGTTCACGTCATGTAAATGACCCGCAAACTTCCATGAGTGGCCAGTCATGAGCATACAATAAATCGCTCATGTAAAGAGAGAGACATGAACAGAGAGCCACACACACACACACACACACACACACACACAGATACCCAGAGAGAGAAAGAGACGCACGTAGAACACAGAACACAGAGGCCAGCATTACATAGCATAATCATGCATTGGGATCCGCAACACTGCAATCCTTTACACTCAAGGGTGCTCAGGCCTTCTATCTGTATCTATTCAGCTTGTAAAACATGCTGAGCTTTAACACAGGGCCTTCTGCCGGCTGAGACACCACACTTTCCGTTTTCCTTAAGAGATGCAAACAATCCAGCCAAGAAGCATTAGCAATTTAAGGGCCTCATGGAAGAAAAGAAATATGTCTGCTTTTGATTCTCCTCCTCCTCCTCTGACTTCCTCTGCGCTAATCTCATCACTCAGCTCACCAGCAGCTTCGTTTTTCCTCTTCCCTCCACACCTCATTTTCCTTGTGTGCTGTGTATTTTTAGATTTTTTGCCCCATGGTGGAAGGGCAGAGGCTGTCCTGTTTTACTAATTACCTGTCAGGTTCTGCGGGAGCATTCTCAGCTGAGAAGCGGGATTAAAAATACTTTAAATAATAATAATACTTTTAAAAAATCCATCATGAAACTTGAAAGCCTTGTCATCACTTCATTCACTTGCTAGAACAAGAAGGCCCTATCCATGACCACCACTCCTGGTCTGGAAAAAGCCCCGGGACTGTGCTCCAATATGTTTCCCAAGCTTGAAATTATGGATCCAGTAGGTCTACTCTAGAAATGTCTCACCCTGAGCCCGGGTCCTTCCTTCCTTCCTTCCTTCCTTCCTTCCTTCCTTCCTTCTTTCCTTCCTTCCTTCATTTCATCTGCAGATAAAATGCCATTTCTCACCAAGGACTTCACAGGAGCATCCACTGTGGACAACAGGATGTTGGACTAATTGAACTCTCGGCGTAAAATAAGCTAAAATAGGTTGGCTGGGTTTCCCCTCCCTGCAGCCTGCATCCCTCTAATATAGACTATTTCCTGTTCTAGTAAGGTAGAACTTCCACATTGAGGAGCAGTCTAACTCGAGGACTAAGGATGCACGATTGTTGCAAAATCTGTTTGCGCTGTGGGGCATTTTGTTCAATTGACAGAATCGGACATTTTCCAATTCCCCTGAATTTGCGAAATTCGCACTTCTGAAAATGTGCTAAAGCCCCCCCCCCTCCCAAATGCACATTTTTATGCTTTAGCCCAGTGGGAAAACACGCACTTTGAGCCCTTTTTTAAAATTTTATTTTACATATTTTTCCACGCCTAAATTTGTGTAAAATTCTGGGTGTGTGTGAATAAAACAAGTCCGGAAATCCGTGGAATCCCTGAGTCTCAGGGAAAGATGCAGAATCCCTGGGTCGGAGTCACAGAATTCCAAACACATTGGGATCCTGGTCTCCTACATCGCTGGCGGGCAATGGGAAATCTCAGGAATATTTAGCTTTGCCTTCGGGGCCGATTAAGGTGTGCAGCTTTCGGGAGGGTGCAGGAGTTGCGTTTTCTGCCGGATCCGAATTCGCCACGCTGACCAGAACAAGTGGAACCGCTTTGAGGAAGCGTCCAGCGGTGTGTGTGTGGGTGTCGTGGTTTGGGTCAGTCGCGGCTGCAGGAGCTGAAACGCATCCCCGAGCGTGGCCCCTTTGCTCAGTAATGATGTGGCGTCACACCTTGCCAAAATTGCTCACCCTGTGACTCCGAGGCTGGAATGCGCCCGGTGGGGTGCAGCCTTTGAAGGTTGCCTTGGAGAATCTTGGCAGCCTGCGGCAGATGCAGCCTGTGCCCGCTCTCTTTGCAGGAGGGGGGCTCTGGGACACGAAAAGCCCTGTTCCACCCTTTTGCCGGCAACATCTCTTGTTTCCAGGAAGGCTTCGACATACGGCACAGAGGGGGTGTCGGGACATGAAGGACGCAGACAAGCTGGAGCGTGTTCAGAGGAGGGCAACCAGGATGATCAGGGGTCTGGAAACAAAGCCCTATGAAGAGAGACTGAAAGAACTGGGCATGTTTAGCCTGGAGAAGAGAAGATGGAGGGGAGACATGAGAGCACTCTTCAAAGACTTAAAAGGTTGTCACACAGAGGAGGGCCAGGATCTCTTCTCGATCCTCCCAGAGTGCAGGACACGGAATAACGGGCTCAAGTTAAAGGAAGCCAGATTCCAGCTGGACATCAGGAAAAACATCCTGGCTGTTAGAGCAGTACGACAATGGAATCAGTGACCTAGGGAGGTTGTGGGCTCTCCCACACTAGAGGCCTTCAAGAGGCAGCTGGACAACCATCTGTCAGGGATGCTTTAGGGTGGATTCCTGCATTGAGCAGGGGGTTGGACTTGATGGCCTTATAGGCCCCTTCCAACTCTGCTATTCTATGATTCTATGATCTTTCCTCTTTGTAAAAACAGAGGGCAAAAGAAACCCCACTTTTTTCTCTCACCCCCAGGCAACCAGGCTCTTGCAGGCTTTGCAACTGGCGGGAGAAGGCCCAGGAATGGCTGGTGGATGGGCAGGGACTACAACACCCATCTTGTCAACCAGCACCCTGACCGGAAGGGGATGCTGGGACATGCAATCGGCTTGGTGAAAGATGCGCCATAGCTTGTGGGCGTTGGTGAAATCGCTTTTGAGCACCAGCTGAGAGAGACAGTGTAGTGTAGTGGTTAGAGCATTCTAGTCCCTATTTATCTCATGAAGCTCCCTGGGTGACTTTGGAGCAACCACTGACTCTCGGCCTCACCTACCTCACAGGGTTGTTGTGGGACAAAATGGAGGAGAGGAAGAGGACCGTGTAAGTCGCCTTGAGTTCGTAGCTGTTTTTTTCTAGGGTTATGAGCAAAATTGGCAGGTCCCTGCCCTCAAGAAGCTTACAGTGGGGGAAATAAAAGTGACAGAGGCGGCGTGGGGACGGATAGGAAGGGTACAAGAGCAGTACATTACACTGCCCTGTGAGTAAAGTTTGGTTCTACTTGGGGAGGGCGATTAAGAGGACAAGTCAAAGATTTCATGGAAGGCGCAGAAAGAAGGGTCCCGGGAATAAGGGGCAGTGAGGAAGAGTGGGCAGAGCAGGGTGGGCAGGAATTCTTTGGGGCCCTGTAACAGGGTCCCAGGAATAAAGGGCAGCGAGGGATAGTGAGTGGAGCAGGGTGGGCAGGAATTCTGTGGAGCAGTCCTGGGCAGGGACCTCAGGAGACGCAGGGGCTGGAGGTTGGGGTGAACACGGCCGTGGAGACCTTGAAGCACAGGCGACGGAGCCCACCCTGGCTGGCCAATCCTTCTCTTTTTAGCTACTAACCCTTTTTATTTCTGTTTTTAAATAAATTTACCAATGTACAGTCCGTGCAAGTACCGCAGCAAGCCACGGCCACACAGCAGCAATATCTGCTCCATCTGGTAGACCTCCGTGCGGGGAGGGTCCCCCCCCCGCCCCTGTTTCTCCCGCGGTGCTCTGAATTAGTCCTCTTTTCTGGTCCAGCTGGGCAAAGGCCCTCCCTTTGTGTAGACAAAAGCTCCAGGCATTTGGCAGAAGACCAAGGCGCGCCACCCTCTTCCTGGACCCACAAAATCCAGGAGCCATCGAAATCTCTTCCGAAACCCAAAGCCGGGGTTGGGTCCAAAAGCCGTTCTGCACGCTGGGTTGGGAGACTCCGCCGGTCAGAAGTAGATGGAGCCCTCGCCACACTCCCGGTCGTAGGCTTGGATCTGGGCCTTCAGGTGGGCCAGCTTCCTCTTGAGGTAATCGCAGCGCTCCTGCTTCTCCAGGTAAGCCGGCTCCTGACACGCGGCGGCCAGAGAGAGGGGAAGCACGTCAAACGCTACGCTGTGACCTCGTGGACGTCAGGAGCATTCGCGGGGTGCTTTGCTCACCAAGCTTTCTTGGGAGTGGGATAAGATCAGGACCCAAGAGGGGCCTGGCTGCGCAAGGGGGCAACAGCGGCCACACCTGCCAGGTGGGAGGCTTCAGCTCAGGGTTCCTGCCAGCCGACCAGGACCTAAGCCAGGAACGACACATGGGCTCTTAGAGCTCAGAGGGCGGGCGCTGGAGGTGGGAAAGGGACAACCCCCCGCCTCTCTCTCTTTCTCTCTCTCTGACACCCCTCCTTCTCTCTCTCTCTCTCTCTCTCTCTCTCTCTCTGACACCCCTCCTTCTCTCTCTCTCTCTCTCTCTCTCTGACACCCTTCCTTTTCTCTCTCTCTGTCTCTCTGACACCCCATTCTTTATGGCTGTCTGTCTGTCTGTCTTTCTCCTCTTTCTCTCACACTCCTTCCTTCCTTTTCTCCCTTTTCTTTCTTCCCTCTCTCTCTCTCTCCCCTTAGAGTGACCCTATGGAAAGGAGGACCGGGCTCCTGTACCTTTAACAGTTGCATAGAAAAGGGAATTTCATCAGGTGTCCTTTGTCTGCATGCAGCACCGGGTGAAATCCCCTCCTCATCACAACAGTTCAAGTTGCAGGGGCTATACTGGAGTGACCAGACACAAAGGAGGGCAGGGCTCCTGCAGTTTGAGCTGTTGTGATGAAGAAAAGGTTTAAAGCCTTTAGGTTTAAAGCCCTAAACGGTTTGGGGCCAGGTTATTTGAAGGAACGCCTCCTCCCATATGTACCTACCCGGACCTTAAGATCATCTACAGGGGCCCTTCTCCGTGAGCCCCTGCCAAAGGAAGTGAGGCAGGTGGCTACTAGGAGGAGGGCTTTCTCCGCTGTGGCACCCCGGTTGTGGAATGAGCTCCCCAGAGAGGTCCGCCTGGCGCCTACACTGTACTCCTTTCGTCGCCAGCTGAAGACCTTTTTATTCACTCAGTATTTTAACACTTAATTTTAACTTAAATTTAAATTATACTGTTTTAACTCTGTATTTTAACCTTATATCAATTTTGCTGCGTGGTTTTATCCTGGTTGTGCTTTTTATATTGTATTTTGTATTTGTATTTTTAACTTGTTGGTTGTTTTATGATGATTTTAATTTTTGTGAACCGCCCAGAGAGCTTCGGCTATTGGGCGGTATAAAAATGTAATAAATAAAATAAAATAAATAAAATAAATAAAAAATAAATAAAGAGGGGATTCCGCCAGGTGCTGCATGCATAACAAGGACACCTGCTGAAATCCCCTTTTCTGTGCAGCTGTTAAAGGTACAGGAGCCCGGTCCTCCTTTCCATAGGGCCACCCTATCTCTCCTTCTTCCAGTGGCTGCCAGGAGAGGGACCAATCCTCTTGCTGGAAACTTTCAGGGGGCTTCTGAAGTCCAGCCCAAGCCTGCTGAGACTGGGTCGGAGGGCCAAGCAGAGCGTGGCCCCTGGTCTACCGGGCAACAGCGGTGGTGGCTTGGTCAGACAGACGCTCCTCGTTCTGTGGCCTCTGAGCTGGCTCAGGCCTCGACAGGCATTGGCCCTTGGGCTTGGCTGCCCAAAGTGTGCCAGCCCCTAAACCAATCCATGCTACCGCCATGCCGCCACCTTCTGACAGAAGCAGCCGCGATCTGCACAAGGAGGAAGCCACGATTCTGCCGCTACGCACTGAGACCACCACGCTTTTTCAGTGCGTGGTCCAGCAGGCTAGTAAAACGCTGGCCACCTGGCAACCTTCGGAAGGTCATCTTGAAACGCCAGCCTCGTAATCACTCACTTACCTTCTTCTTGGTTTTGTATTCTTTCCACACGGCAGAAAACCGACTCTGTTCCTGGAGAGAGAGAGAGAGAGAGAGAGAGAGAGAGAGAGAGAGAGAGAGAGAGAGAGAGAGAGAGAGAGAGAAGCAACATTTACAATCCTTTACAAAAGATGCCCAAGGTCAGGGCCGTGCTTTCAGGCATTTTGGTCCCTCCCCTATGGGCTCTGGCTCCACCCACTGCTAGAACGCAGCCCCATGGCTTCTCCAAAATGGAATTCTGCCCTCGGTTCTGCAGTCCGGGGACGTCAAGAGCCATGCATCATCCCCGCAAGGAATCCCGGGGTGTGCAGCTCTTCAGCAGTGTGGTACAGCCCGACCGGGGCAGGCCGTAGATTCCCAGACAGGAAAGAAACAGCATTCCCAAGAGACGTCTCATTGTAGACCCTCTATGCTTCCGGCTGTTACACTCAAGGCGTTTCTCCTAATGTTCAGCCGACATCTGCCCTCCTGCAACCGAAGCCCGTTAGACCGACTACGCCCTGCTTTCTGGGGAAACAGAGTTCAAAGTCTTTGCACACTTTCATGTGACAGTCCTTCAAATATTTGGAAAGTAAATAATAATAATAAAAGAAATATCAATATCACCATTGTCGTCGTCATCATGCCAGAACTGGGCTCCTCGACCCTTCTTGATTTTTATTTTATTTCTGAAGGTATTTTGTAATTAAAGGAAAGAAAAGAAGCTAACACAGACGGCAGCATGTGTTTCGAAGTTCGGAACTCAACTCTGCCTTAGCCTTTAGGCTGTTGTTCACGTTACTTCACCTTCCTTTCAGCCTCACTGTTCCTGGACGTGTGACTGAAATCATCCTTCTGGAAAATAGTTTTTTTTTGGTAACCAGATGTGTCCGCCGCGGCAGCCATTTTGTGAGAGGACCCATGACACCCCCTCCAAGTCCCAAACGTGCCCACCGACCCCAAAAGGCTGGAGACCCCTGCGCCTGACAGAAAGCCGGATAACGTCACCTCTTCCAGATCCCAAATCATACCAGATGTCCTAAAGAAGAGATGTTATTCATTCTCAATGTAGCCTCTGCTTGCATATTTTGCACACACAGACTTTTCAGGGTTGGGTTATTGGTTTTTCGTTTTGCAATCGCAAACGTAAAGCCAAATAAGGAGGAAAAAACAGGTTAAAAATAGAGCTAAACCCATTGATAGGAACTGAGAACAAACCTTTTCATTGTGATAGCGACGAGGCAACTTGGACATCATGGTATCCAGGTGTTGAAATTTGCGCCGCGCGGCACGGACCTCGCTATGTAGCTCCTTGTACTCGGCGTATTGGTCGTTGAAGACGGCTTTGTACTTTTCCCGCTCTTCCGGACTTCCGATGGCCGGATACTTTCTACCCATCACAAAAAAACGGGTGGGCAGAGGGAAAGAAAACGAAACACAAGGAACGGTGTCAGTCAAGGGAGATCAGGGAAACATCCGTCAATTAACTCTATTCCTGAAATGATCCTTGCCTGGATTTCACAGAAACATAGATTCGGGAGGGTCCTCAGAGGTCATCTAGTCTAACCTGTTCTGAACCATAGGGTGCATCTGATGGATGGCCTGCTCGCTTCTGTTTAAAGACCTCCAGCAAAGACGGACTCGTCACCTCCCAGGGCAGCTTGTCCCACTGCTGAACAGCTCTCACCATTACGACGTTTCTCCTAAAGTTTAGCCAAAATCTACGTCCTTGCCATTTCCAGTTCTTGCTTCTAGTCCTGCCCTCCGGAGCAACACAGAATGAGTCTCTTGCATAACAACCTTTCAGATATTTGGGGATCGTTGCCATGTCTCCGCTGAATCTTCCTTTCCACAGGCTATGCGTACCCAGTTGGCTTGGCTTCCAGACCCCTCCCTAACCCAGTTGCTCTTCTCTGGACAATTTGCCCATGGCCTTCTTGAAATGGGGCACCCACTGGACACGGGACTCCAAGAGCAGCCGGTCCAGCACAGAATCAAGCGGGACTGTTACTTCCCATGACCTGGAGACTATGCTTCTATTAATGCTGCCTGCCTAGGACTGCATTAGACATTTTAGCAGCCCCATCACCCGACTGGCCGACGTCCAGCTTGTGATCAGCCTCCATCTTGAAGTTTTGAATTGTTTCCATTCATTACGGAACTCCCGTTGTCTTAGAGTAGAGCAGGCACATGGTCTGGCTCAGCTGTGGGAGCATTCCTGATTCTCCCCACCACATACCCTGAACATTACCAACAAATGGACATGTGCAATAGAATAATAGAATAGAGTTGGAAGGGGCCTACAAGGCCATCGAGTCCAACCCCCTGCTCAATGCAGGAATCCACCCTAGAGCATCCCTGACAGACGGTTGTCCAGCTGCCTCTTGAAGGCCTCTAGTGTGGGAGAGCCCACCACCTTGAGAGCATTATGTGGCTAATCTAAACATAAAAACTACAAGGTGATAATGTTGGAGAGCTCCACCCCAAACATACAGCCACGGCTCCTTCTATGAATAAGCATCCCACTGATGAAGACTCTTCGAAACAGGAATTGTACCGGACACCTGTATTATTTAGACGCCTAGAACTTTTTAGACGCCTAGAAATGTGGTTGCTTATTTAGACGCATTGATTAGTGAATGTGTGTGGGGATACAATTCTGTACCTTGACTACAAAAATATTTTTCACATATGCTGTTTTGTAACATGTTATTGTGACTTTAGTGCTGACACATTGGACACTACTATTGTTATTGGTTTCTTTTTCTATATAGTGGAAGCTTCTGCATCGTTGGATTTCTTTGGAGGGGTTTAAGGCGGTGTATCAGCAAGGAGAAAGTGTTTTGTATATTTAGATGAGTTAAAATACACCTGATCTTTGAACCACAACAAGCCTGATCAAGAAACTTGAATCTGTTTTAGTACGTTTGGATTAGGTCATTATCTGATTAAATTTAAAGAGGATGAAAATTGACTGTATCTTTATATATGCCTGGTTATCAGTATAGCAAAATAATAATAATAATAATAATAATATATATATATATATATATATATATATATATATATATAGTATTCAGAGTCTCCGTTTTAAAATGTGTATTTTTAAAGTACAGATTACTTGTTAATTAAAAAAATACAGTTTACTTCAGTTTTCGTTTATTTCATTAGTTCGATGAATGAAGAAAAGTCCTTTATTACTGTATATTCAATCAATGTTTACTTTAAAAAAAAATATCCCTGGCCGAACCACCTAATGAAATGTGCTGCGCACGCCTATGTTTTTTTTACAAACTGTATATGTAAGAATTCTGTAAATATCACCCACATTTGTAAGAGATTGCATCTATCTTATATTTCACGAGTGAGTCGTTGTGGTTGAGTGCTCAGCACCCAAATTGTGTCTGTACTGCTCTAACAGTCAGGAAGTTTTTCCTGATGTCCAACCGGCTTCCTTTAACTTGAGCCCGTTATTCCGTGTCCTGCACTCTGGGAGGATCGAGAAGAGATCCTGGCCCTCCTCTGTGTGACAACCTTTTAAGTATTTGAAGAGTGCTCTCATGTCTCCCCTCCATCTTCTCTTCTCCAGGCTAAACATGCCCAGTTCTTTCAGCCTCTCTTCATAGGGCTTTGTTTCCAGACCCCTGATCATCCTGGTTGCCCTCCTCTGAACACGCTCCAGCTTGTCTGCGTCCTTCTTGAATTGTGAAGCCCAGAACTGGACGCAATACTCTAGATGAGGCCTAACCAGGGCCTCATCTAGAAGGGAAAAAAACAAAACAGATCTTGAAGTGAGCGTGGGTATTTAGTTATAATATTTCAAGGGCTCACCTGGCTGAAGAAGGAGTTGTCCACATTGGGACCTGGCTTGTATCCAAGCAACGCGCCTTACTCACATGAGATAATCAGGAACGATGTGCGGCTTGGGATGGTGGCCCGTCGGGATGGAGAGGTTTAGCACCTCCGGCTCTTCTCCCTTCTCCGAGAACTCGACGCGCTTGGTGATTTTCCCGGCTGGATGAGCGTCATCCTGGGTAGAGGCTTGGTGGGGCCCAACCCGCAAGACGATCGGCTTTGGCTGTGGGAGGCGGTGGGAAAAGACGCCGAAAGACGGTTCACGTCTAAAGACTCAAGTTATTTATTTATTAATTAAAACATTCCTATCCCAACCATGAATATGTTAAAACCAACATGAAATTTCAAAACAATCAAAGCCAATTAAAGCAAGACAGTGTGCAAGCCAGGTGAATTTAACCATTCAAGGCTTTATTAAAAAGCCGTATCTTAACTTGGCGCCAGAATAGAGTCAGCGTTGGCGCCAGTCGGGCCTCCAAGGGGAGGGCCTTCCACAGTCGGGGTGCCACCGCAGAGAAGGCCCTCTCCCTTGTCCCATCATAGCAATTGTGTTGTGTTGGTGGGTTGCGGAGAAGGGCTCCTCCAACAGATTTAAGGTCTCACGCAGGCATGTATAAGGAGAGGCGCTCTCTGAAGTATCGAGGTCCCAAGCCGTTTAGGGCTATAAACGTCCTGACCAACACCTTGAAATCCAACCGGAAGCATATAGGCAGCCAGTGCGATTCCTTTAATACCGGTGTTATATGGTCTTTATGGGATGTACTGGTCAGCAGCCCAGCTGCTGCATTTTGCACTAGCTGCAACTTCCACGTCGTCTTCAAGGGCAGCCCCACGTAGAGGGCATTGCAGTAGTCTAATCGGGAATTTACCAGCGCATTTACCACTGTCGCTAGGTTATCCCTGTCCAGGAAAGTTAGAGAGGAGGTGCTTTCCTTCTCAGATTATTATTATTATTATTATTATTATTATTATTATTATTATTATTATTATTATTTTATATAGCACCATCAATGTACATGGTGCTGTACAGAGTAAAACAGTAAATAGCAAGACCCTGCCGCATAGGCTTACATTCTAAGCCTATGAGTCCAGGGGTTCTTTTCTGGATTGATATGCCGGGCATTGAGCCTGGGGATAGTCTCTCTGTTGTGTCACCCCGGTTGTGGAATGCCCGACCCTTGGAGGCCTGACTGGTGCTGACATGGGCTCTGTTTCAGCGCCAAGTTAAAACGCGGCTTTTCTTTGTTATCAAAGCCTTTGAGGGCTGAAGCTGCACACAGATTTAATTGTTTCTTCTGCTTTTAAATTTTCGACTGTTTTTAGCTTGTTAATGGTTTAATACGGCACATTATTTCTTGTTTTATGCAGTTTGCTTTCATCTGTATCCCACCAATGTTTTAATAAACAAATAGTGAATAAATAAAGCAGGTGCTCAACCACAGACCTATGACCCTTGCCCTCAAAATAAAGTAAGGTTCCAGTCCTCATGGTCCCCGACTGGTTTAAATAGCGATATTGGAAGCTGCCTTTTCCTCAGTCAGAGCCTTGGTTCACCTGGCTTGAAAAAATGTGCAGAAGCCGGGGCACCACCAAACGATATGGGTGGGAGAAATGGGGTGATAGGGGAGGGGACGGAGCCAGCTAGGGAAATTTGGAGGGCTGGGTTTGGGCCCCAGGCCTCGAGTTCCCCACCCCACTCATCCATAGACCCCACCACCACCATCGTTGTCCATGATGGGTGCTTACCAGGGCCTGCATGTGCTTCCTGGCAGTTTCGTGCCTCCACATCTTGAGACAGACAAGGGAGCCCACCAGGTACAGCAGCATCGTGATGAAGAGGAAGGCGATGGCGGCCACTTGCCCGCCTTCGATCCGGCACAAGGCCACGATGAGCGGGTTGGCGGCAAAGACAGAGTAGCACAGCCCGCCGCGGTTGACGTCGTTGACGTAGGCGATGGCGGCGGCCATGTACAGCAGGAACATGATGAGGTTGAGGGCAAACTCCGTCAGAGGCCACCAGTGGGAATCAAGGAGGATGGTTCGGTAGTACATGGTGACGCCTAGGCCCAACAAGATCACCGTCACTAGCCACACTAGGCTGGCCACCACCAGCACGAACGGCGTCATTGGTCCGTAGTAGTTGTAGCCATATCCCCCTCCTGTGATGCCGTTGTAGGGCAGAATATTGCCTCCGTAGAGTTGAGACCACTGATAGTCCTTCTGGATATAAGCTGCTGTGCAAGCGAAGACCATCCCGCCCAAGATCAGCTCCAGGCCTCCCATTAACCGGAGGAGCCCCGGCCACGACTTCATGTAGGCATATTTATGGTCATAGGCCTCCAATTTCTCCTTGTAGCTTGGCGGAGTGGTTGAGAAGTCACCTTGGCTGGTGGCGGTCAGCATCTTGCCAGGCTTCAGAGGGGTGATGGAGGCTGAGAAGGGCTTCTTGTAATCTTCACCGCTATCACTGTTGTCACTGCCGGAGCTCCCGTCGCAACCGAAGATGGTTCTCCGAGGGTGGTCTAAAACGGGAGATGCCGGTGGTGAGTGCTCGACGCCTTTTGGGGAGGAGGTCAAGAGAAATGGCTCCATCCGGGACTGTCTCCACCATGGTCGGAAAAAGTTCTTCCAAGATGGCGGAATGAACCGCCTGACAGGTTTCAAAGCTGGCATCTCTTGGTCTTGAGGTATGTTGCTGGAGGCTGAAGGAAAAAACCCACGTGGAGATGAGTGGGAACCGCCTGAGTAGCTAGAACCCAATGAGTTCTCTGAATCTTTGGCCCAACGTTCCATTGGTTGCAGTTGGATAGAGGCACTCAGAAGGTCTCCATTCTCACCTGCCATTGGCTGCCTCTTCTCTCTGAATGAAGCAGGTGTGTCTTCAGCGGCCATTTCCCCAAATGGTTCACTCTCAGCACCATTCTGTGCAGGTCCTGCAAAGGAGCAAGTGGGATTGGCTGAGGACCACACCTAGAAGTCTATGGATAGTTCTGCTCACTGCACCTAAAAGAAGAATCATAGAATCATAGAATAGCAGAAGGGGCCTACAAGGCCATTGAGTCTAACCCCCTGCTCAATGCAGGAATCCACCCTAAAGCATCCCTGACAGATGGTTGTCCAGCTGCCTCTGGAATGTCTCTAGTGTGGGAGAGCCCACAACCTCCCTAGGTCACTGATTCCATTGTCGTGCTGCTCTAACAGTCAGGAAGAAGAAGGATATTGTAGAGTTGGGAAAAGGTGCAGAAAAATGGTAGCGAAATTGATCAAGAGGCAGAAGCAACTCCCCTATGAAGAAAGGTTGCAGCATTTGGGGCTCTTTAGCTGGAAAAAAAGCAAGGAATGAGGGGAGACGTAATACAGATGTACAAAATTGTGTCTGTTGAGGAGGAAGTGGATAGGGAGACATTTTTCTCCCTCTCTCAAAATACTAGAACCCAACGGGGTCGTTATCCCATGAAGCTGATGGGTGGGAGATTCAGGACAGAGAAAAGGAAGGACTTCTTCACACAGTGCAGAGTCAAACTATGGAACTCCCCGCCACAAGGTGTAGTGATGGCCACCCATTTGGATGGCTTTCAAAGGGGGTTGGATAAATTCCTGGAGGAGGAGAAGGATATCCATGGCTACTCATGTGCTACGTCCAATAGCAGAGGCAGTAAGCCTACATACACCAGTTGCTGGGGAACATGGATGAGAGAATCCTTTTGAACGAGGAGTCGCATGCAGAGAGCGACAGTTCTGCTCTGGGCTGACACTTTTCTTGATGCTTGAATTGGCCACTTCAGTGATTAAGAAATAAAATAATAAGGTAGGTGGTAATCAAATCAGAGCATTTGTTTTTAAAGGACAAGCTTTTATTTCTTCTTCTTTTGAAAGAGATTTTTTAAAAAATATGATTCCATATCTATACTGCCCATCAGCTGAAGCAAAGACACCACTTTCAGGTTTCGAGAATTCGGCTTCTGGACCACAAAAAATAAATATATTTAAAGGTGACGTAACTTGCTGTATGAATTGTTCTCTTTCCTGTTTTTCTTTCTGTATTAAAACTATCAATAACGATAATGAGAATATTGATGATAATGATAATAACAGTACTCATAACGATAGAGCTTAAAGTGGGGGTCATACCTGAAAACGGCCGACCTTTTTAAAAGTTATTTTTCATATAGACTTCAACAAAAGAATGAAAGAAAGATGTGGCTATTTGAATATAAGAAAATTCAATGCATACATATGAAATGTGTGGTGTATATGAAGGAAAACTCAGATCTCTACGCACGATTCCTAAACTTCAACAAAAACTCAGATTCAAATCCCTACTTTTTAAACATCGCAATGTATAAATCATAGAATGAACCCATTTCAATCTGAAAACAACATTTGAAAAAAATCCAAACTGATATTTATTGTGCTACAGTGTAAAATAATAATAATGCTGAAAATTAAAATAGAACTGGAAATAAAAGTTAAAGGAAAATGTAATACCAAGATCTCCCATGCAAAAAAAAGGGGGGGAAGACCCCCAAATATGACAATTTGGGGAGCTTGGGGAGATGGTAACAAGGGAGAGAGCCTTTTCAGTGGTGGCCCCCCAATTATGGAATGATCTCCCCGACGAGGCTCGCCTGGTGCCAACATTGTTATCTTTTCGGCTGCAGATCAAGACATTTCTCTTTTCCCAGGCATTTAACAGCATTTAACAACATATGCTAAGTTTGTTTTTTAACGGACCCCAGAACTGTTTTTTTTAAATGGATACCATTGTTTTTATACAGTTTAGGGTTTTGATGGTTTTAAATTTTGTATACTGTTTACTGGTTTTAACTTTTGTAAACCGACCAGAGAGCTTCGGCTATGGGGCGGTATATAAATGTAATAAATCAAATCAAATCAAATCAAATCAAAATGAGCTTAGCTTAGGGTTATGTTGATGTGGTTTTTCTGACCCATGGATGTGGCCCATCTATTCTCTTCTCCCCCACGGCCTGCCCGGTGGTGGGGCTCCGGTAGCCCCAGTGGGTTCCCACGGATGCCCATGGTACCCCACATTCACCGCCTGAAGCTGTCACGGCCATCTCTCCTCCCTTGGGGCATCAGTGCTTGATCTGCAGAACTCTGTGGAAACCAGTCCAGATCCTGCCCCATCATTTTTCCAACTCTCTTTCTGCTTCTCTTCACTTTTGTATCCCACCCAATCCCTCCTCTCACCTCCCCACACAAAAAGACAACCCCCCCTCCAATCTCACACGGTACCTTCGACTGTTTGCCGATTCTTGCAGCAGAGACGGCGTTTCACCGAGGGAGCCGGTGAGATGGACCGTCTGACTTCAAAGCCTCAGAGGAAACTCGCCGTTTCCTTCTCCCTGGCGGTCTCCAGGGTACGTAGGAATCCAGGCTTCGCCCCAGCCAGGCAAACTGCAAACACACACACAAAGAACGTTGTGGTGTACAGAAAGCCCGAATCCAGTGTGTTATCGGCTCTGGTGCCGTTAAATATTAACTACGTGCCAGCCAGGAGCCTTCTCCGGTGACGAGCATCACACACAAGTCGAGAGTTTGCCATGCTGCGGTAGCCACGGGGAGGTGGAATGGCTAGAGCTTTCAGATTTATTTCGAGCAGCCCTCCAAGGCAGGGGTGCAGAACCGTAATCCCGAGAGCCAAATCCGGCCCTCTGGGGTTGGTGAGAAGGCCACGCCCCTTCATCCCTGGATCACGGCCCCCGAGAGCTTCTCTGAAAGGGAATTTGGCCCTTTTGCTGAAAGGGGTCCTGAACTCCTGGCCTATTCCAACTTTCCCCAACATGGTACCCTCCAGATGTTTGGGGCCTGCTGCCCCGATAATCCTTGGCCATCGGCTAGGGTGGTTGGGGATGTTGGGAATTGCAGTCCAAAATATCTGAGGGGCACCAGGTTGGAGATGGCGGCCTTGCTTATGGGAACTGTAATTTAAAACATCCGTGGGTCCACGAAGTTGGAGAAGCCTGCAGCCCTGATGGAACTGTAGTCCAAAATATCTGGAAGGAAAAGAAGGCTGCAGTACTGATGGGATTTGTAGTCCATTGGGTCCAACCCACTGCTCAGTGCACAAAAAACGAAAGACGTTGCACAAGAAACATGTTCATTTATTCTGGATTTCTATCCCGCCCTACAGCCAAAGCTCTCTGGGCGGTTCACAAAAATTAAAACCATAAATTAAACTTAAGTGTAAAACTTAAACCACAATATAAAAACCACGACGTAAAAGTACGACGTGTCGATGCCACGGTGCCCGCGACTTGACGGCATCTCAGCTTGAGCCAGACGCAGAACGCAGGGCCGGGGAACCTGGGGGACTCCAACTCCCATCAACCCCAGCCCAACCAGCTGGAGTCTCGTCATGCCTATGCTGTAACCTGACGGGAATCAGCTGCCATGGCACGGTTGGCCTCCTAGATGGCAGCAAACAGCCAGAGGAGGCCTGAGAAAACTGACGTCTTGAAGCAATGCCAACCTCCACCAATTGGGGGCCTCTAGGGGTTTTGGACTACAACTCCCAGCACTCGCTGGGGCTGATGGGAGGTGGAGTCCAAAACATTTGGAAAGCCATTTTCCAGTCCCTCTGCCTTCTCTCAGCTGTCCTTACCTGTCTTGGTAAGGTGGGCTGGAGAGCATCTCAGATCTTTCTTTCCCACGCTTCTGGTTCTGCGGCAATATTTTGCTCCCTCACCCTCAGTTGGGGGTTCCTCTCTCCCGTGAGCATTCAAGAGCACCCACAATTTTCTCCATGCTGCTTTTTGGTTTCATCCGCCGTGCCGGTGGGGGCGGGGGCTTTGGTTGTGTTTTTAGCCTTTCGCATTGGTATTTTGTCATTTTATCTGGAAAATGCACCCCAAAATTGATGCTAACAACAAGAAGAAGATGATCAGCATCAATCTTTGAATTTTCTCAGTGAAATTGTAGTCAGGAGCCTGTGTGTGGTTTTTTTGTGTCTGTGTGGTTTTAAGTATTTATTGAATTCATAATTTTTGTTGTTTATTCGTTCAGTCGCTTCCGACTCTTCGTGACTTCATGGACCAGCCCACGCCAGAGCTTTCTGTCAGCCATCGCCACCCCTAGGTCCCCCAAGGTCAAGTCTGTCACCTCCAGAATATCATCCCTCCATCTTGCCCTTGGTCGGCCCCTCTTCCTTTTGCCTTCCACTTTCCCTAGCATCAGCCTCTTCTCCAGGGTGTCCTGTCTTCTCATTATGTGGCCAAAGTACTTCAGTTTGAATTCATAATAGCAAATAATAATAATAATAATAATAATAATAATAATAATAATAATAATTCCATCACTGTGCTTTAAAATCTTTGCGTTTCTGCTAGGTTTTATTCTGTTTCTTTCTCTTATACTGTAGTTTTTAAATGTTTGTTTGTTTATTTATTTATTGCATTTATATACCACCCCATAGCCGAAGCTCTCTGGGCGGTTTACAAAAGTTTAAAACAGTAAACATTAAAAACAAATATACAAAGTTTAAAAACATAAAAAGCATTAAAAACAACAGTATAAAAAACAGCTATTCTGGGGTCCTTGAAAAACACATATAAATGTTTAAACGTTTATATTGTATTTGATCAGGTTGATTTTTATGGTTTTAATGGTCGTGAATCGCACGGAGAGCATCAGCTTTGGGCCAGTATAGTAATGTAATGTAATAAATAAATAATAATAATAAAATAATGGCATTCATATAGGGTTGAATTCAAGGGGAGAAAGGGGGGCTCCGTTTTCTCACCTTCTCTGCTGACACCTGCCCACTCCCAGTTTATTTATTTTCTAATAGTGAGTGGAATAATCTCATCAAATCTCTCCCCCCTCCCCGCATAATTTGAGTGCTGCCAACATGAGATCACTTATCATACAACAGTCCTGCAAAGCAGGCCACTGTTAATTCTTCCTGTATTTCAGGCAGGAGGGTGAGATGCAGCAGAGAGACAGAGAGAGAGAGAGAGAGATTTGTCTCACAATTATTTAAGGCATCGCATGGGCCATTTATTTATTGGATTTATTGGATTGGATTTGTACGCCCCACCTTGCGACCCAGAAAAAAATGGCGCTCAGGTTTTACCCTGATCCTTCGCTTCCGGCTGCCTCTAAGTAGCAGAAACGTGCAGAGATGGGAAAAAATTGTTTCGGGGGTCCTTCCTTACGCTCCTTAGGGTGACCCTATGAAAAGGAGGACCGGGCTCCTGTATCTTTAACAGTTGCATAGAAAAAAGAATTTTAGCAGGTGTTATTTGTATGCATGTCTCACCTGGTGAAATTTCCTCTTCATCACAACAGTTAAAGCTGAAGGAGCTATACTGCAGCTATACCAGATTTAAAAGCGGGCCGGGCACCTGCAGCTTTAACTGTTGTGGTGAAGAGGGAATTTCACCAGGTTCTCCATATATACAAATGACACCTGCTGAAATTCCCTGTTCAATACAACTGTTAAAGGTACAGGAGCCCTGTCCTCCTTTTCATAGGGTCACCCTAACGCTCCTTCTCCATGCAAAATGAAGATGCTGGATCCAGCCCAGGACGACCTCAAAAAGTTGCAAAATGAAGCCAGGAAGAGAGAGAGAGAGAGAGGAAAAAGTGTGAGACCAAGAGTTTATTCAGAGTCTTTTATTACATCGGTTTTAATTCTGCATACGTTAGCAGTGTACATAAAACACTGTGGAGAAAATTAGTCGATATTCCTAAGAAGAAATACTAAGTAGGTACCCAGAACCGGCCACGCTTCCCCATGAACACTCGTCCATTGCCTCACTCAAAATAAATAAATAAATAAATGGGTAGATAGATAGATTCGGGGACGTCCTGAGCCTGCATTGAGCAGGAGTCGGTCTAAATGATCTCCAAGGCCCCTTCCTGTTTTCTACGATTCTTGCCTCATTTCTTAAGAGCCAAAGCGCTTTGCATGCATACATAACCTCACTCATTCTTACAACGTCCTTGTAAGGTAGATCCATGTCGTCGTCATCATCATCAATCATGCCCCCACCCTTTCAGAGGAAGGGGCTAAGGAGGACAGAACAGCCTCATCCCTTCAGCAACCGCGGGAGTTTGCAACCAGGGCTGAGATTCAACCTTGCGCAGCTGCGGTGCTACGCCAGCCCTTTCGGGCCGAGGAGACGCAAGCTGAGCTTGTCCATTTGACAGAATTTGAGCCTTGCAGTACAGAGAAGTAAACTTTAGAGGGAACCTGATTCCGGGGGTGAGGGTGGGTGGGTATCCACTGAGTAGCCTTCCTCATTCTCCTCATTCTCAATTGCTTACATTTTAAGGATTACCAGGAACAACCGTGAAGTTCCGGTTAAGTTTCCTGCGAGGGTCAATTCAGTCGTGTAGCAGCCTCTGGGCTCACAGGGACAAAACCCCAGGGCCTTTTTATTAGCAGGGGCACTTTCTGAACTTTCTGAACTTTCCTGCAATCCTCACAGTAGCTGAGTGGTGGTGGGGAATTAATTTTCACAGTTATCATAGGTTTGTTGGGAGCTAGCCTGTAATGCAACATATTTTGGTTTGGAATGGGCATAATCCAGACCCATTTGCAGTCATGGTGGAGATCGTGAAAGGCCTCTAGTGTTAGCCTTACATGGAGTAGACCCATTGAAATGAAGGAGACTTAATTTAGCCATGACTTGCCTTTCGTTTCAATAGGCCTACTCTATGGAAGACTAAGGCCGTAGCTAGACCTAAGGTTTATCCCAGGATCATCCCTGCCTGAGCGCCGGACGACCTGTGTGGCACTTAGAGGAACAGGTTTGACCCCGGGACAATCCTGGGAGAAACCTTAGGTCTAGCTACGGCCTAACACTGGACACTAGCTGGTTTGTTCCTCTGGATCAACACCACTGCATGCATTTTTCGCCTCTCCTTGGGATTGTGACGATGAGTCACCGCAACACGAAGGGATAAATTAGATCAACGTCGTTTTGTTGAAGTTGAGCAGCAAAACATTCGTCCGGTGGTTTTGACTGCAGGAGCCACCTGGGTGATCCCAATGCAAGGCGTGGCTACGTATGGATCGTGGCCTTTGCACCTCTCAGGTTGCTTTCCTTGCAGCTCAGAGTCACCTTTGAGAAGGACGCAGATGCTAAAATGTGGCCAGCACCGAGGGGACTACTTGATCACTGTCGTACCAATGATTTCAATGCGTCTAGCGAAAGTAGGACAAAGTCTGGATTCAACCAGACGTCAACTTGGAGAGGGATTAAGACTGGTGCGGCTACAGTGCGATGGGTGTAAAACGGAGAAGCGTGAGAAGTTTACAGAAGAGTCGAAAGCCCTTTGAAAAGGGGATGGTTGCTTGCAAAACTGTGTGCTCATCCCACTGCTGACCCCAGTCAAACAGGTTGAGCAGGATTTTGCATGGTTTTCCAAACCTGCAAGACCTGTTTGAAGCATCAGCAGAGGAAGAGACATGTGAGAAGATTGGTCTCTCGTTCCAGTTTCAACAGTTCAAATTCTACCCTGCCCCCCAAAACACAGCCAAAACTGACATCACCGGAGGGACACACTGCGCTTTTGCATACCGCAATCCGGCAAAAGGATCCGTGCATTTGTGGTTGGAATTTCATGCACACACACAAACACACACACACAGGCCTCTGCTGGTCTAATTGTCCCCTGAATACAAATGCTTGCAATTGAACATTTTTTATTGACGTTTGTGCAATTCCCAACTAGCCTGAGCAACATAATAGATCAGGAGGCCTGCATATGGAGAAGAATCAAAGAATTATAGAATAGCAGAGTTGGAAGGGGCCTCTAAGGCCATCAAGTCCAACCCTCTGCTGTGCTACCACACAGGGTTGTCGCAAGGAGAACAGATTATGAACAGGAAGCACCGTGAACATCGAAAAGCACTGTACTACTGTCAACGTTCTCTGCAAAAAGAATTTACTGTAGGATTTGTTTGCCTTATTCAGGCAAATCTAATTATTTGAGCCTTATTTTGAGGGTGAAAGTGGAGATTTCTCTAATCAAGAAAACACAAGAAAATCACCGATCAGGAATGAAACCTGGCAGGAACACTTTGCTCCTTCTGTGGGGAAAAAAGAGAGAATGCAACAGACAGATTTTTAAAACTAAAAAATCATCCTCTGTGATCCTCACGTTCATGGTTGTGCGTTTCAGATCACTCGTCCTCGTAAAGCAGCCTTCCTCAACCTGGGGCGCTCCAGATGTGTTGCACTGCATCTCCCAGAATGCCCCAGCATTCTGGGAGTTGTAGTCCAACACATCTGGAGCGCCCCAGGTTGAGGAAGGCTGTCGTAAAGCAAAGCGTCTTCGTCAGAAACGACACGCAACTAACCAAGTGTAAAATTGTGCGCTCGAAGTTGAACAAAATTACGGTACAGGTGTGTTTAAAATATTTATTGATCTTGTTATTATCAAAGTGTTTATATCCCGCCTTGGGAGCCTGAAAATGTGCCCCTAAAGCAACTCCCATAAAAAGAAACAAAGGCCAGCAATATAAATCGAAGAGCAGGACAACGTAGCAAGTTGGTTCAGGTGCTTTGCGTATGTGCGCTTTCTAATTTGTACAACACTCCTGTAAGGTAGGTCAGTACTGTTATCCTGTGGAGGCTGGTGGGTCAGATGTTGGTGAGGCAATGAACCCGGTCTTGTGTTTCAATCAGAACCTGTAAGGATGGCTCTTTTAGAGTCCTGACTGGTTCTGACAAAAACCCAGAGTGGTTTCGCTGCCCCACCGACATCTAAACCACCAACCTTCACTGATATCATCTCCATATTTCAGATGGAGAGAAACCGAGGCAGGGAGCACAGTTTGCAAGATTTGAACAGGGGAGTTTTTAATATCCCAGGTAGGGAAGCTTCAAAAATTCTCTTCTTTGGAAAGACGGCCCTCTTTCCAAAGCAGCGGAGTGATTCGATAATGGTAGATTTGGATCAGGCGTGGGGATCGTGTGGGGACCCCTAGTTGCTGTCAGACTGCAAATCCTGTCACTGATGGGAATTGCAGTCCGAAAATATCCGGAGGGCACACAACCCCGCACCATGCCTGTGAGTCAGAGGGAAAGGTGGATTTCTTGACTTCCTTCAAAGCATTTGATGGAGTGCGGCCCTGTCAAATGCCCCCAAGTCCTCTGCAGCAAAACTGTGCCTTGTGGGAGAAGGTATGTTTGAAAACATGCAGTGAAATACTATTCTAATACCCTTTAAAAGAAAGAAAGAAAAAGTAAAGCAGAAGCAGATGGATGGAACAGACTTCGGAATCCACACATATGGAAATTGACAAGTAATGTCCAGTTGCTAATCGCAAGGACCAGCCATGTGTTCCGAACATTAATGGCACAGAACAAGGAAACTTCTCTTCTCCACCTCACGCTTAGCTCCTGTGCAGTGCTAGAT
Organism: Elgaria multicarinata webbii; assembly: GCF_023053635.1. Classification (NCBI taxonomy): domain Eukaryota; kingdom Metazoa; phylum Chordata; class Lepidosauria; order Squamata; family Anguidae; genus Elgaria; species Elgaria multicarinata. Next base: position 818,643 of record NC_086193.1, on the reverse strand, counting down.
TCTAAGCGACAGTTATGTTATATGCCTTGCAAGAAATTAATAATAATAATAATAATAATAAGAAGAAGAAGAAGAAGAAGAAGAAGAAGAAGAAGAAGAAGAAGAACCCTGTAATGTATTTAATAATAGCCCTCTGAAATAAACCACAGTGTAATATTCTATTCTGGAAGCCCCCATTTCTGGCAAGTTGAGGAGGTGTCCTTCATTTTTTAGGAATGGGGGTAGCCCTTAATAACAGAAGCATTTTTCTCCCTCCTCTCTCTCTGGGTCAAGCAAATATGCATGCGATGCCAGCAAGCCAGCACATCGGTCTGAAAGAATTCCTGCTTCCAGGGATGATATTTCGCTTCGCTTCAAACCCTTTTCAGGGGATTTTTGGCTGCTGGATTTTTTTGTTACGTTTGTTGTTTAAAACCGGTTTATCCAGAGTCATGTAAAGCTAAGGTCTCGATCCGTAGAGCAGCTACACCAGGTCAGAGCTGTTTGTCCATGAAGCCCACTTTGATCTGCGTTTCACGGATTGTCAGGTGTCTTTCCATCATCAACTCACTGACGGAATCGGAATTTTTTTAAAACCAACCAACCCAGAATTTCATTCTACCTGCCAGACTCCATTCTCACACACCCCTCGCTCCGACCAGCACCAGCTTTCCAGGACTTCGGAGAAGAGGGCAGCCTTTCCCCGTCACCTGCTACTAATCTGACACTTTGCAAAAACAACCAGAGATGCTTCCAAACACTCAACAGAACATGGATCCCATCTAAAGAGATGCGGAAAAGACGGCACTGTGGTTACACGGAAGCACAATCCGAACCCGGAACACGACACACGTGAGAAAACCCCGAGAAGCCAGAGGAGGCAGTCAGAAATGAGGACTGCCTCCTCTCCTCCATTTTTATTTTCACCCCCCTGCCCTGGAGGGAATGATATTTAATATTGTTTAGCGTGTGTCATTCCTGTGTCTGGGTTTTATTTCTAAGTCGCCTTGGAAGGATTTGCATCCCTGGATAATAGAAATAAATCAATGGGGAGGGGGGGGGAAAGTAAATCTGTTTGCATAGGGGCAGGCCCAATGGCCGGGCTGGCTGGGGATAATGGGACTTATATTCCCAATGATGTCTCAGTTAGGGAGGTTCAGAGAATTGCAATGAAGGAGAGGCCCTTAAGGACATAAGAGGAGCCCTGATGCTGGATGAGACCAAGGGTCCATCTAGTACAGCACCGTGTTCACACAGTGGCCAATCAGGGACCCACAAAGCAGGACACGGTGCAACAGCACCCACCCACCCATGTTCCCCAGCAACTGGTGCACACAGGCTGACTGCCTCGGATCCTGGAGACAGCACACAACCATCAGGGCCTTCTCAGTGGGAGCCCCTCAGTTTTGGAACTGTACCTCCAAGGAAGGAATTTAACTCTTTCCTTGACTCCCAGGCATTGGACAGCATATGCTACGACGTTCAACAGGTCCTGGGAGTTGTACTGTCAGGTGTCCAGCAACGTGTCTTTTATTTTTGTATGCAAATCATTTTATGTTGCATTTGAGACTGAGGGGTTTTTTGGGGGGGGGGCTTTAATCTTTGCAAACTGCTCATAAAGCGGCAGAATCATGCAATAAATGATTGAACGAGAACATTCCTGTGGCTGCGTCCCAGAAGCACGACTCAGTCACAGCTAAGCACTTAAACAGGCCAGGCGACTTTGCGCGTGAGCGTCGACTCAGAAGTAAGCCTCATTGATCCAATGGATCTCCCCTCCCCCCTGTGGAGATGGACCTTTTAGTCTAGCCCAGGAGCACTGGTCTGATTAAAAAGGGCATGAGAGAAATTGGGAGTTGGCCAGGAGAACTAATAACTAAACTGCGGAACTCACTGCCACAAGGTGGCAGTGACGTTCGCCATCTTGGACAGCTTTCGAAGGGGATCAGACAAATTCACGGAGGAGGAGAAGGCGATGAATGGCTAGTGGACGCGAGGGATATTTGTTGCTGATCCAGCGTGGCTCTGCTTCTACTCTCAACGAGGTCCCCACATCAAGAGGTATCTCTGAACACAAGTTGCCCTCATATGGGCGAGGGGGCAGTTATTATTACATCGCCAACTTGCCTCTTTTCCACACATCCTTGGCTGTCCACTGACAGAAACAGGTTGCTGGGTCAGTCACGCCATCTTGGTCTATCTGGGAGGGCTTTGCTTAAGCCCTGGTGCATAGACTTAAAACTCTATCCCAATTTGAAATCAAAGTGGGTTTCTTTAAAAAGGTTAACATTGATTGGATCACCCGTTGTCTTTTATAATTCTTATAAAAGAGGACTGTGCATGTGGGTGTTTCATTCATCACAGCCAGAACGTTGCTTCATATCCAACCCCTTAATTACACAAAATTAAAGAAAGGAAATAAACATGTTTTTAGTCACCTGTAGAATTGGAGAACCAAGGAGACGTAGGTGAGGTAAGAAGTTATAAGAAGGAGAGGAGAAATGAACGAGGAGTGAAGGTATATATTATTGTTGTTTTTAAAAAGGAAAAATTAAAAAGGAACGAAAGACCTGCCTTTGGAACGCTCCGAGTTACGTTTCCAGAAAGATTTTGTGCTAGATCACAAAGCCACAAGGGTATCAAAGTCCCCTCTTTCCACCCAGACTCTGTGGATTAGAGATCCGTGTGGGCCTCTCCCACATCCCACGGGCCAGTTTCAATGTAACATTTTTTTTTTGTCCTCCGTCTCTGCGCAAAGCCGCACACAGAAATGCTTCCGGTCCCTTTTGCCCGGGTAGAATTTGGAACTGCTTCTGAAAAAGCCAAATTGGTCTTGGGACCTCTCCGTCTCGTCTACGCTGCAAAATTAAAACTGTTGCTTTTTAAAAACATCCAGAGGACACTTTAGTGTAACGGGCTCGCAAATCGTCCTTCATGGGACCTGCATCTCCATCACGGAGCTGTTTGCCTAACTGAGGTCAGAAACCTGGGCCGTCCACGAGTTTTCGGTTCGCGCTGCGGACGATCTCGGCAACTCGCAATGCGCTCTAACGAAACGCTAGGCATAATGTGGGGACAGACGTCAGCACCTTGGAGAGCTCAGAGTTCTGGCTGGTTCTGGATGAAACCCAGAATGGATCCACAGCTGCATTGGGATTGGAGCCACGAGCCGTGGCTAGGAGGATGGTCATGCCGAGCGCCTGCATTTCAAACGTCGCCCTACTGCCGCTGTCCAAGAGACGGGCCCACTCCCCTCAGGAACAAGGTCGCACCTTCATCTCTCTCTCTCTCACACACACACACACACAAAGCAAGCACCGCCTCCTCCTTCATTATCATAAATTTGCATTTATGTGGGTTTTTTTTTTACACGGGTTTCCCCACCCCCTCTGCCCCCCAAATGGCTTTGCATAATGTTACATTGGAACTGGCCGCCCCCCGTCCCCCATCCCCTCGTCCCGTCCCGTCCCCGCGCCCTCGGAAGCCTCCGCCTCAGCGCCACAACTCTGGGGAGGCTCGCTGTAACTTCACAGGGCTTTCCAGAAAAAAAGCTCAAGAGGGCGAAAATATCGGCCACACAATGGCCATAGGTAAGTCGAGCGGGATCCCCGCCACCCTCGGTCACCCGCTGTCCGAGGATGTGTGGGGGGCGGTGGAGGGAGACTTCCGCCGGCGCGTGGGAGTCCACGAAGAGCGCTCGGAGCTGTTGGGGGTGCCGCAAGCCCGGGCCACGGACCGCTGCTGCTGCTGCTGCTGCTGCCGGCGTATGGCTTGGGTGACGAGGCTGGGCAGGGCGTGGAGGGTGAGGCCCAGCCGATCAATCTTGCCCTCCAGGGCGCTGATGCGCTTCTCCAAGTCCTCGTTGCGCTCCTGCAGTTCCGACACCATGTCGTACATGACGTTCTGCGTCTGCCGGGAGGAGGAGAGGGCAAAGGCTGCCGGTGAGGGCTGGGGTGGCCGGCCTCTTTTCTCCCGCCGGCACGCACCTTGGTGGGTCACGGGTGGAAGGCCGGATAGCGGCTGTGAGCTGGCCCAAAGCCAGTGGGGGTGGGGGCAGAGCCAAACGTGGGTGAGTCAACTTCTCTCTCTCTCTCTCTCTCTCTTTATGCCACCCTCTTCTTTCTCTCTCTGCCAGGCCTTCTCTCTCTCTCTCTTTCTGCCACCCCTTCTTTCTCTCTCCCTCTCTCTCCCACCCCTTCTCTCTTAATTGCTGCCATGTCTTTCTCTCTCTCTCCCTGTCACCTCTTCTCTTTCTTTCTTTCTGCCATTTCTTTCTCTCTCTCTCTGCCATCCCTTCCCTCTCTTTATTTCTGCCATGTCTTTCTCTCTCTCTCTCTCTCTCTCTCTGTGCCACCCCTTCTCTCTCTTTATCTCTGCCATGTCTTTCTCTCTCTCTCTGCCATCCCTTCTCTCTCTTTATTTTTGCCATGTCTCTCTCTCTCTCTCTCTCTCTCTCTCTCTGTGCCACCCCTTCTCTCTCTTTATTTTTGCCATGTCTCTCTCTCTCTTCCTGCCACCCCTTCTCTCTTTATTTCGGCCATGTCTTTCTCTCTCTCTCTCTGCCACCCCTTCTCTCTCTCTTTTTCTGTATGTCACCCCTTCTCTCTCTTTATCCCACCCCACCCCCTTCTTCCTTTTTTGCTACCCCTTTTTCTTTCTCTCTCTTTACGCCATGCTTTCTCCTTCCCCCTCCCTCTCCCTCTCTCTCCCGTTTTGTGCTGGCTGGGGCAGATGGGATTTGGAGTCCAACACTGGGAAAGATGGAGCCAGGCTAAGCCTTCTGTTCCCTCCCTCGCCCCATTGCCAAAGTGATTCCCAGGAAGGAGCAAAGCCACTTTGGCGTCGCCATTTCGTGCCACGTCAGCCGTAGCAGGCAGTGGAGATTCCTCCAGGGGGCGGAGCAGGGAAAGTAAGCCCCGCCTTCTGGAGGCCTCTGGGATTGCTGGGTGGGGAACGCCTGCCGCCCGCTGCTTCCTTCCCCTGGCCCCGAGCGGCTGCCCACGGGCCTAGCTCACCTTGGACAAATCCACCAGAGTGTTGGCCTGGTCGCTCAACTTCCGCTGCTCCATTTTGACGCTCCTCAACCTGGAAAGCAAAGTGAGGATCGGGACCGTTAAAAACCGGGCAGCCGGGGTGGGGGTGGGGGCGAAGGCAGCGACCTGCGTCGGTGGGACGGACGAGAAAGGAGGCTCCATCGTCACGGGAGACAGGGCATGCACACAACTCCGGATCCCACCTTGCTGGATCCGGACACGCACACACGCATGCAGCTGGCCAATGAGGGGGGCGGCATTGGCGCGGGTGTGGACAGCGGAGAGAGGGGGGCCCTTGCCCCCCCTGCAATTGCTTCAGGGAAGGCCTTCCTGTTCAGGACAAGGCGCTCAGTGGGGCCGCTCACTCTGCTTTTCAAGAGTGGTTCCATTCTCCTGGATGGCTCGCACGTCATTTGGGGGGGGTGTCTTACCCCCCCACCCCCAACACCCTCCCAAAAGAGGTTTAAAAGATGTCTACAAAACACTTTGGATGAAACCAGTGGCGTAGTGTTCCCAGGGCTTGCAGGGGCTTTTTTCTTTTTATCCACAGGAACGCTGGCCTCCAGACTTCCCTGTTCCCGGTGAACTAAGCTGCCTCCTCACCGTAGCTGCAAAAGGGGATTCCCCCCACATCGAAGACGGATCGCTTCCTGTTGTGAAGCGAAGCGTTTTGGGGCGGCTTGGCCTGGAACCGGCCAAGAAGCCCCATCCGCTTTACGAAAGGCCTGGAGGTGAAACGGCTAGAAATGGTTCTGCCTGGATCTGGGGACGGTGAGGAAGACGTCGTCCGGGGCCGTTACGGAACACGGAGCTCAAGGGAATCCTTGACTTTGCAAGTTCACGTCCAAGGACCAGTTTGCTAGGAACAAATGACAGTTCAAGGATTCGGCCGATTGGCTCCTTGGAAGCACCTGGACAAGGCTCCAACTCCTATCAAGGCCAGGAGGCGTGGCTAATTTTAAAAATTTATTTTAGAGCTTTGCATAAATGTCCTCCCCAAACCCTCCCCCCTATTTGTGGGCAGAGAAATGGGTTGTGGGGGGGATTTCACCCAAGTTTTCCAGGGGAAGAAGAAATTCGCAGCAGTTTCGCACACGCAGGGCTCACCACCAGGAGGCTGAGCACTGTTCCCCACCCATAACTTTTCTTTTGTTTTCTGCACTGCCACGAGTAGCAAGAGCAACAACTGTGTCAGCAGCCCCAATTTTGCATCCTGCACAACGCAGGCATGTGGGTGGCAGCGTTGTGTCCATCGCCAGGGAAGAGGGGGACTGAGCGCTGTCGTCCAGTTTCCTGAAAGTTGAATAGGTTTCCATTTTTCTGCCTCATTCTCGGGGGATTTTATAATCTCTTCCGAATTTATTTCGTTGGTGTTTTTGAGCATACCTAGTCATTACAAGGTGAGCAAAGGTGCTGTGTGTGTGTGTGTGTGTTGTCGCTTTCTGTTACACATTTCCCCTTCGCTCTGCAGCCTCCCAGGCTGCCCACACTTCCTAATATGAAAACGTCCTATGAGATGTTTCCCTCGGGGCTTAAATTGAATTGTAGGAAGCCAAAGAGACTCCAGGCTACAAACGATATGACTGTAAAAGGAAATATTTGCTCCTCAGCCACCTTGTACATAAGGAAAACACAAGATCCTTGAACGCAACCTATGAGAATCCCCCCACACCGAAAAGGCCTTCTCCTTGGAATTTCTTAGGACATAAGGACATCAGAAGTGCCCTGATGCTGGATCAGACCAAGGGTCCATCTAGAATGGGAAAAGTCGCGCAAGTTGTACAGGTCCGTTTTCGGCAGATGTGTGCTTGCGATCCAGTGGTGTGTCTTCTTCTGTTCGCTTCATTTTGCAAGCCAAAACGGGATTCTCACACATCTCTAAAGTTAGGCAAATCTACAGAGGCGATCTATCGTTTGCTAAATGGAAGCTCCGGGTTCCAATTCAGGATAAATACTAAATCAGCCTTCCTCAACCTGGGGCGCTCCAGATGTGTTGGAATACAACTCCCAGAATGCCCCAGCCAGCTGGCTGGGGCATTCTGGGAGGTGCAGTCCAACACATCTGGAGCGCCCCAGGTTGAGGAAGGCTGTACTAAATACTAATTACTGAGGGACAAAAAAGAAGAAGACAGGGGTGATATGATCACCTCCATGTCCTACTGGGACGTCTGCCTAGTTACCCACTTCCGGAAGCAGGATACTGGGTTGGTTGAGTTTCTTGGTCTGATCCAGGAGGGAATCGGGGAAGACGGAGGCTTCCGGGTGTGGCCCGGGCGAGCAGCCATGAATCCGGAGAAGGCTTTTCTGGCAGGCAGGAGGGTGCGTGTCCGTCTGTGCGCGTGATGAATTGAAATGGCCGCCCCATTCACCCGGATGGGCATGGACGTCCTACGAAAAGCCACGTTGCTGGGCCACAAGGACCGGAGCAATGTCGCGAGGCAGACACAGAGCGGCGTGGAAGCCACAGTGTGCGTTTGGGGGCAGGCCATCATAATAAAGACACGGCATTTGCATTTGCACGGGGAGACATGCTACAAATCCAAACTGTCTGGGGAACTTTGCGGGTCCAAATTTCAGGCGGAGCGAAATTTGGGAGGGGTGGAACACCCAGGGCAAGCGAGCCAGAAATGCGGCGTTGTGTGTGCGTGCGGGTCAATGGGGTCCGCTATGGCCTTCCAGAGGGTGGACACCAGATGGACAAACCATGCAGAGAAAGTGCGGACATTCGAGAAAGAGAGGCAGCGGCGAGACACACATGAACTTACTTCTGGGCTCTGCAAGGGCGGGGAGGGGGCAAAACAGAGACAAAACAACAACAGAGGTTTAAGTAACACCAGCGAGGGGGACCCGTAGCCAGACAAGACACCAAAGCGGCCTTCTCCACTTCCCAACGCCCACGGATTCCCTCCTCCCTCAACAGACACACACACACACACACACACACCGGCACAATCCACAGACTCTGGCCAGAGAGGGTGGCCCCAATCCAAAGTGCACTGGGGGAGAATAGACAACTCAACAACACGCAAGTTGCCTTGGGCATGTAGGAGTCGAAAACCTCTCTCAGTGCTGGGTGTGCACTGTACGATGGCAGCGGTCCGATTCTGACAAAGGAGGAATTTGGCACTCCAAAATGTATAAGGCTTTTTAACCAATAGAGCAGAGCCAGAGAGAAAGGCCAGACCATGAGGAAGGAGCAGAAAGAAGCAGCCTGAAGAAGCCTACGTGCAGCCTAGGGTAAAAGAACTTGCATTTTCGAAATGTTTATTTTCTTTTAATGCCTCTTGTATCATATTGTTATTTGGTTGTTTTAATTCACTAGTAAACAGTTGTGCTAAGCCACATGTGTCTGCATCCCAGGCTTACAAGGAAGGTGGGACTCTTAAGGAGGCAGAAATCCTTAAGGAGTTCGCTCAGGGGGTGCAGGTCCTAGGAAAGAACCCTGAAACCAGCATATTGTAGCTTAAATTTCTTCCTGCCAGTCGCTCAGTCTCCAGAGAGGCATTTAGACCTTTCAGAAGGGAGGAGAAAACTTCGAGGAAATTGGGAAACAAGTGATCAGAGGTTGGTGCATGAGGGCCGGATTGGAACCGCCAGACAGCAGGATTTGGCCTCCAGGCTCCAGGATTTGTATAGGGCAAAGACTGAGACTCAGGATAGGTACTGACCCAAATGGACCCCTTTGCGGGGAAAGGTACACTGGGGAAGGATGCTGCTTTTCATAGGCAGTGTGGTGTAGTGGTTAGAGTGCTAGAGCAGGATGTGGGGGAAGGCCCTTATGCCGTTCACTCCCTCTCGGCTTAACCTACCTCGCAGGGTCCTCCAGCGTGTAAAGGATACAGAACCCTGAGCTGCCCAGTCAAAGGGGCCGATTTATTATTATTATTATTATTATTATTATTATTATTATTATTATTATTATTATATCCCGCCCTTTTTCCTCCAAGGAACCCCAAGTTGGCGTACATACTTCTCCTCCTCTCCATTTTGTCTTCACAACAACAGCCCTGTGAGGTGGGTTGGGCTGAGAGTCTGTGACTGGCCCAAAGTCACCCAGTGGGTTTCCATGGCCAAGTGGGGACTCGAACCCGGATCTCCCGACTCCCAGTCCGACACTTCAACCACTACACCACACTCTCCTGTGTGGGAACATCAGCCCCTGCTCCACTTGGACTGTCCCCCACCCCACCCCACTCCCTGGAAAGGACCGTAGCTGCCCAGGAAAGGACATCCCTGTTTCACTCAGCCGTCAACTCAGAACCATGAGGACTAGAATCTCGTTTTATTTTTTAGGAGAAGGGCAATAAGTCGTCCAGCTGAGCCCGTGCTTTGCATCCAGAAGGCCGCAGGACCAATTCCCAGGTAGGGCAAGAAAGACCCCGCCCCACCCGAAACCCCGGAGGTTCACTGTCAATCGGAGCCCACAATACTGAGCTTCATGGACCGGTGGTCCAGTTTGGAATAACCCCAGGGCCGGTGCTACCATAGAGGCCACTCAGGCGGCCGCCTAGAACGCCAAGGTAAGGGCGCCGCCGAACGCCACACCCGGAAGCCGCTCTCCCACAGCGGCTCTGAGAGGGCGGCTTCCGGGTGCTCCATTCTGAAGCCGTCCGCCCGCCCCAGCATCCTGGCTTTGCTTCGGCTGGGTGCCAACCCAGCCAAAGCGAAGCCACACACACACTCCACTCCAGCATCCTGGCTTCGCTTCGGCTGGGCGGGCGAGATGGCGCCCCGCGCCCAGGTATGCTGGGTCAGGGTGGGTGGGTGAAAGCAGCCTGGCCCCAGCCCTGGATAACCCCCCACCCCCATCTCTCGGTCGTGCTCACGCATGACCACACGGCCGTCCTCAGCAGCCACCCCTGTCCACGCAAGCCAGAGCAGACCCGTACGACCACCCCACGGATCCACCCCGCACCCTCTAGGAAGCAATGGATTTTGCAAGGTTCAAGTGGCAGGGATCTAGCAGGGAAGGATCCCAGCCCCACGGATTTCAGGAAGGGACCCCGGAGAGGCCTGAGGGACGGAGCAGCGTGAAGGGGAGGCGGGGGGGGGGAGGCCAGGGGCGGAAAGCGGCAGGCACTGGGTCGTTTTGAAGCAGGTAAACATGTTGGACTTACTGATGGATGGCTTGGAGGAACTTACGCTGGTGTTTCCGCACTTTGGCACAGTCGATCTTCTTCACCAGCTTGGTGTGCTTGTAAATGAGCCACGTTTCCCTGAGTACGTTGGCTGCAGAATTTTTCACCTGGGGGAAACACAGGGGTGGAGGAGGAGGCGGATTAAAAACAGAGGACGGAGAGCAACAAGAAAGGAGGAACGACACACCTTCCTGGCTAACTGCTCACGTAGAGGAGGCGAACCTGCAATCCATAGGGGTGTGTAAGGGGTGTGCCGGGTGTGCCCAGGCACACCCTAATGTCTCAACCAATAAGCGTCTTCTCAATCCAACCCTCACCTGCAACGGCCCTCCCAGTCAGGCAAGTTGAACCCATAGCAGAGCATCAGTGTCCACAGTGTTTAATAAATAAATGAATACAAAAAAATCTCCTTTATGATTGAGTATTCAATCAACGTTCGCCATTAAAAATAATTCCCTGGGTGCATGCCCGAATGAAACGTGCCCCGCGCGCCTGTGCTGCAATCCTGAGAGGCTCTGGGGGGTGGGGGAGGGGCTAAAATTTCAACAGGGGCAAAAGGGGTGGAGCAAACGGGGTGGGGACATAAATGCCCCAAATACCAGCTGATTTTAGCAAGACACTTTCGCTGCAGCCTTTAAAAGAGGCCTTTGAAGCAGGATGTGGGGAAAACTGCACAAAAGGACAGGGGGAGAGGGGGAGGGGCCAGGTTCGGGCTCCCCCTCTGGGGTATCCCCATTTCCCCCCCCATTCTGCAAAGTTGCAAGGCTTCTCCTACGTCTTAGTTACAGGCAGGAAGCGCTGTAAGCTAAAACAGGCTGGTAGATCATTTGGCGTTTTTGGCTCCGCCCCTGAAACACATTCAGCCCCGCCCACCCCTGAAACGCGGCCCCAGAGAGCGCCTCTGAAATTGAATCCGGCCCTCGGCCTGAAAGAGGTTCAGCACCCCTGTGTGAAGGAAATAAATGCGAAGAAATAGCTGCCAGAATCAATTCCGTTCCCCATCTGCCACGTTCTGTGTGCCGGGCCGAGGATTGCAGCCTTCGGGGTTTTCAAAACGATCTCCTACCAGGGGAGGAATCTTGTCTGCGCACCAAGGCACCCGTCCTCGCAACCCAGCTGTCTCGATTTGGACAGGACCATTGAGGCCATGTAGTCAAACCCTTGCTCAGCGCAGGAACCCAGTTCTAAAGCCTCTACGCAGGGCCGGTGCTCCCATAGAGGCCAGTCAGGCGGCCACCTAGAGCGCCAAGCTAAGAGGGGCGCCGAACGCCGCACCCAGAAGTCGCCCTCCCACTCCCAGAGCCTCTCTGGCCGAGCGAGGTTAGCTTCCGGGTGCACCGTTCCGAAGCCGCCCTTCCGCCCCACACCAAAAACCCAAGCCGGGACACTGGGTGGTGGTGGTGGGCGGTCAGACGGCTCCACATTCTGACTTCCGGTGTGCACTGGACGTCAGAATGTGGAGCCGTCTGACCGTCCCTCCCCCAGCGTCCCATCTTGGCTTCAGCTGGGCCCGCCCAGCCAAAGCCAAGCTGGGACGCTGCCGGGGGGGGGGGCAAATGGACGGCTCCACGTTCTGACTTCCGGCGCGTGCCGGACGTCAGAATGGAGCCGTCTGACCGCCCCTCCCCCAGCATCCAAGCTTGGCTTCAGCTGGGCCCGCCCAGCCAAAGCCAAGCTGGGACGCTGGGTGTGTGTGTGAACGAACGGCTCCACGTTCTGGCGTCCGGGCACGCCAGACATCAGAACGTGGAGCCGCCCGCCCGCCTGCCCCACCGCAACGGCCCGCCCAGCCGAAGCCAAACCAGGACGTCTTCACGCGAGGGAAAGGTAACGCCTGTCTCGCCTACCTGGGATGGGGTGGGGGTACGGTAGGGTGGGGGTGGGGGGTGAACGTAGCTCACCTTGCCTAGGGCGCAAAAAAGCCTGGCACCGGCCCTGCCTCTACGACAGACAGCTGCCTGGTTTCTGCTCGGATCCCTCCAGGGATGGAGAGCCCACCTCCTCCCTAGGCAGCCGGATCCATTTCCTGACTGCTCGGACCCTTAGGGCGTCTTCCCTAATGTCCCACCGAAATCTGCCTTCCTGTAACTTCAGTCGTCCTATAGTCTTGGACGACGTAGAACCGATCGTGGCTTTCTTTGGAGTGTGACCCCTTTAGGGACTTGGAAAGTCTGATCTTCTCCCCTTCAGCCTTCTCTTCCCACGGCCAAACAGACCAAGTTCCTTCCTCTTACTTCATGGGGCTTTAGTTCCTCCCCTTTCTGAACTCATCCCCCTTCCGAAACTGCAGTGTCCAGAACCGGACGCAACATATGACCACCACAAAATAATAGAGTGGAACGATAATTTCCTATGATTTAGAAACTGCAAATTAAAATTGCATCTTCCTTTTTTTGCAGGGTGGGGGGTGCAGTAGTCAAGGGACTCTCCTTCTCTTACCCGCTTTGAGAGCTGCGTATCCATCATGAAGTTATGGACGTGCTTCTCAGCTTTGGTGAGTTCAAGTTTTCGGGCCACGACGGCGACTACTAAGGCTGTACACCCGGCGCCCTGCCACACAAAGAAGAGGGCCGTGATCAGGGGCGGGGGTGGGGGGTGTTCGAGGATGGGAAAGCCGGATCTGTCCTGCGATGCGCCGGCCGGAGTCTACCTTGAGGGGCTTACAGAGGGGGCTTTTATTGTGCAATTGCCATTGTCCCGTTCGTGGCATTTTGAGGAGGGGGTCTCAGCCAGGGAAAAGGTGGGCCATATTAGAAAGGAAGGAAGGAAGGAAGGAAGGAAGGAAGGAAGGAAGGAAGGAAGGAAGGACGGACGGATACTGGAGAATGTGGTGGGTAGGCTGCAGTTTCAGACCTAAAACCTGCAATTTCCTAGGCTTAATATGATGCAAAATACATTGACGGTGGTAGAGTCTTGAGCTGGTAGAAAGGACTGTACCATTTTCCAGAGGACTGCTCAGCTTTCCTGAATGTTCCCTTATGTGGTATAATGCAACACACACACACTAAACGCACACACACACACACAACACCCCCATTTTTTGTAAAAAAAAGTCCTTGCATAGAGAAAGCTAGAACATCAGGGAGAAAATTGCCAGAAGGCAAGGACGGAGTCTGTGCAAGCAGCAGAATTGAACGGAGTGGGCCATTGCAGGCGCGAGCTGGACGGATAACAGTTCTGAATGTTTTCCTCCTGTTCATTTATTTCTTTGTTTCTTTACAAACACAGCGAGGGAGACACCTTGCAACAAGAAAGTCAGGGTGTTAGGGGGGAAAGTCTTTGTCCTGCTATGCTAGGTTTCTGAAGTTAATCAACAGGGAATGCTGCTATTTACTGTTGGTGTGTGTGTGTGTGTGTGTGTTGAGAGTTAATGTGGGTTCTAGGCCAAAGCACTTCAAAATGCCCACCCTGGTATAGACAGAGATGGATCATAGAATTATAGAATAGCAGAGTCGGAAGGGGCCTACAAGGCCATTGAGTCCAACCCCCTGCTCAATGCAGGAATCCACCCTAAAGCATCCCTCACAGATGGTTGTCCAGCTGCCTCTTGAAGGCCTCCAGTGTGGGAGAGCCCACCACCTCCCTAGGTAACTGGGTCCATTGTCGTGCTGCTCTAACAGTCAGGAAGTTTTTCCTGATGTCCAGCCGGAATCTGGCTTCTTGTAACTTGAGCCCTTTATTCTCTGGGAGGATGGAGAAGAGATCCTGGCCCTCCTCTGTGTGACAACCTTTCAAGTATTTGAAGAGTGCTATCATGTCTCCCCTCAATCTTCTCTTCTCCAGGCTAAACATGCCCAGTTCTTTCAGTCTCTCTTCATAGGGCTTTGTTTCCAGACCCCTGATCATCCTGGTTGCCCTCCTCTGAACACGCTCCAGCTTGTCTGCGCCCTCCTTGAAGTGTGGAGCCCAGAACTGGACGCAATACTCCAGATGAGGCCTAACCAGGGCCGAATAGAGAGGAACCAGGACCTCACGCGATTTGGAAGCTGTCCCACACTAGGTGCCTGCACTATAGAAGTTCTCTAGGGGGGGCGTGGCTACAGAGACTGTTACAATGAATGTCTGCCTGCCTAGTTTTACCATTATGTCCCCGGGGCCTTACCATAATCCCAGTGAGCAAGCAGACTCCTTTCCCGCAGTAGGTGTGTGGGACCATGTCCCCATAGCCGATGGAGAGAAACGTGATGGAAATGAGCCACATCGCTCCCAGGAAATTGCTGGTTACGTCCTGCTTGTCGTGGTACCTGCACCGAAAGAGTCAGGAGAAATAAAGGGTCTCCATCAAAACCTACGTGGCTTCCCCACCCCCCACTCCACTCCGCCTTGGCCCCACGACACAAAATCGGACGGGACACAGGTGTCAGGAGGACACCACCCACCCCGCCACAAACGTCAAATCTTCATCCAGCGCCAGTTGCCACTCAGGACGGAGCTGAGCTGCGTGAGACAGGCCACGAATTTAAGCACCGCCAGAGAGCCGGGACACTTTAACCTGCCACCGTCATGTGTATATTTTAAGGGATCGCCTCGTTGCCAGGAATTGCAAAGGCGTAAACGCTGATTACTTGGTAGCCAATTCCACTTTCTGGAATGAAACGTCTATCCTGGCTGAAGATGGCTTTTTAAAAAATAAAAATAAAAAATCAGTTTACGGATCCATGAAATGGACTCAGTTCCTTGCGGCAATACCCAAATGTGTACATCAATTCTAAAATGTCAAAACACAACCCAAAAAATGCTTCGACATTTTGTTCCATCCCTGTGGCAACCTGCAGCAACTGAAGGGCATTTCAAACAAACAAATCCAGAGCAGTGGTTGCACAGACGGGCGGTCTGGAGACTCAAGCAAACTTCAACGGACTGTTCCTCCCCCCCACAGACAAAAAACCCAGCCTTTCTCAAACTGGGATCCTCTGGATGCATCGGACTACCTTACCCAGCATGTTGGAGTGTGTATTCCAATACATCTCAAGAGATGCAGGTTGGGAAAGGCCGTATCCAAATGAATTTCAAAGCCGTAACACTGAAGGGTTTTGCGCTTTCTTTTTAAAGGCCAAGATCTCTCTCTCTCTCTCTCTCTTTCTGTTTTTGCAAACAGTTCTGCAATCCAGACTTTCTAATCTTGCTTCTAGTCTGAACATGGTTTGTGGAACTCCGAAATGGTGTGCATTGACATGGAAGGAGGTCATGCTGCACTCCGGGAGTCTTACTCCTGAGTAAGTGAGCATAATGCTGCAGCTTCACCCGTTTCACTTACCGAGGACAAGGTAGCTGAAAGACCCCCTCCTCCCATCTGAAACTTGCCCGTGGACTAAGAAGGTGACTCACCCATAAGTTTTGGCAATGCCCAATAGTCACCTCCTTTGCGGAAGAGGCCATAATATGGATAAACGTTGTATTGGAACACTCTTTAATACTGAATGTCGTGCAAGCCCTCCTTAACTATTTACTGGTTTCTCACAAGTTAACGTACGGTCAGCACAAATGGATTTTTCCAGCCCTCCTGACAACCAAAAGACTTATATTACAACGTTGGAAGGATAAACGTTCACTTCCCATAAGGCAATGGATTGGGGACTTCATGTTATCAATATCTGAACAGGTGGTGTATAGGCACCATTTGCGAGTGGATAAATATTTGGATACTTAGTCTGCCTTTCTAGAAACTTACACATAATCTCCCCCGCTTTTTTAAAATAATGTGGTACGTAATGGAATATTGCTATTATTATGCATGTAATTTCTTTTTCTTTTTTTCTTTTCATGATTTGTTTTGCTTTGTTAAAAGCACAATAATAAGAAGAAAAAAGTTTAATAGTAAAAAGTGAATTAATAATAAAAAGGTTTTAAGGCTGATACTTGGACATACTTTTGCTCTTGGCTTTACCCACTATTGGAATGTGGCACAGAGAGCGTCCCCAGAATTAGATTTGGCTAAAAGAGGTTCAACAACCCTGCCCTAAACCTATTTTCTGGCTAGGTTCCGGCCAGGACCCAGCGCTTGAATGTGTCAGAGGCGGAGCGATGAGGAACAGGCGTGAAACTGACACCCTTCCAAATCCGGGCTGCCTCTTCAGAAGCCGGCTTCAACGATCCTTTTTGGCCCTCCCCAAAAACAGACAAGACAGGAGCAAAGCCGTGTGAGCGTGTAGGAATAAGTCCCCTTCGGAATATGAATCAGCTTTCAAAGGCATCGGAGAATGTCAACAAACCGTCACATTTAAAAAAAGGAGAAGGTTTGCCATGTAATGTTGCTCAAACACACAGCAAATTAGCGCTAATGCGAGATGAGGGGAGTTATAAGAGCCCAGGGATTTATTCGTTTTTCTGCCAACGGCCTCCGGAGGTGTGACAGAAGCTGCATTTCACACCAGGAGTGTTACTTTAAAACGATGGAGGAGGGAGGCAGAATTCCCGGTGAGATCCAATTCTATCTGGGTGCTGAGGGACAGCAGCCATTCATGAGTTGGATCCTGACCCACAGCGTCCCCAAATCTTCTCCGGAGACCCTCCACAGCAGTTTTTGGGTGCACACATGGGCCCCATGGAGAAGAACAGGAGGTTAAGAGGGGTGAGCTTGGCAGGTACCAGACACAGGGCCTTTTCGGTGGAGGGCTCACAGCTTTGGAACACCAGGGGAAATGCTCCGGGCTCCGTTACGGCTGGTTTTTAAGAACACTTTGTTTTTACTGCAGTCTGCCTTCGGTTTATTTGCGCCGGGCTCTTACAAGAAACTTTTGGTGCTGGTGATTTTAAACTAAGGTTTCCAATGGATGCTTTTATTGTAATAATTGTGTGCGTGTGTGTGTGTGTGTGTGAGACGTGTTTTAAACCTTTTAAGTAAGCCACCTTGTGAGGACAGTGCGTCCTGTCAGATGGATTATTTTTTAAAAAAGCTTTGAATAAATGCATTTCATTATTATTACTAAAAACAGCAATAATAACAATAATAAGAGCAACATGTTTTAATTGGCCATTTAGGGTTCTACTCTCAATAGTTTTACTTACTGATTGAATTGGTTTGCTCTTTCTTATTTCACTCTGCGTTTATGTATATGTATTTCATTTCTCCACTTATTTCATTTCTATACCACCCAATAGCCGAAGCTCTCTGGATGTTGGCAAGAATTAAAACCACAAGTTAAACAAAAATTAAAACTGCAAATTATGTATAAATGTGCGTAAGTTATATTCAACTTTTAAAAACAGCTTTACTGTTCAGGATGTTATTAGCAATGCGGTTAGCTGCTTCAGTGTGCTACGTGTCAGTTTTCCCGGAGGTGGTGTCAACCAGATGTTTTTAGACTCCAACCTCCATAAGCCTCAGCCAGTGTGAGCCATGGTCAGGAATGCTGGGAGTTGTATTCCAAAGTGCCCGATTAAAAACGGAAATCAATAGTAATTCATTCGTTGCAGCGTGTGCCTATGGCTGTTTACTCTTGAGTAAAAAGGAACTTACTTTCTAGTAAGAGTGCATGGCGACTCGGAAAAAAATCCTATGCACACCTACGTGGAAGAGGATGAGGAAACGGTGCAAATGGAGGGTCATACCCAAAATTGCGTGAGAGAGAGAGAGAGAGAGAAAGAGAGAAATTTCATCTCTTCATAGCGGTTTGGGTCGAGTTGGCAGCTCACACAACCCAAAAGCGATGGAGAAGGAGGTCTCCGGACGCAGCGTTCCCCTACTTGGTGCCTAAATGGACCTGTTTGGGCTGGCTGGGGATAATGGGAAATGTGTAGCCCCCAACATCTGGAAGGCCCCAGGTAGAGGAAGCATGAGCTGTTTCTTAGCCTTAACTGGCACCCTGAGACCCTACGTGGTTTCATGTCTTCAGCAAACCCCTTCAGTGTGAATCTTTGCAGCCGAAAAAACATCACAAAGAAAAGGAGAGGAGTCGTGAAGGACCCCAAAAAGAAAGGGGGGGAGAGAGAGAGAGAGAGGGAGGGAGGGAGGGAGGGGTTGCCGATTTGGGAAGATGCACCCGAACTCTGTGGAGAAGGTGCGTTGGGGGGGGGGCGCATGCAGTGAAGGCAAGGGAGCAGGCAGAAGATTAAGAAAACGAATCGACCCCATGGGAGAAACAACCCAAGCCGAAAAGGAGCGGAGAGGCCCGGAGAAGCCAGACGACACCAAGCAACACAACAGGAGGAATTTAGGACTGCTGCTTTTGCCCCCACACCCACCCGCACCAGCTTGAGTCAAGAACAGGCCCATAACCCCTCTCCCCACCCGCACTTCCGTCCCTCCCACGACAGACCCAGTGCAAAACAGAGGCCTGCCATGCCCAGACAGGTGTGCAGGTGCACGTGGGGGTCGAACCTTTGAAAGTCTGGCTCGGAACCTCAGGTGAGGATGGGCGGAGGCGGAGGGGCTGCAGTGGGGCGCGTGAACAACGTCTGGGCCTGCCTTACATTAGGGGGCTACCAAGGGGTCAGGCAAGCCAGTCCCCTCCTGGTGTTTTGGAGCACAACTCCCATGATCCCCGACCATTGACCATGCTGGCTGGGGCAGATGGGAACGGTAGTCCAAAACAACTCAAGCTTCCTCACGCCAAGGGTTCATTTATCACTGATATACGCCCAAAATGCAAAAGGATTTCAGCCGCATGGCCTGTGTATTTTAGGACCCACACCTTAAAAATCCCTCCTCTTGTCTCGTAATTCGACAAAATTAAGCAAACACCCACCCATCTCTGCATTATGTAGCCTTGATTCCAAATAAAACTGGGTTTTTACTTCTTTGTGGGGGGGGGGAAGCAATGAGAGAAATGGGGGAAATGTTGCAAATGGTCCAAAAATAAATAAAGACGAAATGTCCAGAGCAGCCCATTTCAAAATCTGGCCTCTCCCTGGTTCCTCGTCATGCACCAGGCGGAGCCCAAATTTGGGAGATGTGGAAAAGCCAAGGGCAGCCTTTCCCAGCATTGTTGGCTGGGGGCACTGGGATTTGTAGTCCCAACACATGTAAGTTAACTATTCACAGGGTAATTTCAACAGAAAGGAAGAAAAGTAAAGAGGCGAACTGTTGTTAAGGAAACAAGGTGAATCCCGGGAGTGTATCTTTAAGGGGATTGTTGGAGATACCTTTTTGTGGGGACACAATTGACGGCCCTGGTGTTGGGGCACAACTCCAGAACCCCAATGGGCCGTATAGTCTATAGCCAGAATCAGGGATGCTGGGAAAATCTGCAGTGGAATCAAACGAATTCGGACCTCTATGAATCCCACCTACTGATTCCGCAGGAGACCAGCTTTGCCTGAGTAGCATGAATTCTGCAGATATTAGGGCCTTTTTTCTTCTTCTTCTTCTTGTTAAACTTTCCAGAATTTCAACCGAATTTAATCGTAGAAAAATACATAGAACACCGGCCGAAAATGCTTATAATTTTCCCCACAGGCTAAAGCATGAAAATGTGAATTTGGTGAGGGCATTTTGCACATTTTGGGAGGCAATAACTCAGACCATCCACCCTTGACTTGGATGGGCTGGGGAAGCAGGGTGACCCTATGGAAAGGAGGACCGGGCTCCTGTATCTTTAACAGGAGAAAGGGGAATTTCAGCAGGTGTCCTTTGTAGGTGTGTAGGCCTTCTTCATCACAACTGCTAAAGCTGCAGGAGCCCTTCCCTCTTTTGTATCAGATCACGCTAGTATAGCTCCTGCAGCTTTAACGGCTTCCCAGGCCCGTGAGGCCTCAGAGGCGCACAGCCGATCTGCCGTTCAGAATACAGACCGTTCTGGGCGGAATAAGCCATTTTGTGAGGGCGCCCGCAACAACGCTCTCTCAAAATCCCACATGGGCTCAGCCACCCAGGAGAGCTCAGGAGAGTTGGAATGGATTGGCGTGGAAGCGAAACGGAGGGGCGTGAAGTGAGGATGAGGATGAAAATGATACAGGCGTGGATGGAGAGGTTCCTTCTACAAGCTCGATCAGCCTTCTTCAACCTGGTACCGTCTGGATGTTTGGGACTTCAGCTCCCAGCGTTCCTTCCTGACCGTTGGCCAGGCATGCTGGGAGTTGGAGGCGTCTGGAGGGCACCAGATTGGCGAAGGCCAAAGTTTTCAAAGTTCACCAAAGCCCCGGGGTTTTCTCCCTCCCGCTGAAACCCGCAAGCGGCAGCTCATCTTAAATTCTAATCCGGCCTCAGCCTCCGTGCAGGGACGGTTTTCTACTCGGCTGCTACCAAACGGGACTCACAGTTTATCCCTATGAGAAGCACAGCGGACAGAGAAGAAGGAAAACAACAACAGCACGTTATTGAGCAGTTCAAGGCCGGAGGAAACACAGCGACAAAAAGTAAAGCGAGACCGACGATGAAGACACACACCGGCCACACAGAGACGCGGGGGAATCCGGCAGCCCCCCCGGGCGCTGATGCAGCCGAGGGCGAGGGACCACGCTCCTTCATGGTGCAGCAAACATCTGCTCTCAGATCGGGACGGGAACACATTGGGTATGTTTCGGTGTGCCAGATTGGTTCGGGTTCACCATCCTACGGAGAGTTGCCAGGCCTGAACTGGTTGTTCTAGGCGGAGAGATGTCCCATCCCGCACGGATGGGGGGGAAATGGACCCCTTCCAAAGTCCTTCTAGGGGCTCAATTTGGGAGACCAAGAATCCAGGCAAGAGGGAGATATTTGTAGACAGTTCCCCTAGCGGACCCTGTAGCCAGATTTTGAAAAGGGATATTTAGGGGGAAGGGAGCCTTAAGTCAGTGGAGGGTCCCAGATTCAATCTCCAACATCTCTAGCTAGGGCTGGATGAAAAGACCTTCACCTGGAACTCTGGTCAATTAATTATGAACAACCATCCTTAGATGGACCAAGGATTTGACTCAATAGAAGGCTGTTTCCAATGGTCTTGATTCAGAACCATGAGGACTGGAAACTTAGTTTACTTTTAGGGAAAAGCCCATTGCTTTTGATGTTTGCAGCTTGAACCCCCAGCAGTGTAGGGTTGTGAAAGACCCCTTTCTGAGACCGCTCCCCCTGCCAAGCCCTGGAGACTGTCAGTGTAGTCCGGAGGCAGGGAACCTGTCACTGGACTCCAACACACATCACTCCTGATCCAAGGCTGTGCTGGCTGGGGGCTGATGGGAGTTGGAGTCCAATGACACCCCTAGGATAGGCAACACCAAGCCAGGTGGGACCAAGGTGGCAACATAGCCTAATTCCACTTCTGCTGTTTGGATTGTTCTGTTCTTGCAGATAGGGTTGTGGTGAGTAATCCCAATTGATCCGGGATTAGGAACCACCTTGCTGCAGAGGAAAGGATACCACGTCAATGCAGCCTTCCCCAATCCAGTGCTCTACAGATGTTTCAGACTGCAAATCCTACCATCCCCAGCTAGCATGGGAATGATGGGAGTTGTAGGCAGGCACACCCAGAAGAGCCCTGCATGAAGGTTGCTACGTATTGTACTGAATTCTTCTAAATATATTTTTAAATTTATTATTACATTGATAATGTTCCTTTTTTTCCCCTCTTGCAAGGAGTCCAAGGAAGCTCATGTGGTCCCGGTCCTCCTCCTCCTCTCCATTTTAATATCACAACAACCTTGTGAGGTAGGTTGCTAGGCTGAGATATACTGACTGGAACAAACGGCATCAAAGGGACTGGATGGTTGAGCCCTAGAACCCGGGTCTCATGGGTTGGTCCCAGTCCAAAAGTCTAACCACTACTCCACACTGTCTCTTGTATTACGTTGTCGTCATCCCCCGCCCTGTTTTTAACTGTTTGTATGGCATTTAAATCTTTTAAGTGTTGAATTAAAAATGTAATAAATAAATAAATGGCTTTTTGGTTTAGAAAAAAGGAGACAACTTAGGGGGAAAGAAAGTTTACGAAATAATGTGGAGAAAGAGAAATGGATCCCTCTTTCTCTCTCTCTCTCTCTCTCATAATCTTAGAACTCATTGTCAAATCAATGAATGAGCCAAAATGAGTTGGAAGGAGCCTGGTTTCTCTTCAGCTGCACCACGGGTGCTGAGGACCCCAAGGACCACCAGTCAACGACACCCACTGCCCTCCTCGCCGGGAGACAAAACGGCGGGGCCTACCTCTCGCACACGCGCACCGTCCAGGCCGCGATGATCCAGGAGGAGATACTGAAGACCAGCAGGACAGTCCCAGGACAAATGGTCATGAGGGTCTTCATGACAAAGCGGGTGTTGAAGTTGATCTTGTTGAGGGCCCCGATGCTACGGGAGGAGGCATCCGTGAACAGCTTGCTGTGCAGGAGCATGACCCGCCCGATTAGGTAGAGCCGGAGGAACATTGGGATGGAGAGGATGATGTCCACGTCCGTGTTGGCTTCCGAGGTGGCGTAGGTGAAGGCCAGGCGGGTCGTCCAGGTGAAGAAGTACTGTCCTGGAATGGGGTGGATGGCGCAGACCACCAGCTCCAGGGTGATGAAGAAAATCCGCTCGTATGTCATGGCGATGCGCCAGTCGTCGGCACCGTTGTCCACCATGAAGAGCTGCGTGGGGAACGGAGGGGGGGTGTTATTACAACGGGGATGAGGGTTATTACAACGGGAGAAGAGGGGTTATTGCAACGGGGGATGGCGGTTATTACAATATGCCACCCAATGCGAAGGAGAGGGGGTTATTACAACGGGGATGAGGGTTATTACAACTGGAGAAGAGGGGTTATTGCAACGTGGGATGGTGGTTATTACAATATACCACCCAGTGAAGAGGAGGGTGGATTATTACAACGGGGATGAGGGTTATTACAACGAGAGAAAAGGGGTTATTGCAACGGGGGATGGTGGTTATTACAATATGCCACCCAATGCAGAGGAGGGTGGATTATTACAACGGGGATGAGGGTTATTACAACGGGAGAAGAGGGGTTATTGCAACGGGGGATGGCGGTTATTACAATATGGGATAAAATGTCATAAATAAGCATGTTTGACGGGGGTGGGGGGCATGCTTGCTTATTCCTAGGGACAGTTTCGGTACTGCCATGTTACTATAACAGGGAACAAGAAAGGAATTCATAAAGCGATTTCCTAGCAATGCTCATGAAGGGCACGCATCTCAAAATGAGGTGTTTTTTTCTTCCTCTTCTCCCAGCTAGCAAATGCTCTGTGGTATTGTGAGCTGAGCTCTCTTGCTCTGTTCTTCTTGGTCTTAGTATCATAGAATCAGAATAGTAGAGTTGGAAGGCGCCTATAAGGAGTCAACCCCCTGCTCAATGCAAGAATCCACCTTCAAGCATCCCCGACAGATGGCTGTCCAGCTGCCTCTAGTGTGGGAGAGCCCACAACCTCCCTAGGTCACCGGTTCCATTGTCGTACTGCTCCAACAGTCAGGAAGTTTTTCCTGATGTCCAGCTGGAATCTGGCTTCCTTTAACTTGAGCCCGTTATTCCATGTCCTGCACTCTGGGAGGATCGAGAAGAGATCCCGGCCCTGCTCTGTGGGACAACCTTTCAAGCGTTTGACGAGTGCTCTCATGTCTCCCCACAATCTTCTCTTCTCAAGGTTAAACAGGCCCCCAGTTCTTTCCGTCTCTCCTCCTAGGGCTTTGTTTCTTATTCTACTTAAAGCCCAAGCACCTGTGCGGATTTTGTACCTGTGCCGCTTCATCAGAGTAAGGTTCCAAAGCCATAGCAGTGACGGCGGCAACCCTGGGAGTAAGCGCCATTGCACTCAATGGGGCTCACTTCTGAGTAGAGAGGCAGAGGATTGGGCTGTGAATCGCTGAAAGGGGACAGATGTTTTGATCAACTACAAAAAAACAGCCCCATTTGACAGGTTTTGTCTGGCACACAAAAAGCCGGCTCCTGCGGGTGCAGACTTTAACGGCACAGCAGGGAAGACGCTGCACAGGCCGCCGTACACCCGTCGGCCCGTGAAGGGCAGGGCAAGGTCAAAGACCCTGGAGGAACCGGAGCCGGCAAGCGGGTCCATCATTTCGAGGCTCCCCTGGCTCCCCTTGCAAACGGCCGTTGCTTCCAGCTTGCCGGGGGCCGGAGTCTCTGTCTTCTGCCACATCCCCTAATGAGGTTTTAATGAGAAAGTCCCCCTAGCCATTTATTCTCCTGCTGAGCTGGTACCAGATGCCTCCGAGCCCTCCCGGGCAGGCTTCTCGGCGGCCTGGTGGTGGCGGCCTCCCTCCTGACCGCCCCCTCGGCAGCAGCTGGGCCCGCTCGGTTGAGAAATGGCTCCGGGCTCCAGCGAGCCCAGAGTCACAGCTGCTCCGTCTGCTGCTCCGCCTCCCTTTCCTGCCACCATCTTCAGCCGCAAACAAATGGGACGCCATCGCCTCGCTTCTCTCCTGCTTCGCAGGACTGCCAAAGGAAACAGGTGTTTGGGACTCCATTTCCCTCACCTGGACAGCATTTGGCAGCCTCGGCCAGTTTCACCTTCACCCCCTGCCCAACCTTGTTTGCCACATGCACCGAGCCGTCAGGCGCCTCGGCCTTTTGCATCAAGGGGCCTTTTACACAACATTGTAGGCGTCAACGGTTCGGGCATTTGAAACTTGGCAAGGGTGGCAAATGATGAAGTTCCCCCTTCGGTACCGGTCCTGGTGAAACTAAGGCTTAAAACACAATGAGTGTTTTTAAGAACACATCCATTGGGCCAGAGGGAGGCTGCACACAAAGACACAAACACACACACACACACACACCCCAGGAAGAACATCACAGCATGAGAACAGCCCGGCCCTGTATATTGGCCGGAGAAGGAACAGCGGCAGGGAGCCCATTACATCCTTCCCTGTCAGAAACAGCACCTGCAAAAGCTCTGAAATCCTAGAATCATAGAATAGTAGAGCTGGAAGGGGCCTCTTAAGACCACCAAGTCCAACCCCCTGCTCAATGCAGGAATCCACCCTAAAGCATTCCTGACAGATGGTTGTCCATCTGCCTCTTGAACGCCTCTAGTGTGGGGGAGCCCACCACCTCCCTAGGTCACGGGTTCCATTGCCATACTGCTCTAACAGTCAGGACGTTTTTCCTAATGTCAAGCTGGAATCTGGCTTCCTTTAACTTGAGCCCATTGTTCCATGTCCTGCACTCTGGGGGGACCGAGAAGAGATCCTGGCCCTCCTCTGTGTGACAACCTTTCAAGGACTTGAAGACCTGGTGCTTGAATTCTGCTTTTTTTTTTTCCTCCTCCCTCCCCCTCTCTTTTCCTTTTGTGTCGCATCTTTCAGATTGCAAGCTCCAGAGCAAGGGAATGTCTTAATATTAATCTTTGTGAGCCACACAGAGAGTCTTTTCCGGCTGAAGAGATTGGGGTAAAAACATTTGCTGCAAATAAACGAACAAATAATCATCGTTAAAAAGAAACCCCAGATGCTGCCATTCCAGAAAGCGGAACGGAAGCGGCCGGCGGCCGGCGTCTCACCTGGATCTCTCTGGCGTGGTACATAATGATGAGTCCTAGGAGAATCATGGTGGAGAGGCTGATAAGGCATTTCAGGGCAAATGAATATGAGGACTCCTAAAAGGGCGAACCGAGAAGAGGAGAAAGAGGAAGTCAAGGAGAAAAGCTAAACAAATGCTTCGTGGGCCACTCGGCTGCAGGCTGCAGGCATCACATTTCCGGAGCTACCACCGTTGAGACTTAAGGGGTGGAGCCAAGAGGAATTTCAAGGAAAAGAGGAGGGGCCAAGGAAAAGGGGGAGGGGCCAAAAAGGGGTGGGGCCTTTGGGGGGAACAAGGATCGGGTCCATGTGCCTGAGCTGCAATCCCAACGCCCCAACGCCTTCTCAGAGGTTGGCAGCGACGCCGGTCCGTACCTTTGTGTAGACGCCCCAAGAGAGTTCGGTCTCCGTCACCATGACCACGATGCCAAACATGCCGAAGATCAAGGCGTAGTCGCTCAGCCGCTTCCGCTTCTCGAAGAGGGCCCGCCGGTGGCCCAGCCGGTAGCCCACGTTCTGGTTCTTCTTGTGGCGGCGGGAGCAGGACTCCGAATCCTCGTCCGGCCGGGTTTCCGAGGCCTTGCTGTGCTCGGACTTGGAGACGACCACCTCCAAGCCGGAGTCGTGGAAGGTCTGCAGGGGCTGAGTCTCGGCATCCGCCTCGTGCAGGTTGCGGTGGGAAGACGTGCTCAGGCTGCTTAGCGGTCGGATGACGCCTCCGTTGTATTTGCAGCTGTTCATGGCTATCTCGGCGAAGGGGCTGGGCTCGCTAAGCGCGCTCTTGGATCCAGCATGGCTCAGAATGTGGGAATCAGCATTCACCTGGAAGGCAGGGAGGAAGACGAGAGGGGACAGCAAATGGCATTTGCTGGGTCAGCCCGAGGCTGGAGAAATTCGTTTAGGGGTGGGTGAGTTCAGCAGCTTTTCCTAGCCCCCACCCCACCCCCAGGCTCCATTCCAAGTCCTGCTGTGGTTCACGCATTTTCCAGCCGTTTTGTGCATTTTCCCCACCAGGTTCCGCAGTTAGCGCAAATTTCAAAGCAATTTGCGCAAATTCGGCCATACGGTTTGCGCAAATCGCTCGGAAACTTGCGCAAACTGCGGAACCGGCATGGGGAGGGGGGGATCCAGAAAAATGTTCCTAACATGAGTAGGAAATCCCGCAGCTCAGCTTGTACACACCGCTAAATCCCATCAAGTCAAAAAAGAACTGAACATCCCGGTTTATTTATTTATTTACTGCATTTTTTTCTCCAAGGAACCCAAGGCAGTGTACATAATCCTCCTCCTCTCCATTTTATCCTCCCAACAACAACCCTGTGAGGTAGGCTGGGCTGAGAGTCTGCGACTGGCCCAAAGTCACCCAGTGGGTTTCCTTGGCCGAGTGTGGACTAGAACCCGGATCTCCCCACTCCCAGTCTAACACTTTAGCCACTACACCACACTGGCTCTCCCTGATTTAGTCTGGGAACTAAATCAGGCCCTCCTGGGGACTAAATCCTCAGATGGCCACGCCCCCTTTCTCCTACCAACCATTTGGGAGTTTTCCAGCTTTTTTCCAGTTTTTCTGCCCATCCTTCAACGTTGAGATGGCTCTGGGAGCTACAATACACGGGCAGAGCTGGGAGCTATGAGACGCTGGCATTTCCCATATTTTGCCGTCCCCCCTTCATTTTTAACTCCACCTGGTACCGCAATAGAGCCCCTAGGATCTTCTATAAAATTGAACCCGGACCATCCCAGTGGTAATGAAAGGCGCAGCCAACATGACAACCCTTCAAAACAAGGCATTGTGCAAACTCTGGTAAATTCACCAAACATGAACGGGTTATAGGCTGTGCCTGGGGTCGCCAACCTTTTCGGGTCGATGGGCAGACTTGGGATTTTGAGAGCTTGCTGTGGGCACTCTTGCAAAATGGCTGCCATTGGGGAAGGCGTGGCCAAGTATTACATGGCTGCATTTCCGAAATGCAGGTCCGTTTCCGAAACGTCCATTTCCCAGGAGGCAAATGAATCAGACTAAAAGCAAAGGAACGCACCCAAGAATTTCAGTACCAAATGCCTGAGCTCCAAAACACAAATCCACTCTTTTGAACCCAAAGATGGTGCTAGAGGGCAACAGTTCACTTTGCAGTATGTCAGACTCCCAGATTATTATTATTATTATAATAATAATAAAATCGCCACAAGCGAGAAAAGAGAGAGAATAATATTTTTTAAGAAACTTGAGAAATAAAAGAAAAATCAGGAGGTGCAGGGACTCTTACAGTCTCCAAGAGAGGTGACAACAAGCCCCCCCATCGGATGCCTTCAGCTTATGCAAGTTGCTCTTCTATTATTATTTTATATTTCGAGCCTTCTCTTCCCTCATCTCCCTGTTTTCAGGCCATCATGAAATGGAAAACGACCCTTCCCTAAACGCTCTGAACCAGAGAAAAGCCGACCCAGGCAACAGCCCTCAGTTCGTAATATGCCAATTTGACGGTCAAATTCATATCCCGAATGCCAGATAACCCAGGAAAGATTGTTTTGTGTGAATGGCCCAGAGAGCTTTGCCTATCGGTCCAGTTATGGTATAGAAATGTGGTCAATCCGTCAATAGGACAGCCAGTTTTGCGAGTCATCGTCACAACCCTCCACGAGTAGTTTCATGGTCAAAGCGCGCCTCCAGACAGTGCCTGCCTGTAACCGCAACTCCGAGGAGAGTCCAAAAACCCAGGCCTCCGCTGCCTCGATCCACATCAACACACCAACTGCAGCAGTTTTCGACTCCAAACCACTGGGGCGTAATGGCCTCTTCGAGACTGAGCCGCCTCCAAATCCTTTCCGTTACAGCGTGGAACAAGCTACTGCCGCTGGGGAGATTCCTTTCTCCCCCCAGTTAAAGTCAGAGGGAACGGAGAGGTCTGGGGAGTGAGGGTGGGTCCGTGACAGCAGATCTCCTGGGCTTCATAAAAAATGTCCCAGGGCTGCGTCCTTGTCACTGCACTGCTGCTCCGCGGAAATATATCCGCCCCGCAAAAAGGCGACCAGCAAAAAGCCAAGGGTGTACCGGTAAATTGGGAAGCACAGGCAGCCATCAGTACCTGTAGCTCCGCCTGCAAGGAGAGTGCCAACCTGCTGTCATTGGAGCCAGTGCCGGGTCCGCGTTTTGTGCAAGACCCCCTCGCTCGGGACGCCTCCCTTCCTGCTGCCATTGTCCCAGATGCTTGTCTTTCTCCTCCTCCTGCTCTTCATGGCTGCCCCTTCCTTCCTTGACACATAGAGAACCAGGAGGCCACAGCGCCTCCCACGCCCCCTCCTCGCCACACCGTGGCCTGCGCCAGAGCAAGACGTTGCAGAACCAGCTGGTGGCAAGGGTGCAGAGGGCGAGCAGCGTTGCCAATGACCTCTGGGCCCTGACCATGCCAGAGCACCCAAGCCCAGCTCAAACTCACAGGAACGCACCACGGAGCGGGTCCCACGCTTTGGACAGCTGCCCGTGGTCCCGTCCACGTGCGCTCATTTCACACCCCCTCCGACCCATGGCCGTGAAAACCACACGCGTCTCTCGCGCTCGTGGGAGGGCCCCACGTGCCCATCCAAGCCGGCGCGAGCTGTGCCAGCCTGCAATTGTACCTGCCGCCGGTCGCCACGCGCCCCCCCCCCCCACCGTAAGCTGACGGCTTTGTTCCCCCGTCATGAGCTTCCTTGCAACCTTGCTGGAGCGATACTCCTGGTGGGGCTAATTACACCCCTCGGGCCTCAACGCTTCGGCACCGATATTTTCCCCGTCGTGTCACCCGCCAAGATGTTCCTAGCCCAAAAGGCCCGGGGCGGGCAGCGTAATTACAGGGCAAGGTGACTCAACGGCTCCCGGGAGAGGGGGGAGAAAAACGGGGTGGGTGGGGGGTTTCACAGCACCGGAACCTCAGTTTCTGACGCCGGGAATTCGCAGCTCCAGAGAAAGAGACGGACAGACGCGGGGATTTGCCAGAAACAGCCGAGGGTTCCCCGAGTCACCCAAAATGCCCTTATCAGCATAGAAAGTCACCTTCGATTGAGTTAACCTCTTCTGCATAAAGCCCAGCGTTGTCAACACTGACTAGCAGCATCTCTCGTTCAGTGTTTCAGGCAGAGTTCTTTCCTAGACCTTCTGCATGCAAAGTAGGGGATCTGTCACTGAGCTATGACCCTTCTCTAAAAATAAAGTAATATCCTAGTCCTCATGGTTCTGAGCCAAGGGCTGGATTGAAGTAAGGACATAGGAACTCCGCCTTATTCCTTAAAGCGGTGGCAGCTGTCAACTCTGAGTGGCAGGGGAGACGCCGGAGACCGAATCTGGCACCTCCTGCGTGTGAAGCAAGAGTCCCACCCCTGAGCTGAAAATAAAGCAAGCTCCCAGTCCTCATGGTTCTGGAAGCCTCCATATTACACCGAGACAAATCCTTGCTCCATCCAGCCTTCTCTAGCATGGTCCTCTCGAGACTGGTCGGACCACAACTTCCACCACCAGCAGCCAGCAGGGCCAATGGGACTACAGCTCCCATCATGCCCAGACAACAAAAGTGTTGCAGTCCAGCATCCCTAGGGAGCAGCAGGTTGGGACAGGCGGATTCTCTACAGGTAGACCAGCAGCCCTACCTGGGGATCATCACAAGTCCTTCTCCCCACACAAAAATAAAACATGTTTCTAGCCCTCATGGTTCCCAACCAACGGCTGGTTTATGATCCTAATCAGAGCCCGGCTGATCCAATAGTGTCACCTTCAGGGGAGGGTTGCCACACCATGAAACACCTGGGAAGAAACATCTGGCCAGGCTTTGAAGACCACCCTTGTCCCTTCCAAGGGTGTACCGGTAAATTGGGGAGCACGGGCAGCCATCAGTACCTGTAGCTCTGCCCCCAAGGAGAGTGAAAACCTGCAGGCTCCCAGGTTCCTCCATTTCAACCGACCAAGCCCTCGCCATCTCCACCTCCGCCAGAAGCAGGTCTTCCCCAAAGCCGATGTGTCTTAACGGCCCCATTCAAGAGCAGGCAGGTGCTTTGCATTGCAACAGAGGAACCAGTTGCCTAGGGAGGTTGTGGGCTCTCCCCCACTAGAGGCCTTCAAGAGGCAGCTGGACCACCCTCTGTCAGGTGGATTCCTGCATGGAGCAGGGGGTTGGACTCCATGGCCTTAGAGGCCCCTTCCAACTCTACAATTCTGTGATTCTTTGATCTATTGTTGCTTGACAAGCAACAAACTTTCTTGCTCAACAAGCAGAGAGCCAGGGGGCATGGCATCTCATGCTCCTCCTCCTTTTCACCACCTCCGTTGTCTGGGCCAGAGCGAACGAGCAGGTTGTGAGGGTGAAGAGGAGGAGAAACTCAGGTGGGCCCCTGCAGGGATGTCGGCCCCCGGGTATTGCCCGGGTAGGCTACGGTGACCAGATGGAAAGGAGTACTGGGCTCCAGTATCTTTAAGAATTGCATAGAAAAGGGGATTTCAGCAGTTGTCATTTGCACCCGGAGAAATCCCCTCCTCATCACAACAGTTAAAGCTGCAGGAGCCCTGCCGTCTGTTGAATCTGGTCTGTCTAGTATAGTTCCTGCAGCTTTAACTGTTGTGATGAAGAGGGGATTTCACCCGGTGCTGCATGCAGACAAATGACACCCGCTGAAATTCCGTTTTCTATGCAACTGTTAAAGATACAGCAGCCCTGTCCTCCTTTCCATAGGGTCACCCTAGGCTAGGCCTACCCTCGACGACGCCCCTCGTTGCAAAGGACATCGACATCCCTTCTCGTTGAAAAGTGCCGGCAGCTGCATCCTCACAAACACGGGTGACACGACACCACTGGACCCGTGTCCTGTCAGCTGTTGCGTCCCACCAGACGAGGACATGGCAAAGCCTCCGAGGACCCGGAGGTGACCATTTCTTGGACGCCACGGTCCTAGGCCTCTTCCAAAGATCACCCTGCTGGACTTTCCGCCTTCAGTAGCGCTGGGAAGAAAATGCAGGCACCGTTTTCTACTGGTGCCCCCGCCCTACAGCTCCCCACACTTTGGGGAACGAGGCCATGATCCGTGCGTCATGACAGGCAATCCACGTGTTTCTTTAGAAGCCGTACAGAGCCGCTCAGCACGGGGAGGAGAGGCAGGAGGGCGCTAAGTGGCACCCGCTCGGCGGAAAGACAGCTTTGCCTTCATATCCATATAAATTGACTTCCCAATATCATCAATGCACAGGCGTTTAGTCTGGTGTAAAGTCGGGGACACAGAAAAGCCTCCAGCTACATTCAGGGGAGGTTTCCCCCCCCCACCGATTAGACATCTGAACGTCGAGAAAAACATCGGCACCAGCAGTTCCTCGATGCTGACGTTGCGGGAGCGTAGCACCCCATTATTATTATTATTTTCATGATTTCATATTGCTTTTTACGCAGTTATTTATGGGTCTTAATAACAATGAATCCTGTTAAGTACGAATTGTTCTTAATCAGGATTCAGTATCTTTGGGGTGCGAATTCCCGTTCAAGCGACGCTCTGCTACGTTCAGAAAGACTTGCCCCAAAAGGCAAGGTAGAAAAACAAATTAGGAAAGAAATAATGTCTCAATGCCGACGGCACCAACAAAAGGCTCTTCGGAGGCATCTGGAAATCTCTGCTCAAATTTGTTCCAACTGGCGCTTAAAGAATAGCCCGGTAGCGTTGTTTTTTCCGGGTGCAGTGGAGGCGGTTATGTTTGGGGATAAATTTGGGGAGTCATGGTGATAGGATCACCAAATCTGCAGATTTGGCACCTCCTTTAACTTAAAAGGCAGGGACTTCACACACACACACTGATCTCAAGTGTACACACACACACGGCTGCTATTCCACCTGCAGTGTGAGTGTGTGTCTGGGGTCACATTCCCTCCAAAGGAGCTCACAAATAGCAGTGTTGTCGTGCTGGTGGTGTGTGTGTCTGGTGGGGGAGAGAATTAGATCAGGAATATCGTGATGTGGGGGAAAGGGGTTTGCAAGCAGAAGATCCAGGGTTCGAACCCTGGCACCTCCAGGTAGAGCTCGGAACGATCCCTGCTACAGTACAGCTTCCTGTGTTCCAATTTTTAATCAGCCCTTGATTCAGAGCCACAAGGACTAGAGTCTTGCTTCATTATTAAGGGAAGGCTCGTATCCCTCGCTTCGCATGTTCGCAATCGCTTCTGACTTAATCAGCATCCTATGAACCTTATCTTATGCCGTCAGACCAAGTTTTTGTGGACCCTTCAGCAAGACCCCATCCCTCAGTGAGTCTGACTGCTTTTGCATGCTTGCTTGACCAGTGCTAC
The DNA here is from genome assembly GCF_023053635.1 of Elgaria multicarinata webbii. Lineage (NCBI taxonomy): Eukaryota > Metazoa > Chordata > Lepidosauria > Squamata > Anguidae > Elgaria > Elgaria multicarinata. The sequence goes on along the minus strand of NC_086193.1, from coordinate 785,813 downwards.
CGCCAGTATCAGAGGCAGTAAGCCCCTATACACCAGTTGCTGGGGAACATGGGTGGGAGGGTGCTGTTGCAGCCGTGTCCTGCTTGTGGGTCCCTGGCTGGCAGCTGGTCAGCCACTGCTGGACTAGATGGACCCTTGGTCTGATCTAGCATCAGGGCTCTTCTTACATTCTTATGTCCTTAGTTGGAATGGGTGGGGACTGAATCCAGTAGCAGGGGGTTGGACTCAATGGCCTTGTAGGCCCCTTCCAACTCTGCTATTCTATGATTCTAAGTGGCATTAGTGTCTTCAGATTCTGAGGACCCAGGTTATGAAGGCACTGGCATGCCACAATTCCCACATCACCACAGCCTTTAAAGTCTCACTCAATGAAGGGAACAGGCTACCTAGCCTAAATGCAGATAACATCCTATTTAAGCTCCCATCTTGCCCTGTTCCTTGTTGGAGCAACATACAGGCAACCCTGCCTGGCTTCCAGCCCTAGCGTCACACTGAGTTTTCCGTGGTACTGATTTCTTTCCACCTTGCTGCCTGGCCTCTGCTCAAGATCCAAACCCTCGAAGAACCGTGCCACCCAAGCCACATCACAAAGCGTTGTCAGAACACACAGCCCCAGACGGTACACCTGCTTGTGGACTTCCCAACAGCATGTGGATACTTGAGAAGACAGATGGGCATTGATCTGCTCCAGCAAGACTCTTGGCATGTTTTTACGGTCGGGCTTAATAGCGTATTAAAATGCTGAAGAGCTTCTAGGGATGTGAGCTCACCGTTTTCATTTCTAAAATGATAAAAAAAACCAGCTACCATTTCTTGACTTCCTCTCCCATGAACTTAGGAGAGTTCCCTTGCACCCCCAAAATGCAAGGATTTATTTTCCTGCCTCCAAGATTCCAAGACACAGCTGAGGTGAGGATTTCGTACCACGACATAGTTTGCCTCTTCGAATGAGCCACCCCTGGGACTACAAGAACCCAGCACCACAGCCTGCCTTGATATCTATTTCCAGCGAGCTGCAATATCTCCGGATAGCCATCATAGTTAGGAAAATCACCGTTCGCACGACACGCTAAGGCGTCCTTGGGCGACGGCTGGTTGGCCACTGTGTGAACAGAGCGCTGGACTAGATGGACCCTTAGGGCTCTTCTGATGTTCTTATCAGGCTTCACTCATGACACTGAACCATCATGGCTTAGGGTGTTGTCTGAACAAGGCACTGCAAACTTGTTATGATTGTGAATGGTCTTGGTGACCATCTTGGCTGGCATCCACTGATCCCTCTAGCTCAGCCTTCCTCAACCTGGGGCGCTCCAGATGTGTTGGACTACAACTCCCAGAATGCCCCAGCCAGGAAGATCATCTTCCTGGCCCGCTGCTCTGACCATGTCACTCCGCTTCTGAAATCTCTTCATTGGCTCCCAATTCATTCCAGAATCCAATATAAACTTCTCCTGTTGACCTTCAAAGCTTTTCACGGTCTAGCTCCTTCCTATCTCTCCTCTCTCCTCTCACACTATTGCCCCGCTCGTGCTCTTCGCTCCTCTGATGCCATGCTTCTTGCCTGCCCAAGGGTCTCTTCTTCCCTTGCTCGGCTTCGTCCATTTTCCTCTGCTGCCCCTCATGCCTGGAATGCTCTTCCAGAACACCTGAGAACTACCAACTCAATCACAGCTTTTAAAACACAGCTAAAAACTTTTCTTTTCCCTATAGCTTTTAAACTTTGAGTTTGTTCTGACTCTATACTGTTAGCTTCACCCTTCCCGGTGCCTGTTTACACTTCCCTGTGCCTGTTTGCATTCTCTTTCCCTTCTTATTGTTTACTACAACTTTATTAGATTGTAAGCCTATGCGGCAGGGTCTTGCTATTTACTGTGTTATCTGTACAGCACCATGTACATCGATGGTGCTATATAAATAAATAAATAATAATAATAATAATAATAATAATAATAATAATAAGGAAGGCTGTTCTAGCTTGTGCCACCATAAATCCATTCATATTTGTGCTGCCACAGCGCTCTTTGGTGTGCCATAAATATATAGTCAATCAATCAATCAAAACAAAAGCACTGAATCACAGAGTGATGTTTAAATGTGCAGTTTGACTCTCCGTAATTTTGTTGAGGGCCTTGGCCATCCCTCTCTCTCTCTCTCTCTCTCTCTCTCAGTCTGATCTACCCTGCAGGGTTGTTGTGAAATAGGATAAGCTCCTTGTTTGAACGAGCAAGAAAAAGTGGTGATAAATAAATATACTGCATTCAGTATTTTGCTGACGAGTGGAAAGAGTTCTGATGTTCTAGAAAAAAGGGGGCACATTGTGGGGGCGTAGGGGAAGGAGGCGGTTTAATGCCTTCTTCTCGTAATGGTGCAAAGGTGAAGGGGGAAAACTCTCAAAGGAAAGAGATGTGAAAGACAGGACAGAGGCAGGGAGGAAGCCCAGAATATTACGCGCACAGGCTCAGACGCAAATTGGAGGATGACATTTTGACTGCTCAGAGCGCAAGAGTTTTGTGGGAAGACAACTCCGCCTTGCACATCTGTGGCAGGAAGGCATGGCCGCAGGAGAAAAGCCTACCCAGAAATGTAGGATGGACAGAAACAACGTATCTCCGTCATCCGGCTGCAGAGCAGCGCACGTGTGCCGGAGCAAAACAGGAGCTCTGTCCTGTACGGGAGCTCTGTCTCTATCCCTTCAGTTCAAAGGAGGGAGCAGCTCTGAAAGTATGAAACCGGGGCCGGGGAGGGCTCTCCTGCGGAGAGGTCTGGCTGCAGGAGGGGGCGGCTTCACGTGTCCGTGAGCTCAAACTAACGGCTGTGTCTTCAGCAGATTGCAGGGTGCTTGACTGAGTCTGGGATTTTCTGCCTGCAAAGCAGAGGCTCCATTGCCAAGTTAAAGAACTGGCCCAAGCATTGCAACATTTCTAAATTTCCCCACGTATTTATTCATGTATTTATTTACCCTGTCCGGCTTGCTGATGGTTTTCCTAAGTTGTTTTCATGTGCAAATTTGACTGTGTGGTTTTTCTATTGGACCTGTTTCTCTGTTTTTACATGGCACGCAACACCGCCCCGGGGTCCCTCATGGATGAAGGGCAATTTCTCTGTTTTTGAGATAAAGAAATAATAATGAATACACACCCATCACGCCCACGCGGCCACGTTCTGTCTGCTTCCTGCAATGCAGAGGGGACAGCATTGATCTCAGTGTTTCTGAGCAACCCAAAGATGTTGAGAGCCATGTAGCAAAAGAGGATGGCCACCACTAGCCCATGGCAAGCTCACGCCCAAGGCCTTCAAAGATCCTTCCACTGCTGAGCATCCCATCTGGATGCAAGCCTTCACCTACCTTCCTGACAGATGCCTCAACCAGGACGCATTTCATTTACAAGATTTGCGTTTATTCGTTGACAAGATCTGTACAGCACCCTACGTCCAATCAAATGCTCAAATGGCGAACAATAATAATAAAAAAGGAGTAGAAGAAAAAGAATCAAAACACAGATGTGTTAAAGCTCACCCACACCCACCCTCACACAAGAAGGGACGTGCTACCTAGAAGCAAACCTCCATCATGGTTTTGGCCAGCCTGCTTCCATCCCAATATCTGTTCTGACTTTTCTACCACTGTGGCCACACTTCAAGGTACTAATGTTAGAACCTCCACGCTCAGGAGCAGTCTGACATTCGATGCCAGTTTGTTTGCGGGAGGGAAGAAGCCAGGCCAGGATCTCTTCTCGATCCTCCCAGAGTGCAGGACACGGAATAACGGGCTCAAGTGACAGGAAGCCAGATTCTGTCTGGACATCAGGAAAACCTTCCTGTTAGAGCAGTACGACAATGGAATCAGTTCCCTAGGGAGGTTGTGGGCTCTCCCACCCTGGAGGCCTTCAAGAGGCAGCTGGACAGCCATCTGCCAGGGACGCTTTAGGGTGGATTCCTGCATTGAGCAGGGGGTTGGACTGGATGGCCTTATAGGACCCCTTCCAATTCTATGAGGGCAACTTGTTCTAATGCCCTGCTTGCCAGCTTCCCATAAGGTTTTATCTCAGCACCCCCGTAAGAAACAGGACGGCATGGCTGCGTGGGCCAACTTCAGCGTGACCAGCAGGGTTCTTCTCCAGTACTTAACAGTCTGGCCTCCATGTTCAAGAGCAGTCTAACTCAGAGAATATCAGAGAACATACAGCCAAGCCAACTGACGTATTTCAGGAACATCTGAATAAATATCGCTGACAGACAGAATGAAAACTACGGCCTTCTGAGTCCATTTCCAAATCGCTGGCGAATTTTAGCAGGAGACGTTATTACAAAAAGTTCTGCAAACGTTACTAATGAGTAAGGATTCACAGACCTATTTGAATGACTTAGATGTTTTGTGTTTTAATGGTGAAATTCTATGCTACAGTAGCAAAATGCTTTATTTTACAGACCAGTTAAGAAGGCCTTAAAATAAAAACAGGCCGCAAAGCGTTGGGCCGTTCCCCCCCGCCTGCAAACAAATAAACTCTTATAATTTCTCGAGACGGTTCTCTTCCATTCATGGTTGGGAAAAGACTATGACTTATTTGTTTATTACATTTCTCTACTGCCCAATAGCGGTTCGTGGCAATTAAAACCATAACATACAACACAATAAAATACAACATAAAACTGAAAGAATTTAAAACATCAATATAAATAGTAATAATAATAATAATAACCAAATGGAAAGAACCAGGCTGCAGTGCAAAGATATTAAAATACAGCACCAGGTTTAAAACAGAAACTGGAAAACTCAGATGCCTGGGAAAATAAGGAGGTCACTTGGTGCGAAAAAGTGGACAGTATAGGTGACAGGCGAGCTTCTCTGGGAAGCTCGTTTCACAACCGTGGTGCCACGACAGAAAAGATCCTGTTTTTAGTAGCCACACACCTCACTTCCTTTGGTCTAGATCAGCCTTCTTCAACCTGGGGCGCTCCAGATGTGTTGGACTACAACTCCCAGAATGCCCCAGCCAGCTGGCTGGGGCATTCTGGGAGATGCAGTCCAACACATCTGGAGTGCCCCAGGTTGAGGAAGGCTGGGCTAGAGTGTTGGGAACGAGACTTGGGAGTTCTAGCTTCATAGAATCATAGAGTTGGAAGGGCCTATAAGGCCATCAAGTCCAACCCCCTGCTCAAGTCCCCACTCGGCCATGAAACTCACCAGGTGACTTTGGGCCAGTTGCTGATTCTCTGCCTCACTTACCTCACAGGGTTATTGTGAGGAGAGAAATGGGGAGGAGGAAGACTGTACAGGCTACCTTCGGGTTCCTTACAAGAGCAAAGAAGGTGGAGTATCAATGTCATAATAAATAAATAGCATAAGTAACTTATAAAAATAAAGGACTTAGGGATGTCATTATACTTAGTGGAATATAATCATCTCAAATAAATAGTGGTTGGCCATCGTAGGAAGCAGGAAGCTGGAGTTGACAGGCCATGGGCCTGATCCACTACTAGGGCAACTCTGATCAGCATATTAGCTAAGAATGGAGCCTCCAATTGCAGAGGAAGTCAATCTGTAGATACCAGAATCTGGAGTCAAACCATGGGGCATCCAGCTTGTGGGATTCCTATGAATGTTAGAAGAGCCCTGATGCCGAATCAGGCCACGGGTCCGTCTAGTCCAGCCTTCCTCAACCTGGGGCGCTCCAGATGTGTTGGACTGCAGTCCAACACATCTGGAGCGCCCCAGGTTGAGGAAGGCTGGTCTAGTCCAGCATTCTGTTCACACAGATGTCTACGAGAAACCCACAAGCAGAACATGAGTGCAAAAGAACCCTCTTGCCCATTTTCCACAGCAGTTGGTGTACATAGGCTTTCTACCTCTGACGGGGGCATCTGCATAGACACTGTGGAAACAGGACTCAGCTCAGCTGATCCGTATGGGTCGAGTGAAGGAAGTGGTTCTGCCCCCCACAAAATACCCCCAAAAGGAGCTGCCCCATAAGAATCCCTGCCGGGCCTGTGCCGGCGCCTTCCCAAATCCTGCGCTGTTCACTCACGATCCGCGCCGCCACGATCCGCAACACCCAGCCCTGGCAGCATCACACCAGCTGTCACACCTGTGCCAAGGGAAGGTTTGCCTCCCAGAGGCAACCTGGCCTTTGCCACACAACCGCCCTCCAGTTCCACACGTCTCCCCCTGGGGCACCGGATCGGGACCCGAGGCTGTGCACTTTCTTTACCACGCAGCCGGGTTCCTGCGACAACGTCTTCTTCACGTTTTAATTTGTCGGATGTTAGGAACGGATGACAGGTTGTCTATGGCTGTGTGTGTTTCTCTCTCCAGCCCCCCCCCCCCCGGCCTCATTAAAGTAAGAGAGAGGGGGGGGAGAGAGAGAGAGAGAGAGAGAGAGAGAGAGAGAGAGGGAGAGCAGCGTTAAAATGAACGAATAATGAAACACACTCCAAGGAAAAGCTGTGAATGGAGCTGTCTGATCAAAAGTGTCCACATACATCGCCGAAACACTCTACACCAGCCTTCCTCAACCTGGGCGCTCCAGATGTGTTGGACTGCATCTCCCAGAATGCCCCAGCTGGCTGGGGCATTCTGGGAGATGCAATCCAACACATCTGGAGCGCCCAGGTTGAGGAAGGCTGCAGACCATGACCACTGCCTGCCTGCCTTCTCTCCCCCCCCCCTCTCTCTCTCACACACACACACCTGGCTCCTTGCCTCCCTCCCCATTGCGAGGAACGTGGCTTTTCTCCCACCCCTGAGAAAACGAACAGTTCCGCCACTAAACGGAGACGCGGACAGGATGACGGCTCTGCTGCTTTAGCGCCCCCCCCCCCCCCACCGCCAACGTCTCCACGGAGGCGCCTGCAAATCCCCTACCCAAACTTTTCGTTTCAGTGGGTTGGAAAGCGCGCGCGCGCGCGCGCGCACGCAGCCCCCTCGCCCCCTCTGCGTCTCCCGTCCGCACCTGAGCAAAACGCACCAGCCCAGAGAGGCTCGCTCGGCTGCGGCACCTGAACTCCGAGGGGGCCTCCCCACCCCCCCCCAAATCAGGACTTGTGCATCAATGGGAGGGATTGCAGAGGGGGAGGAAGAACTGCGGAGGGGAGGCTGCTTTCCCTCCCCACCCCCACCAAAATCCTGCAGCAGAGGGTTTACACAGGCGCCCAAAACCGGAGGGGGGGGGATCCTGAAGCGAATCCGGGGAGGAAGTCGGGCGGGAGGGGGGGGTTGGGGGCTACCTGGATTCATTCCTCCGCGATCTTGGCCTCGATTCCTCCACGGATCAGAGAAGACACAGTGGGGGGGGGGGAAGAGAAATTCTCTCTCTCTCTCTCTCTCTCTCTCTGTGCCTCGATCTGGCAGGAAACTTGCTCCCCACGAAACCCAACCTCCCGAGAGCAGCTCCACGCCCCGGGCAGGCCAGCACCGAGCCTGACCCGGACAGGCACCACGGCTCCGGAGGGAGGGAGGGAGCGAGCGGGGCTCGGCCGGGCCCAATCCGCGGACGGGAAAGCCGGGCTGGGAGACCCCCCCTCCCCGGGAGGAGGGGAGAGCACGCGGCGCCCCGAGACCGCCCCCGGGACGGGGTGGGGGTGGGCACGCGCCGGCCGGCCTGCCCCCGGTGGGGGGCCCCGGGCTGCCGCCGCCCCCCCTTCAGCCCCGCCAGCTCACCTGCTGCCGCGATGGGGCCGAGGACTGGGTCTGCACCAGGCGCGGGGGGCCCCGATCCGCGTCCGGCCGCCCGGCGGGCCCCGATCCGGGCTCGCGGCGGCGGCGCGGCGGAGGCGCGCGCCAGCCGGGGCTGTACTGCTGCTGCTGCTGCTGTTGCCGGAGACTGCCGGCGCACAGGGCGCGCAGCGAGAGGTAGACCAGCTGGCTGGGAGAGCGCCGCCCCAGGAGCTGGCGCAGGTCCGGCGGCGGCGGCGGCGGGCCGGCCCGGCCCGGCTGCAGGAAGCGCAGGCGGCGGCAGCAGCTGGCCTCCGCGTCGCCCGGCCGGACCGCTGCGGGCAGCGTGGCGCGGCGCGGATGGTGCTGAAGGACAGCTCCGGGCGGCCGCCGCGGCATCCCCGCCTCCGCCAGGCCGGCTCCAGCGCGCGCCCCCCGCCCCGACCCACCGCCCGACCGGCGCCCAGACCCGCCGCCGCTGCACCACCGGCTGCGCCGCCGTGACGCGCCCACCCGGGTCCCCGCCCCTTCGGCGGCCGCCTGCCTGCCTGCCTGCCTGCCTGGCTGGCTGGCTCCAGGGGGGCTTCGCTGGGCTGAAACCCCCACGCCCCCATAGGGCGCCAGGTTGGGGAAGGGGCCCAGGCATCTGGAGGGGGCAGGTCAAAGTCCCACACCTCTGGAGGGAGGACGGTGAAAGGTGGCCGTCCCACATCTCCAGAGGGGATGGGGTTTAGTCCGGCACATCTGGAGAGCGCTAGGTTGGTGGATGTGCAGAGACAGCTGGAGGGCTCTAGCTTGGGGAACTGGCAGTTGGCTCCTGGAGTGGCACAGGCATGACGAGGCATCGATGGCAGCTAGGCACACCTCCTCTGAAATGTGCTTAATGGCACCAAGTATGTGCCCTGAAGATTGGAGTTGCAGGGTATTTATTTATTTATTTGTTGCATCTATATCCCACCTTTTTTTCCTCCAAGGAACCAAAGACGGCGTCCATAATCCTCCTCTCCATTTTTATCCTCGCAAAAACAGCCCTGTGAGGTAGGCTGGGCTGAGAGTCTGTGACTGGCCCAGAGTCACCCAGTGGGTTTCCATGGCCGAGTGGGGACTAGAACCCAAATCTCCCGGCTCCCAGTCCAACACTTTAGCCACTCCACTGCCTCCATCACACCAGCGTTTTATCGCATTTTCGTCCTGCCTTGTTTACCGCTTTGCCCCGTGATCCTCACTCGACCGTCTCCTGCGGTCATCTTGCCTCTTCCCTTCCGTTTTCTGTCTTTTTCTGGTGCAGGGAAAGTGTGGCATTTTTTCTCCACGTGGGATAAAAATGCCCTTCTGTGCCCATGCATCGCCGTCCTCGTGCTACGTCGCAGAACGTCCCTTCTTGGGGGAGTGTGTGTTGAAGGGCCGTCTTGCTGACGAAAGAGGAGGCGGGGGCGGCTCTCCAGCATGCTGAGTTGGTTGAACAGACTTTCGCTGCTCCAACCCCTCTCTCACGGTTCTATCACCCACCCACCCATTTCAACTTCCCTCTTTTTTGGCCTGCTGTACGAGGTGCCCAGCTGATGAAACCCTAAATCGCTAAACTTTAGACAAAACCAGAGTAGGGGGGGAGGTGCCCACATCCATCACAATGTCCATCAACCTCAAGAACCAATGGACTGGAAGGAGGAAGGGGCGGGGCGGTGATACCAGGAAGCGTGAGCCGGTTCAGGTGAAAAGGTAAACACGGCGAAATAGCGCAGCAACGCACACATGCGGAAGTGACACGCTAATGAAACCGAGGTGGAAATTGCGGATGCATGCCAGGAGAAAAAAAGTAGGCGTGATGGAGCTCTATGCCACTAGAGCGGACTAATCATATATAGTGAATAAGCAAGCATTAGAAGTATTTTGCATATATTGTAACCTCACTTAACAACAGCCCTATAAAGCAGACAAGGTTTTTTTTTATCCTGATACGGGGGACACGTATGCAGAGAGAGGGAGAGAGAGGAATGGTTTTCTGCTGGAAGGTGTGGGTGTGCAGCGAATGAAACAGTCCAATTTGCACACAGACCAAATTCTGCACCATAACATTTTTTTATGACATTACTATTAATCTGCTCCGCTGTTTTAAAACCTGTATTTTAAAACTCTACATTGCTGCTGGGGTTTTATTCTGGTCGCACTTTTATATTGTGGTTTTAAGCTTCCTCGTGGTTTTACATTTTTTGTGAACCACCCAGAGAGCTTCGGCTGTTGGGTGGCATAGAAATGAAAATAAATAAATAAACATTTAAAAACCTTGCTTACAGAGATAGAACAGATTTTGCTTCTGAAGTGGAATCGACACATTAAGAATCTGTTTCTTGTTTGCAAACACTGCATGGAGCGGAGCATCACACTGGCGCACCAGCAGAACGGAGCAGGCCCCTTTTGCCAGAGACCACATTGCGTGATGGGTCTTGCCATGATTCTTCAGATGTGACCTTTGGCCAAAGCCAAGGAACGCACGTGTACAGCAGTGAAACACCAGAGAACCACCATTCAATTGTACACCCAATTCAATTGTATGTGAGTGTTTTGTACACTCCAATTGTACACTCCGTTCAATTGCACACCCCCACGTTCCTCTTTGGCAGTGGTGGGGTTCCTGTTCATTTTTAATCTAGGCGCACATGTGCACCGATAACAGAGATGGAGGAAATTGATAGCAATGGAGTGAAGTCCGTGCCAAAATTCATCCCATAAACCAGGGGTCATTGAAACTCTTTCAATGCACAGAAGCCATTGTGCATTTTGTGGGCAGAAGGGGGTGGAGCCAGAAAAGGGGGAGGGGCCACATAGGGAACCTTGGAAGGCCAGATGTGGCCTCTGGATCTGAAAACTTGTCAGTTCATCCATTTTGGGGACAAGCATGCGCCAGGTAAGGGGATGAGCGATGTGCAATCAGACTTACCGGCCCGATTCCATTCATACGTGACTAGAAGAGCCCATTTGTAACTCAGCAAGTCCAGATCTGGGCTTGGAGCGAGAAAGACGGCCAGCAAAACAGTGGCTTTCCTTGGGTGCCAGCAGCCATGGGTCGCGCTACAGACCTGTGGAAGGAGGAAAAGAAAGACATTCTACACAATGCTGTTTCCAGGGGGGCAGCCACGTTAGAAACGTTGCAGCAAAACCACGAAAGGGGGCGTGGCACCAGGCAGAGCAACCGGAATATTCCGCCAGGTGTGCTCCTAGGACCAGCGCACAGAATGTAGGCCAAAATACATGTGCTGGTCTCCCTCTCCACATTCTTCACACTAGGCCTCGTTTTGTACACCTCTATCATGTCTCCCTTTACTCACCTTTTCTCAATCCCAACCTTCCCTCCTAGGGGAGTTCGCTCTAGGGAAGGCCCGCTTAGGGGTCAATCCAGAGGTTAAATTGGAACAAGTTATCAGGATGGAAACAAGTGTAAATGCAGACTTCCGCAATGGAAGATGGGATCCAGAAAAAGTCAAAATGCTCACATACACACACACGGATGCGTGCACACCCCTTTGGGCCAAATAACAGGGCAGATTAGGGGTGTGTGTGTATGAGAGAGAGAGAGAGAGAGAGAATGAATGGAATGATTTTCTGCTGGACTGTGTGGGTGTGCAGCGAATGAAACAGTCCAATTTGCACACAGACCAAATTCTGCATCATAACATATTTTTTTTTGGACATTACTATTAATCTGCTCCGCTGTTTTAAAACCTGTCTTTTAAAACTCTGCATTGCTGCTGGGGTTTTATTCTGGTCATACTTTATATTGTGGTTTTAAGCTTCCTTGTGGTTTTAATTATTTTTTTTGAACCGCCGAGAGAGCTTTGGTTGTTGGGTGGTATAGAAATGAAATAAATAAATAATATTGTACCTTTGAAATATCTTAAAAATGAAACAAAAACCCACGCACACTTTCTCAACGCGTTGCACTTTGCAAGCAACACAGTGGTGCCATTTTTGACTCTTGGACCCACACATCTGGATAGGCTCTTCCTTTAAACGCTCACTAAGGCAATTAATAATTTTTCAGTCAAATAATTTTTTAAAAAAAGCCTTTGGCCTGAAGGGTAGCAAATGAAGAGGAGTAAAGGAGGCGTGATTTGGCTAAATTTGGAAGGGGTTGGAGGAGGGAGCATTTTGAATCTCATTCAAGTCCCGTGTCCCCCAATAATTCAAGCACTTCTTCTTCATCATCTTCATCATCATCAGAATGGAGTAACCACGCTGGTACCAGGGAAAGACTTCAGCTCAGCAGAAATCATCAGCTCTCAATTAACTCTCAATTATCCCCATGACAAAATTTATCTCTTTCTGATGGCAAACACAGCCCAGATAACCTCTGTCCACTTGTGGAATACGGCACCCAACAGCGGAACAGCTGCCTTTACCATTCAGCCCTATTTGCCTTCAACATGCAACTGCTGACATGCAATGGCAACCGGTATCAAACCAGCGTGACAGATGTCTTGGTGTCGGATTCAGTCTCAAATGCTCACACGCACGTACCCCAACAATCAAAGCGACCAAGATGCCAGTCAAACCAGATTTCCAATTTGAGGAAGGATTTAAAGGAAGAGTTCAAAGATTCACCATCGACGCGTTGTTTGAACCCTGGGCACATTTCAAAACAGTTGATTCGGATGGGCAAAGGGCCTCTACGCCACCTGGCCACTGACTCAAGCATCCCCTGCTTGTTTGTACCAGAATAGAAGGTATATGAAAATCGCAAATTGGTCTGTGCAGTGTTCTTCCCTAAACTAGACAGGGGGATTCCGTTCCCACAGGCATCTTCGTACTCAGAACACGCACGGGTCCCATTTGTTGCAGACCAAAGTTAGGTCCGGATCGAGTCCTGTGCCCCATTTCCCACAACAGCCACCCTGATGTGAGATACGCGCAAGGAGGACACATCTGTCAGGGATGCTTTAGGGCGGATTCCTGCATCAAGCCAGGGGTTGGACTTGATGGCCTTAGAGGCCCCCTTCCAACTCTACGATTCTAGGATTCTATGAGAATTCCCCGGCTTTGGCGTAACGCGGGACAAAGCAACCTCTGACTGGCTTAACCTGTATGGAAGGACGGACCCCGCCAATCTCACTCTGGCTGAGATGGTCAGATTATAAAGGCCAAAATCCTTCAGCTCTGTTTCCGTGCAAGTTTGCGATGCTTATTTTAAAACCTGAGCAGAAACCTGGGCTTGGTGTGTGTGTGTGTCTTCCCCTAATGCGTGCCTTTGGGGTGCGCCGTTCCAAATTTGCGCAGCTCCGTGCCGCTTTGGACATTGCAGACGTGGTGACCGAAACGTCGACTTATACAACGGCACTACAACGCCGGCAGTCTATTTCCCAGCCTTTCCCTAAGAAGCCCAGTTGTGGGTCCTGCTCTTTAGATGCACAGCTGCCTTTAGATGCAGCCTTAAACGGAAATTGTGACCTGGCTTTATATAGAGCGTTAGTCACTCTGGCTTAATTAATCCCAGGCAACATCGCACGATCCAAAGCCGTGCCCATCCGGACGGTGGCCAGTCAGCGCCCACCACCCCTGCCCCAACCTTGCTTCTGTACACCCCCTGCCCCATGGCCTGGCTTCTCCATTTCCTCTCTCTGTGATTGTGATGCTTAATTACTTTTCCTTAATTTATTTTTATGAGGGCAGGCGCTTGAATATTTCATGGGCTGCTTCTCGCTCTCCATTCTGCTGCTGCCCTGGATAAATTACTCCCTGATTAGGCTGATTAATCTGCTCGTCCCTGGGGAATAGGAAGGGTTAAGTGTGCGGGAGGGGCCCCTCTCCGTTGGCTGGCCAGCGGGCTGGATTTTCTTCAAAAAAGAGACGGGCGGTGCAGTCTCAGCGAGGATAAAAGCATGGCCACGGGACTGATTCAATCAGCATCAATTGATCATTGGTAGATTCACCGCAGTCCAATATATAAGGAAGTCACGGAATCATAGAATGGTGGAGTTGGAAGGGATCACAAGAATCATCTAGTCTGACCCTCTGCAATGTGCAGGAAAAGCAGTTGAACCATCCCTGAGAGGAGGCTGTCCAGCTTCTTCTTCAAAACCTCCAGAGATGGAGAGCCCAAAACCTCCGTAGGTAGACCGTGCTACTGTTGTACAGATCTCACTGTCAGGAAGTTTTTCCTTAATTTAATTGAAATCTAGGCGGCTCTAACTCATACCCATTATTTCAGGTAATCATTTCTGTGGCCATGGAAAACAGTTCTTGACCATCTTCCCTGTGGCATCTTTTTATGTACCTGAACACTGCTAACATGTCTCCCCTCAGTCAAGAATGTTCCAGGGCCAGCTCTAGGTTTTTGAGGCAAGACTCCCCTGTGTCCTGTTTCCGAGAGTGGACAGCCAGAGACATATGGGAAGTCTTCAAAAGCAGGATGTGACGGGAACAGTTGACCCCTGCTGTTTGTCCTACTGCTGCCTCAAGGTTTTGGAGGGCCCTCCACGGGCCGCCTCCCTCATTGAGTCTACGTCTTCACCACTATTGGCCCCGGCTGCGCTTCCTCCTCCTTCTCTTCCTCATCATGACTCCTCCTTGCTTGCTTCCCAGGAAGAATCCCCCCGGGGAAGGGCACTAACAAGAGCCCCCTGCAGTTGCTCCTCTTCTTCACCAAAGAAGGGGGCTTAAATAGGTTGAAAAGTCTGTTGTGAGTTACAGCAGAGTTGCCTTATACAGAGAGAAAGCGTGGCAGGGCAATATTTAGTACTGGAGGCAGTAGGCGCAGTCTAGAGCCAGTTTAAAAGAAGTTCAGTCCAAGTTACTTTATCAGTGCTTTTGTACACATCTCCAGAGATGGCTATCTAACACTGTTTGACAATGAGCACCGCTCAACTATAAGCTGAGTGTTTGACTTTCATGAAGCTTTCTATTATATTGCCATACACCGTTTTCTCTTGATTTATGGCCTCTGAATCTTGACACGGCTTAGGATATCAGCAGGGCTTAATCTGGCCCTGCTTCACACCCTAATTTTAGGGGTTTCTCATAGGTATCTGACTGTCCACCACTGGAAACAGACTACTGGGGAGACAAAATATATCATAAGACCCTAAGAACCTAAGAAGAGCCCTGCTGGATCAGACCAAGGGTCCATCTAGTCCAGAGCTCTGTTCACACAGAGGCCAACCAGCTGTCAACTAGGGACCCACAAGGCAGCACATGAGTGCAACAGCACCCTCCCACCCATGTTCCCCAGCAACTAGTGCACACAGGCTTACTGCCTCCAATACCAAGGCTGCACTTAGCCATCAGGGCTAGTAGCCATAGATTGCCTTCTCCTCCTCCTCTAGGAATTTATCCAACCCCCTTTTAAAGCCATCCAAATTGGTGGCCATCGCTACATCTTGTGGTAGTGAGTTCCATAGTTTAACTCTCTGCTTTGGCTGTGTGCTTAGCCTAGCAGTGCTCACTTTATCTTCACAACATTGGAAGGGGATCTCATTTACTACTCCCGTCACTCTCGAGTTATTGAGCGTTCTTCTACGTTCCTCCCAAACGGGCCACCATTTGGCCCCGGAAAGAGGCTTTTGATGTGGCCACGTCCCAGTGTGAGCCTTCCCTTGGGCGTGGCCTCGTGGGCACCGTGGCCCCCGCACAAGACCTGTGGCAAGGCTGCCGTTCACCTCAAACCTCAACCGCGCTCTCGTGGCGGCGGAGTTTGGGAGTAAATATTTCATTAACTGGCACTTAGCGGTTGTTTCCTAATAGCTTATATTGATGTCAAGACAAAAGGAGGCGCTTTAAATCTTTCGCTCAGTCGGGAAGGCCGATAAACGTATACCTCTGTGGGGAGAATTTATGCCGACCCACCCACCCTCGGGGCCTTGAAATGCAAGTAGGTGGGGGGACTTTGTGCCTTTGGCAGAGGAAAAACAGGTGCGGGGGTGTAGGATCACCCAGCATCATTATGCAGCCGTTCCTGGCTGTCAGTTGTGGCCAACGGCTTGCCGGCTTGCATTTACGAACCATGTGGTCTCCTGACCGTTCAAACAACAGGAGATGTTTGGTTATAAAGATCGATGAGAAATTGTCCCATGATGGGTTATCAACCCACAGTTTAAAATCTACAGTATTACTACAACTACTACTACTTACAACAACCACAATAATAACAGCAGCTATTATGATATGACCATTTGTAGGATTGTTCATTGCTGCCCACTATTTTATTTATTAATTAAAACATTTAAATCGTGCCCTATAGCACAGGAATCTCAGGACAGCGTAACCAACATGGATAAGGTCTGACAACCCCCCCCCCAAATATTAGCACAACAGTCAAAGCAAGATAGCTTCTCTTTTTGACTCATCAGTTTTGCAAAATATGGATCATAGAATCCTAGAATAGTAGAGTTGGAAGGTCCAATCCCCTGCTCAATGCAGGAATCCACCTTAAAGCATCCCAGACAGATGGTTGTCCAGCTGCCTCTTGATGGCCTCTAGTGTGGGAGAGGCCACCACCTCCGGGCTAGGCGCTGAAAGGTCAGGCCTTAAACAGGGACGTGGCAGAGAAGGAAACTCACTCCAGTTTGGCTGAGTAAGTGGGAATTACTTGCACACAGTGAGAACCGTCCCTCCCATCTAGGAACTCCGAGATCAGACAGAAAATAGCAAAGAGGAAGGTGTCCGTGTGTGAAACACCTACACACCGAACAGTTAATGGGGCTACAATGACAGCCAACGACGTCCAGCATCTGTACAGCCCTCCTGAATGAGGTGGTACAGTCCTGAAATGATAAAGAGGACCATGCCACTTCAAGCTTCAGGGGTGTGGGTGTGGGTAGATAGATAGATAGATAGATAGATAGATAGATAGATAGATAGATAGATATCATAGAATCATAGAATCATAGAATAGCAGAGTTGGAAGGGACCTACAAGGCCATCAAGTCCAATCCCCTGCTCAATGCAGGAATCCACCCTAAAGCATCCCTGACAGAGGGTTGTCCAGCTGCCTCTTGAAGGCCTCCAGTGTGGGAGAGCCCACAACCTCCCTAGGTCACTGGTTCCATTGTCGTACTGCTCTAACAGTCATTTGAACGCTTGCCCATGGAAAAACACTCCTTAAAGAACTTGGATAGCTCCTTTAGAGTTCTGACTGAAACCCAGAGACAGCTCACCACCCCACTCACATTGGAGCCCCCACTGTTTGCAATTAAATGGACAGCTCATGGGGGGGCCGTTGATCACAGACTCCACTGCACCCCACCCCTCTGACCAGCTCTGAGCAGGGGATTTCGGGGCCCTGGCATACCCCGCAACAAAGTGCATCCCACAAGGCGGAGGTCTGCCCACCCTGCCCTAGGCAGCCCCACCGCCCAGTCAAGAGCGTGTACAGAGGATGGGGTGACATCCGTTCCGCTCACCGTTTAACAGCAACCCACCTAATTCGCACTTTCCAAACTTAGACGCCAGCCGAAACGTAGCCATCCTTTGGCGGTCGCCGTTTGGCTGATTCTGCGACGCGGTTTTCCAGGCCAAAGGGGCGTCTGGTGGGAAAAGGTGAGCCCCCAGGTGTGAAAAGGCGTGTGCAAGAATGCACGGCAGAAGGAAAACTGCATGCCCCCAAAACGCACGTGTCGGGGAAACGGCAGGCAAAAATGCACGCGTTTTAGGGCCAGGCAGCAAAACCCTTTCAGCCAAATTTCATTTCAGAGAAGGCTTCGGGGACCAAAGGCAAACAGTGTCCCAAACACCTGCATATCTTAGCTTCAAGCTCTTACGGCCACTAACCCAGCGTTATTGTGGCCTTTCCAAATTTTTACAACCGCACAAATGCTGGGGAACGCCATGTGATCCGTGGTTGCAGGAAAGGAGGCGTGGCCAGGAGAAGGGGCGTGGCCACAAGGGGAACTGCCATGGGCTGGATTTTGGGTGCTATCTCCCTGCATGGAGGAGGAGGAGGAATTGCAAACAGACACCGAAACAAGACGAAAGGAAGGCGAAGTTGGAAAGATGGGAAGCCAAACTCAGCTTCCTACCTCCCACCGTTTCGATGTTACTCAGCACCAAGGTGGGAAGGAAAGGATGAAGCAGAGCAGAGCAGAAATGCTTCATGGTTGAGTAATACTGGGAGCCTTACGCTTCACTCTTCGTGTCTTGCAGTGAAACACCCCTTTTTCCGGAGGTAAACAGGCAGAAGGGAGATCAAAATGCACTCACAGAAATGCAGGCGTGAGGAGGAGGAGGAAGAAGAAGCAGGTTATGGGCAGCTAAAGGAAACCACGCTGCCCGGGGCAACCTCAAAGGTGCCCAGCTGGTGGACGTCAGGATCCCGTCAGGGTTAGAGGTCAACGCCTGGCTGTGAGTGAAATGAGGAAGCCAAAGCAGAGACTGAGCGGTACCGACGGAGGCCGGGGCAATCATGCCGCACTAAAATCATTGTGTTCAACGCACAGTCGGCAACAGGAGAGTCTCTCTCTCTCTCTCTCTCTCTCTCTCTCACACACACACACACGGGTGTCTCCTGTCTCCCACCATCTTCTCCGCAGTTTGGAAGAGACAAGGGTGAGCCGCGTCACGGCTCCAGTCCAATCTTCCCCAACCTGGCACCATCTGGACGTTTCAGACTTCAACTCCCAAGAGCGCGGGGGCCGAGGGTCAGAACGGCCGGGTACCTTCTGAGGACGCGCCGAAAAGAGCAACCGAAAAGGTTATTTATTTTTCTTTGCAATGCTTGTGTGCCGCTCCACAACCAAAGATTTCGGAACAGGGAACAACAGAAGAAAAGCACCTTGTTAAAACAATGAGGATTTTTTTTAAAAAAGAAACAGGGTTCTGATAAAACCACTTCCTGAAACAGCCACGTTTTCAGGAGGCGTCAGAAGCAGCCTCGTGTTGGTGCCTGCCTGACCTCCAGGGGCAGGGAGTTCCATAGGAAAGGGGCCACCACAGTGAAGGCTCTTCTCCAGGTGGATCCCAATCGTGACACAGGTCCACGTGGAACCACCAAGAGCAGGCCCTCCAACGACCTCAGTCATCGGGCAGGTTGGTCAGGGAGAAGGCGCTCTCTCGGGTATCCTGGTCCCAATTGTTTAGAAACTCTAGAACCTTAAACCTGGCCCCGTAGCAAAAAGGCCGCCTCTGCTTCCTTGCAGCCGGCTCCTTCACCTGCCTCTCGCTTTGGCCCAGATGATGGTCAGTGCTGAGGACGCGGCCGCTGGGGGGCCACCGCTGATCTGCTGCACCTCAAACTCCGACCTCACGGAGGACCCTGTGAATCTCTCCTTCTGCTGAGCGTCACACAAGCTCCCAAACCATGAATCGGAGAGAGAGGTGAACAGGCACGGTGGGAAATTAAAATGGTAGCTGGAACCAACTGTTGGGCGCGGCTCGTGTAAGTCTGCTGGCCCCCACCAATGGAGGTGGCCCCTCCAGCGGGCGCGTGGGCCGGTGCCCCCCTCGAACCTGGAGTCGGCCCAGCTGGGAGTTTCCCTGCTAGCCAGCTCCAGGCCTGCGTGGCTCCGGTCCAAGCCGTCTGCCAGGCATTCATTTCCAAAACAAAGGGGGTGCGCTATTAATAAACCGCTCCGGAGAGGAAACTGGGGGGTGGGAGGCGCGTTGCTGGCCGCCCAGTTTGGACGCCGTCCCTCAGGAAACAAATGCGGTGCCCAAAATACACCCAGTCTCCCCGATGGCATTGGAAGCATCTCTTCATGCTTTTTTCTTTCGGAAGGAAAATGCAGTATCAATGCAGACCTCTTCTCCGCAGAAGGTCAGGCAAGAAACTGGGCTCTTTTGTGCCAAGGTTCATCTCACCCCTAAGCATTAGCTGGGATTCCCACTGCCCCGTCAACTGGCAGGAGAACAGGAGCCCCTGGGCATGCGCAGAGCGCAATTTCCTTATTAACACCAACAGAAACGACCTTATGCCAGGACTCAGAAGTGATTTCTACACTGATTCGCTCTCTAGGCTTTCAGGCTGGAGTCGTTGCAAGCCCCACTGCTGGGTCATACCAGGTTCGGCTTGGTGACCTTCTGCATTGGGAGTCTCTGCCAGTCAGTGTCAGCGATGCTGGGCTGGATGGAACAAGCGTCTGACTCAGGAGAAGGCGGCTTCCTATGTCCCTATGATCCAAAGCCTGAGTTCTGCCACCAGTGAAGGCAAAATTCTAGTCCTCATGACTCTGAATAAAGGGCTAGTTTAAAATAGGAACGTAAGAAGAGACAGATCATCGATCCATCTAGTGCAGTATTGCCAACACTGGCTGGCAGCAACAGCTCTTCGGGGTCTCAGATGGGGGGGATCTTTCTCAACTTGAACTGGAGATCCCAGGAATCCAACCTAGGACTTCCTGCAACACAGGAACTCTGGCACCGAGAGTCACAGCACTCAGCCTCCCTTGGCTGTGGCATCAGAGAGGTTTTACGAACCAAATCAAACCAAAGTGGAACCTCCGGCATCTGGATTTCGAAATTTCAGGCAGAGATCAGAAAATCTGTCCTGAATCTTCCATTTCCGGGAAGCATAATTGACAAGACTTGAATTCTAATTCCTTCCCCCAAAGGCAGTCATTTCTCGTACTCCGCTAACGTCTCCCCATGCTCTTAAATACCAGATACCCGCTGGGGTGTTCAATTTCCAACCCCCCCACCCCATGTAGCAGTTCAGGAGCAGAGAGATGAACGGTGTGTGTGTGTGTGTGTGTGTGTGATTTTTTGGTGCAATGAAGCACCCAGGAGGGGCGGCACGGATGACAAATGGTGAGAGAGTGATGCAAATTTCTTGGGTTGTTTCTTTTTAAGTTAGTTCGTTCCCCTGTTATTTGCAGTCCTGGCAAATCCGTCCAATTCAGCTAGGGAGTGGGGGGTTGGGCCGCAGTGTGGAATGCAGGCGGCTGGCAGGTCCTCCCTCCTTTCTCATTGGATTTACAGGAGAGGGAGTCAAATATGTCCAGAAATCCATCTTGTGCAAAACGGTTATAGACACAAGACATCCCGTCTTCCCTGAGGCTGGCAAACCCCTTAAGGTGGGGCGGGGGGCAAAGGTGTAGCTAGGATGAATGAATGCCTGGTGCATTCATTCCCCCCTCCCTTCCTGAGATGATTAAACAGACAAGCAAGCTTTAAAATGTGTGACATTACAGCTTCCATTTAGGGATTTGGGGGGCACTTTTAAGCACAAGACTGGCTGATGGATTCTATGAGGGACCAGCGGAGAGGTGGTGTTTCAAATTCCACCGACTTGAGCTGATCCCCAACCAAAATACCACTGCTGACCCCACCACCACCATCTCCTCCCCGTCTTACGGTCGCTTTTGCAAAAATGCTCACATTCTTATCACACGTATGTTGCCTGCCAGAGACAGCGGTGGGGTGGGCGATTCCCCCCTTTAGCAATTGCATGTGTTGTGGGTAAGCAGTAACTTTCCGGTTTTATTATTCATTGAATGAAGGTGTTCATTGTAAGGGAGGTAAAAGGGTTCTGGCACTTTAAAACAATCCACTTCATCAACTTCTGTGGCTTTGCCCTTGAAAACAGTCCACTTAATCAACTTATCATAGACTAGCAGAGTTGGAAGGGGCTTCTAAGGCCATGGAGTCCAACCCCCTACCCAATGCAGGAATCTACTTTAAAGCATCCCCGACAGATGCTTGTCCAGCTGCCTCTTGAAGGCCTCTAGTGTGGGAGAGCCCACAACCTCCCTAGGTCACTGGTTCCATTGTCGTGCTGCTCTAACAGTCAGGAAGTTTTTCCTGATGTCCAGCTGGAATCTGGCTTCCTTTAACTTGAGCCCTTTATTCCGTGTCCTGCACTCTGGGAGGATCGAGAAGAGATCCTGGCCCTCCTCTGTGTGACGACCTTTCAAGTCCTTGAAGAGTGCTATCATGTCTCTCCTCCATCTTCTCTTCTCCAGGCTAAACATGCCCAGTTCTTTCAGTCTCTCTTCATAGGGCTTTGTTTCTAGACCTCTGATCATCCTGGTTGCCCTCCTCTGAACACGCTCCAGCTTGTCTGCGTCCTTCTTGAATTGTGGAGCCCAGAACTGGACGCAATACTCTAGATGAGGCCTAACCAGGGCCGAATAGAGAGGAATCAGCACCTCACGTGATTTGGAAGCTCTACTTCTATTAATGCAGCCCAAAATAGCATTTGCCTTTCTTGCAGCCATATCGCACTGTTGGCTCCTATTCAGCTTGTGATCTACAACAATTCCAAGATCCTTCTCGTTTGTAGTATTGCTGAGCCAAGTATCCCCCATCTTGTAACTGTGCATTTGGTTTCTATTTCCTAGATGTAGAACTTGGCATTTATCCCTATTAAATTTCATTCTGTTGTCTTCAGCCCAGCGCTCCAGCCTATCAAATTCACTTTGAAGTTTGTTTCTGTCTTCCAGGGTATTAGCTATCCCACCCAATTTTGTATCATCTGCAAATTTGCATGGCTCTGCCCTTGAAAACAGTCCACTTAATCAACTCTCGTGGCTCTGCCCTTGAAAACAACCCACTCAATCAACTTTCATGGCTCTGCTCTTGAAAACAATCCACTTAATCAACTCTCATGGCTCTGCCCTTGAAAACAGTCCACTTAATCAACTTACATGGCTCTGCCCTGAAAAGCAATCCACTTAATCAACTTGCACATTACAAGAATGCTAACCATTCTTAGGCCTCAAAATGAGCATGGTAAGAGGGCAAGAGATTATTTGTCTGCTCTGAAGGAATGGATGATCTTTCCGCTCGCTTCTTCAACGCCCTGCCTGGGAATGTGGCATCCCGCCCCACCCCTGCAAGGATGGCCGGTTGCAGCCCTGCTGGGTCCAGGGGTGGAGTCTGGCATCCATCTTGCACTCCCCAAAAATGGGACCAACTCCACATTAAAAAACAGCACCTGCCACACTGGCATGCGTATGGCTTTCTCTTGAGGACCCAGCTTCTGCCGGTCAGAAGCAGAAGACACCCCGGAAGTCACAAGAAAGAGAGAGAGAGAGAGAGAGAGAGGCAGATATATATTTTTTGGAAAAAGCAAAACAAAGACAGACAACTCTCAGTGTTTGCTGCGGAATGGGTGTCATTTTAAGGGCGAAGGCAGAGGGAGGCTGAGCACCACGGGCCAAGAGGGTGACGTCCTCTGCGTCCACGTACGGCTGCCTGCAGCCCGACATCTGGCAAAGCGACACGCCGGAAGGAGCCTGCCCCAATCATGGGTGAGATTATTAGCGCAAAACGCAACAGCTCAGCTGCTGACTGGAGGGCACGATCAGACCTGAAAAGTGGAAGAAGAGCCCTGATGCTGGATCAGACCGAGGGTCCATCGAGTTCACACGGTGGCCGACCAGCTGCCGACCAGGGACCCACAAGCTAGAGAAGGAACAGCAGCACCCTGCCGCCCATGTTCCCCAGCATACAGGCTTACTGCCTCTGGTACCGGAGGTAGCACCTAGCCATCAGGGCCAGCAGCCATCGAGAGCCTTCTCCTCCTCCTCCTCCTCCTCCTCCTCCTCCTCCTCCAGGAATTCATCCCCTCTTTTGAAGCCATCCAGATTAAATCCACCTGTCCTGAAAGTCGTGCAATTCTCCGCTCTCACCTTGAAAGCCCTAAAATGCTCCAGACGGGGCTGTCTAAGGGACCTTCGCCTCTCTCGCTATGAACCTATCCGGTTATGAAGTTCTACAGAGGCCTGTTTGAGGACGCCACAGAGGCCCGTTTGCCAGGCATTGCCCCCAAACTATGGGATGCGTGCCCTTGAGAATCCGCCGCCCCTTGGCCTTTGGAGACGGTGCGGAGGCCGGTCTTTCCCCATTCAGCCGCTTTTAAACATGCAGCATTCGTGTCTTCAATGTCCTCGGCTTTTATCCTTTTAAGGCCTGGTTGTTGTAAACGGCTGTACGCCGCCCGGACGGCTTTCCGGAGGATAAGGCGGCACAGAAAAGTAGATGATCCACAATAAATAAATTAAAAAACCATTCTGTTCCTGCAACCTGCACTCCAGGGGTGAAGACCGAGGGCTGCGGAATTGGATCGGAACATCCATCCAGCCCAGTGTGGTACTGGCTTAGAAACAGGATGTGACAGAGATAATTCGTTCGAGGAGCCCTGATCTGCCTTCGCGGGGTTTGGTCTTTATTGCGGCCGACAGACCATGAAATGCAGGGACCCTTTTTCGGAACGTCAAAAGAGCCATGCTAAAATCAGACCTGGGGAAAAGCCGCCTAGTCCCAAAAACCAGAGCGCCAAATGCCCCCAATGGGAAACCCTCGAATGGGACCCTCACTGGACGGTGGGGTTTTATTTTGGGGAATTGGCTTTTAGCTACGTGGCTTTTAAATGCATGTGTTTTCATTTCGGAAACGCCGCCTTGTGAGAACATTTTTCTAAATGGTGTTGGGTGTAGCAATCCAACAAAATAACTAAATAAATAAAGGCAGAATTTGGGGATAGACTGCACCTGTCTGGGGAGGTTCCACCTGACTCTGTCATAGTAGAACAGGTGCTGATCAACCCAGCTAAGGACCAAAATGGCCCATCAATGCCAGGATCTTTGTAACGATCCCAGCAACCAGCAGGTGCTGAGTGGATCGCTGGAAACCTGCAAATAATACACCAGTAGAGGACATAAATGCCCTGCCTGCCTGCCTGCCTGCCTCTGCCCTGAGCCCAGGTGCGAGGGAAAGGGGAGCCTTAATGCAGCCTCCCCTCAGCAAGAAGCCAGGCAACCCCACTCGCCCCACTGAAAGACTACTTAATTTTCCTCTCCCCTGCCCGTCGCTTTTTCCTCATGTGCCGTGTCTTTTTTCAGATTGTAAAACTACAGGCAGGATCTGGTTGATCCTCTATAAGCCGCTCCAAGGACCTTTTTTGTTTTTGGCTGAAGAGGAGGATACAAATACTTAAATAGAAATAAATTTCGATCAGCGCCAGCTAATGGGGCCAATGGTTGGGGATGATGGGAGTATGAGTCCACCACATCCAGAGGCTGCCTTAGGGGATACTGGTGGTTTGGTCTAGGCCCGTGCCCTAGAGCCAGGGAAGATAAAGGCCGTATTCCAAGAGCCGGAGCTATGGGGAGTCAACTCTTCCGCTGTGCCCCCCCGCGCCTGGTCCCCAAGGGAATATCCTCACTGCCATTGCAGTCACTTTACCACAAACCACAACTTGCCTTCCGCCACAGCAATCGCGGCAAACCGTAACAACAGCCTAAACAGGGAATTTGGAGAGCCAGGAAGCTCGAAATAAAACCAAATAAAGGTCTCTGCTCCAAAGCCACGCGTGTGCAAATAAGAGCGTGCGTTTGCGTGCCATGCACCCCATTACATACCAAGCACACACGTGTGTCCACGTGGCACAAAACCTGAGTTTGGGAGCGTCAGTATTCCCCCAGTGGGGGGCCTTGAACTTCCCGGGGAGAGGCGTCGTCAGCAGAAGGTCCCGGGTTCAAAAGCCCCGCGTCCCCAGGTAAGGGCCCTGTCTAGGCCCCCAGAGAGCTGCTACCGGTCAGTGCTGGCAAACCAGGGCAGGGACGGAACGACCCTCCGGGCCGGACGAAGGCAGCTCAGTTCCAATCATCCCTTTATTCAGAACCACGAGGACTGGGATTCTCTCCTCGGTTTCAGGGGAACGGCCATAGCTCCATGGCAGAACATGGGCTTTGCCTTCCAAAGGTCCCGGGTTTGAATGTCGACTTCTTCCAGCAGGGCTGGCCAAAAGCCCGGAGAGCCGTCGCTGCTGGTCAGTGTCGACAACACTGGCTTGGATTTGGGATTCGGCAGCTTCTGGGTCCCTAAAGCAGGAAGTTCTGGGTTCTTTCGGAAAGTCAAAGGAGCCCCCCACCCCTGGTCCTCCAAGCCGCTCCTGTCGCCAGGAGTACGCGATCCCCACAGGTCGGGGGAAGCAGAGATGAGCGACACCTTACCTGTGGCAGGGAGGCAAACGTGCCCCATCTCTCTCTCTCTCTCTCCTCTTGAAGAAGCCACGAAGGTGCACCTGCCGCCTCTGCCGACGCCCCCCCCCCCTTCAGCTCTCTCCGTCCCGGCCCAAAGAGACCGTCTATAAATACCCAGACAATGTCACTCCGCCGGGTCTGCGTGCCACCGCCCGGCTTGGCTCTCCTCCGCCGTTTCCTGCAAGCGAAGGACAAAAGCCGCCGGCTGGCGCTGCCTTCCCTCTGCCGCTCCCTTGAACTGAACCGAAAACGGCGCAGCGCCCTGGCAAAAGCGCCATCCCTGGATGATGGAGCAGGAAGGGGAAAGACCTCGAGTAGGAGGGGGGCGGGCTGGCGTGCCGTTTCTCCCCCTCACGCGAATCCTCCCATCAGAGAACTCCAAGCCTGGCTTTGGAGGAAGGGCAGTGCCAATCTAAAAATAAAAACAGGGTCGCCCGGGACACTCCTTGGAGCGAGCGGCACAGGGCAGGATTTGGGCCAAGGTCTTTGGGGCTTGGGGCCGGGGGAAATGCACCTCTCGGCACCCAAAAACGGACAGGTGGGGTGAGGCGCAAGCGAAGGGACGGGGTGGAACGCCATGCGCAGCACCGAAGCGCACGGGGCAAGTCTTGGGCCCTTGCAGGAACACCGGGACTGGGCCCGTGTCCTCCTACGGCAAGTACAGTTAAGAGGATAAGAAGAGCCGGGCCGGACCAGAGCCAAGGGGGCCTCTCTAGGCCGGCCGGCACTCTGTGCACATGGTGGCCAAGCAGACGCCCCAAGGGCTAACCCAGAAGCGGGGGACGAGCGCGAGAGAGGAGTGACGCTATGCTCTACACCTGAGACCGGCTTCTGAGGGCCCAGCCCTAGACATTTCCCTCTCCCCCAGGAGCAGCTGAGCCCCAATTGCTCATTTCGGCCACTCCAAATTACTTCGCAGGGCAACAGGAGCAAGGCCAGAGGTGGCCGACCTGAGCCAGGTCCTTCACTTACGAAGCGCAGAAGCGACATGCGTTTGCCTGCAAGACGTCCTTGATTTAACCCTGAGCATCATTCACAGGCTGCGACACGCGTCTCTCGTTGTCCGTGATGTTGGACACTCACTGATGCTGCGGGGAGAGAATTCTGGCCTGGATGGGCCAGTGGTCCGGCTCACTCGAAGGCCTCTTCCTGTGCCCCGATTTCAAGGAGTCCTGAGAATCATAGAATAGCAGAGTTGGAAGGGGCCTACAAGGCCATCGAGTCCAACCCCCTGCTCAATGCAGGAATCCACCCTACAGCATCCCCGACAGATGATTGTCCAGCTGCCTCTTGAAGGCCTCTAGTGTGGGAGAGCCCACCACCTCCCTAGGTCACTGGTTCCATTGTCGTACTGCTCTAACAGTCAGGAAGTTTTTCCTGACGTCCAGCCGGAACCTGGCTTCCTGTCACTTGAGCCCGTTATTCCGTGTCCTGCACTCTGGGAGGATCGAGAAGAGATCCTGGCCCTCCTCTGTGTGACAACCTTTCAAGTTCTTGAAGAGTGCTCTCATGTCTCCCCTCCATCTTCCCTTCTCCAGGCTAAATGCCCAGTTGTCTCAGTGATGTATTACTAAGCAGAAGCAGCACAGGTAATGAGCAAGCTTTTAAGTTCACCACAACTCTTCATCATGCTGCACGTTTAGGAAAAGTGGTGGCGGTAAGAACTTCCATGCAAAGCGACAACTTGTAATAGACTTAAAGAAGAGGTGGGGACACTGGGACTTGTAGTCCAACACGTCTGGAGGGCCCCAGGTTGGGAAAAGCAGCCTGATGCAGATCTGAGGCTACGATGAAGCGCAGACCGACACCTTTCACTCTCCTTTTTGTCCTTAACGTTAAGTTGCTGAAGAAGAGTGCTGATGGACCCGAAAGCTTGCACGCAAATTGCTCACTCCTCAATGTGTCCTAATAGAGTGGTTGTGACTGGCGTCTTCTGCTACCGGCGGTTGGTTTTGCTTTTAAAATGCTGGCCCGTGGCACAGCTCAGCAGGCAAACTCTGCATCAAAAGACAAGGACATTCTTCGGGACGCATCAGCCTTTGTGGCCATGTGTAGCCTCTCTTCTTCTTTTGGCTAAGGAGACTCTTGTCACGTGACCATTTGCCTGTGGCAGATGGCTTCACCGTCATGGCTCATTCGACGGAGCACATGGTGACGGCCTTTTCCTAAGGCCCTAAAACGTGGATGGCTCCAAACCAGAGACGTGACCCACACCGCCTTTGCCCCATGCAAACGTGGCCTGCCCCGTGGAACGGCCGTTTTAACAGCCTGTAATGCCGGGAATCAAAAGAATCGGAAAATATACTCAAGGGTGTTTTACAGAGGTCTCCGGGGCATTGTGCTGGGATAAGGAACATTCGTTCTGATCAACAGGGATAAAATGTTCCAGACTTAAAAGGACAACGCTGTCAACACGCAGAACTCCCTCGGATCCAGATAACGTGGACCGGCGTGCCAAATCCCCCCACACCCATTCTTCTCATCGAGAGAATGGTTTCAACCACCGCGGCGCCCTCATGCCAAGGATCAACAATCGAAAGGGAGAAAAAGGGTCCGCCAAGGCCAAACGGACTTAGAGACACGTACTCAGGCGTCGTTCCCATACGGGGCAGGGATGAAAGGCCAGAAGTGGGGGGGGGGGGTGTGAGCAGAGATTGGAAGGGAAAGAGAAGGGCTCCCGGAGGGAGGGGGAAACGACCCTGCCCTAAATGAGTGGGAAGTCTTCCAAGCTCACGAGGCTGCAAGGGAGAGAGGGCAGAGTCCTTTACGGGAACGGGAGACGGATGGTCTATTGAAGATCCAGGCATATTGGAGAAATAATCGAGCCATTTAAGGCAGCAGGAGGCCTATCAGGCCGTGGGAAGGACGTCCAAGAGCCATAGGCGTGCACATTTCATCAAAGTGTGCACCCAGGGAATTTTGTGTTTTTTTAAAAGGTGACCGTTTATTGAATGCTCAATCATAAAGGGCATTTTTTATTCATTTATTTGTTAAGCGCTGTAGACCCTGATGCCCTGGTATGCGTTCAGCTTGCCTGACTGTGGGACGGCCGTTGCTTACTGCTTGAGACGTTAGGGTGTGCCTGGGCACAACCGGCACACCCCTTGCGCACACCTATGTCCGAGAATACGGGGGAAGCCAGGGAGGAAAATGACTCTGCTGCGATGGAGTGGATCGTCTGTGGGGCACCGGGAGAAAGTTCCCGGCCTGAAGAACTGCAAGGGGGAGAGGGCAGGCTCGTTTAAGGGAGAAAGAAATCTAGGGTTCTCTGGGGCTTGGGAGGTCCAGGGATGAAGAGGCTGCAAGGGAGAATGGATGATGGGAATGGGCAGGTCATCATTTGCCCCCAAAGTTGTGGGGGGGGGGGATCAGAGAGCTTGGCTTTCTCTCTCTCTCTGAATTGACCCCTGCAGTGCAATCTGACATGTGGTCACTTTGCCTCCCCAAAAAACAAACATTGGGACCCACGGGAGTTTACTCCCAGCTAAGCGTCTACAGGGCTGCGCTCCGACGGCTGCAACCTGTGGGAGTGACCCCCTTGGGACAGAATGAGGTTTGCATTGCCCAGCAACTCTCTAGCAAGGTGTTTCTCGTCCAGTGGAAATTAAAAAAAGTCACAGTCCACCACCATCCCGACCCCACTCTCCACGTTCCCGATTCCACACGCTCTCCGTGTCCGAAAACCAAAAGCAGATCTCGTACGGAGCACAGGCTCACGAAGAGGTGGAAGCCATGGCAGCTAAATGGAAACTCCAGCTACAGGAGCAGTCTACCTCTGAAAACCAGAGGCTTGGATGGGTGGGCTGCTGCCTTTGTGCCCTCCCTGGGGTGAGGTGGGGGCTTCCCTAAAGCACTAGGTAGACCCTCCCAACTCTCAACGACATTTGCCACCGTAACCAAGGGTGAAGGATGCTGGAAGTGGCAGGAAAACATCTGGAGGGCCACCGTGCAGCATCTCAGGGTCAGAAGACTGGAGAGACGTGTCATCATCATCATCTCTCGCTGATGGTGGTTTTTCTAGACGGACATGACAGGCTTTGCCAAGTCATGCTGTCTTTTACAGATTCAGGGATTTCCTGACAATTGAGCATGTTTTAAGTAGGACTGCTTTCTGGATCATAGAATCATGGAATAGCAGAGTTGGAAGGGGCCTACAAGGCCATTGAGTCCAACCCTCTGCTCAGTGCAGGAATCCACCTTAAAGCATCCCTGACAGATGGTTGTCCAGCTGCTTCTAGGGTGGGAGAGCCCACCACCTCCCTCGGTCACTGGTTCCATTGTCGTACTGCTCTAACAGTCAGGACGTTTTTCCTGATGTCCAGCTGGAATCTGGCTTCCAAATCCGTTATTCCGTGTCCTGCACTCTGGGAGGATCGTGAAGAGATCCTGGTCCTCCTCTGTGTGACAACCTTTAAAGTATTTGAAGAGTGCTATCATGTCTCCCCTCCATCTTCTCTTCTCCAGGCTAAACATGCCCAGTTCTTTCAGCCTCTCCTCATAGGGCTTTGTTTCTAGACCCCTGATCATCCTGGTTGCCCTCTTCTGAACACGCTGTTGGTGTGGATGTATTTGGGTAGGCCCATTATTATTATTAATTATTATTATTATTATTCCGCCCCATAGCTGAAGCATAGGTTTTATGCAATCGTGGCCCTAGATGGTGGCTCTTTTCAAAATGTGGCTGGGGGAAGCCAGCCGAGGGGGTCAGGGAGGAGTTTCTGCAGGGATCTGGAAGGTGGGGAGTGTGTGTGTGTGTGTGTGTGTGTTGGAGCATGGTCCTACACCCACCCACACCCGCGCAAGCCCTGCCTCACCCTCTCCCTTCTGCAGTGCCTGACAGCAACGCAGACTCCGCTCCCTCCCTCCCTCGGCTCTGTATTTCTCTCCTCCAAAGAAATTACCCTCTTTGACACAAGCTATTTGAAATACCTGGAGCGGAACAGCAGCAGCTGCCAGAGAGGCGCGGAAGGAGAGGAAGAGGCAGGGAGAGATGCCAAGGCAGCGTTTTCTATAGGGAGTCTGTCTTTAGGGTCCCTCTCGGACCCACTGGCCGCAGCGTCGTCCGTACCTGCCGCCTAACACAGACCAGGGTGTCCTCTGCAAGTGGGACGTCAAAACGGGGTCAAAATTGGTCCACTGGGGTTAATAACAACAATAATAATTTTATTTCTTCTCCGCCTCTCCCTCTGGTTTCAGAAGGGCGCTGCGGCTGAGCAGTCGGGCGCTGGGCGCCCCTTTTTCCTCGTACCCACCCGTTCAAAAGCCACCTCCTGCTTGGTCAAACTCCCAGCCCATTTGGCCCAGGACCACGTCCCTTTGACCGACTGGCGCGTCCCAGGGTCTCAGCCTTATTTCTCCATATCTTGATCTTTTTAACTCAGGGGTGGGGGACCTTTTTCAGTCAGGTTCCAGAGGTGGGCGGGGCCAAAGGCAGAAAGAGGTGTGGCCAAAAATACCTGCAAATTTCAGCTGGAAGCCCCTCCTGCGGGTAGCTACACTGTAGGAGAGGCATCCCTACCTTTTAAACGGGGAGGAGGAGGAAGGAGGAAGCATAAAGCCAGGAGAAACCATCCATCAGTCAGTGGCTGAGAGAAAGGAGGCGTGGCCATGGAAAGAGGCGGGGCCAACTGGGAAATCTCAGTGGGCTGGCCAGGGGTTTTAGCTGGGAATCAACTACAAGGTGTTCTTCATGCGACGTCCAGACCCGGCCTCTCTCCAACCCGCCTTAAACAAACCAAGCTCCCTTGCACCTAGTCGGCCCGCGTAACCCAAGATCGCCGGCTCTGACCGGCAGCGTCTCTCTCTCCAAGGTCTCATGCAAAAACAGGCCTTCCCTCGGTTTGCCGTCCTTCAAGCAGGAAGAAAGCAAACCTGGGAACTTCTGAATGCAATGCATGTCCGTTCATCTTAAAACCAGCTAAGTTTCCAGGTCTCATGGTTCGGAGTAAAACAGGGCTTCTGCTGCTAAAGCTATAGGCCCTCTGGCAAAGCGTCGAAGAGAGCAGAAGTGTCGGGGTCTCTTTTACTCTTGCCTATTATGGAGTTGCCTTACACGTCGGTATCAGTACTGACCTCTCTGATTTTCAGTTACTCTCCTAAAATGGTAAATTTTAGGTGTGTGTGTGTGTGTTTGAGATCTCTTGAACCCATCGCCAAAACTTACATTCCCTGAGAAGGTGTAAACCTTCGCAAAGCTCCTTGGCGGCGCAGCGTGACAGGTAATAATAGACACATTTTAAGTCAGTGGCGCGGTCATGCGCCATGCGCGGTTCCCACCGGCAGTGAGCGGATGCAAGCGCGGGAACCGGGGTGGGAATTCTGCGGGATTCCATGGCCGCAGAGCTGTCGAGAGTGTGATCCTCTACAAAACACACACACAGGCACACCCTTTGCTGCTACCTTGGTGAATTCGATAAAAACCAGAATCTTAAAATGTTATCGAAAGGTGACCCAGGACGCTGTGGCTTGAGGACGCATGAGGATGAGAGTATATTTGCCTCCCTTCCTCTCTCCTTCACTCCTTTCCTCGCTTGCTCATCCCAGCTTCCACCTCATCTTTGCGCATTTCAGGAACACGCGGCCGCCACTCACCGCCCCACCCCGCAACGTTTGGGGAAAGCCCAGCTAAGCCGAGGATTCCTTATAGGCAGACCTCGTGACTCGATTCCCTAACACGGATTCCCCCCTCCTCCTCCTCCTCGTCTTTTCCGCAGCCCACGCAACCCCCTCACGGGCTCTGCAGAGAGATGCCCCGTTGCCGTGGCAACCGGGCCGGCATGGACCCCTCTGCTTCGGATGATAAAACGCAAAAAGAGAAGCAGCCAGCTGCAGCCATCCATAATTCATTCGCGACGCCTGCCGGCTTTCCCCCGAATGCGCAGAGGGAGGAGGGAATCCCCTTCTCCAAAAATAATCTGCATTCAGTCGGGGGAGTGTGAAAACACACACACACACACACACACACACACATAAAACAAAGAATAGGACATTAGCTTTTTCATGCATGGTGGATTTGACAGGGGAGAAACACGAGGGATTTGGCGAGGGGGGGAGGAAGGGTTCAAGAGGGCTTCCCCCGCTCTGCCGCCCCCACAGCCGTCCGCCCCCGCACTGCTCCGCACGCTTGACTGCAGCAGGCAGGCTGGGGAGGGGGGCAGGGAGGGAGCGAAGGAAGCAGGAGCCGCAGGGCGTCTGGAGAAAGCGCAGGTGGATCTGAGCGGCGCTATGAATAGCCGGGCGCACGTGCGGAGACTCCGTAATGGGGTCTCCCCGGCCCCAAAGGGCACCACGGCGGCTCGCTCCATGCCGTGGAAGCGGAGCTGCGGAGCTGCGCGCCGGGACCGTAAGGACGGACTGGTGCAAACACAGCGCGTGCTATTTCGGCACACGCGAAGCCCATTCCTAAATTCAACCGATACACGCGTTAAAAATAATCACTAAGGTCTTTCCAACATTTTTGTTTCTGTTTCGAATTTCGCTACATCTGCAGCCGAATTTGTATCATTCGTCATTTCCGAATCCCGATGTAGACATTCTGAAATCTGCCAGCACTGGTGTGCATTGTGCGCACACCTTGCACTTATTCAGAGCACCAGCGACTGGCTCACCAAATGGCCTTGGAAGGGAAACCATCCGTGCGCCGCCAGGCCACGGTATTCCTGCAGCCGGCTTTGCAAACCCCTCAGGCAGGCGTGGGCAGAATTTGGCCTTGCTGGACCTACTTCATTTTTTTACTAGGTGGACCATTGATGTACCACGACTCGCAGCTTGCTCGACCACTTGACCATGTTGGACGAGGGAGGGTGGACTCTAACATGAAAACAACAGAATGAAATTTAATCGGGATCAATGCCAAGTTCTACACCTAGGAATTAGAAACCAAATGCACAGTTACAAGATGGGGGATACTTGGCTCAGCAATACTACAAACGAGAAGGATCTTGGAATTGTCGTAGATCGCAAGCTGAGTATGTGATGTGGCTGCAAAAAACACAAATGCTATTTTGGGCTGCATTAATAGAAGTATAGCTTCCAAATTGAGTGAGGTCCTGGTTCCTCTCTATTCGGCCTCATCTTGAGTATTGCACCCAGTTCTGGGCTCCACAATCAAGAAGGATGCAGACAAGCTGGAGCGTGTTCAGAGGAGGGCAACCTGGATGATCAGGGGTCTGAAAACAAAGTCCTATGAGGAGAGACTGAAAGAACTGGGCATGTTTAGCCTGGAGAAGAGAAGATTGAGAAGAGACATGATAGCACTCTTCAAAGACTGGAAAGGTTGTCACACAGAGGAGGGCCAGGATCTCTTCTCGATCCTCCCAGAGTGCAGGACATGGAATAACGGGCTCAAGTTAAGGGAAGCCAGATTCCAGCTGGACATCAGGAAAAACTCCCTGACAGTTAGAGCAGTACGAAAACAGAACCCATGACCTAGGGAGGTGGTGAGCTCTCCCACACTAGAGGCATTCAAGAGGCAGCTGGACAACCATCTGTCAGGTGCGCTTTAAGGTGAATTCCTGCATTGAGCAGGGGGTTGGACTTGATGGCCTTATAGGCCCCTTCTGACTCTGGTACTCTATGTGGATAGTCAGTAGCTCGTCCACTTCTGATTTGTAGCTGCATGATGGAGCTAGAACTCTTGGTCGGAGCAGTCTGGATATTAGTCACAGGGGGCAATGACATGCCCCTCGGGACACCTGGCTGTCCTCTGTTGGAAACAGGACAGTGGGGTGAACGGACCCAATCCGGCAGGGTTCTTGCGGTGTCCTTAGCTCCCACCCTCAGCCACCAGATAAGAGGAAAAGGAGGCTGCCCTTCACACGCCCTTGGGACAGCGTTCCTGCGGCACGCCGCTATCGCCCATCCATCGGATTCCTCTCGGTTATCTCGGCCCCTGCAGAGTGTCGGACGGGGAGGTGGGGCGGAGTGGGTTGCTAAAATCTCTTGAGGATGAGCGCTGGCATCATTACAGGGAGGGAGAGATAACGGAAGACGCTCGCGGTTGGACGCCGGCCAGGCAAGGGGATGGACGCCAGAGACAATGGGAGTGAAGAGAACGAGCGATGGGAGAAGAGATGTCCGCTCCAAGGTCACACGCTCCACAGAGAAGAGCCTCCCTTCCCGGCTCCCCCGTACTAGCAAAGTTCACCCCCTTCTCGAAGCAGGACTGGGAAAGTCTCACAAGGCAATAATACACCGAGATGTATAGACTGAGCAGCAGCCAAAAGGATTCCGTCTACACTCTCGCCTGTTTCCCAGTTTAGATCGGGGCTGTAAAAATGGTGGGATGGGCGTTAATCCCCCCAATCACTCCCCCGGGGTCCCAAATGGCACGGTGCCTTGCTTAGCCCTCAGGCTACAAGTAGTTTACAACAGGGGTGAAGAACCTGAGATATCAGGACTGAATTGCGCTCTTGGGGGTTCCCCAAATGGTCACGCCTCCTTCCTCTAGCCCCGCCCCTTGTCCCCCCAAACATCCCATCACTTGGCGGTTTCCCAGTACAGCTCCTCCCCTATTCTAACAGGCTGAAATGCCGCCTCTCCTACGGGCAGGAAGAGCTTTAAGCTAAGTCAGGCTGAGACGCTTCGTTACTGGGGGTCTTCATGTTCAGAAAGCTGGGTGAGAAGGTGTTGTTGCACTCGTGCTGCTTCTGGGTCCCTGGTCGATAGCGGATCATAGAATCATAGAATAGCAGAGTTGGAAGGGGCCTACAAGGCCATCCAGTCCAACCCCCTGCTCAATGCAGGAATCCACCCTAAAGCATCCCTGACAGAGGGTTGCCCAGCTGCCTCTTGAAGGCCTCTAGGGCGGGAGAGCCCACCACCTCCCTAGGCAACTGATTCCATTGTCGTACTGCTCTAACAGTCAGGAAGTTTTTCCTGATGTCCAGCCGGAATCTGGCTTCCTATCACTTGATCCCGTAATTCCGTGTCCTGCACTCTGGGAGGATTGAGAAGAGATCCTGGCCCTCCTCTGTGCAACAACCTTTTAAGTCTTTGAAGAGCGCTATCATGTCTCCCCTCAATCTTCTCTTCTCCAGGCTCAACATGCCCAGTTCTTTCAGTCTCTCTTCATAGGGCTTTGTTTCCAGACCCCTGATCATCCTCGTTGCCCTCCTCTGAACACGCTCCAGCTTGTCTGTGTCCTTCTTGAATTGTGGAGCCCAGAACTGGACGCAATACTCTAGGTGAGGCCGAATAGAGAGGAACCAGTACCTCACGCAACTTGGAAGCTATACTTCTATTAATGCAGCCCAAAATAGCATTTGCCTTTCTTGCAGCCACATCGCACTGTTGGCTCCTATTCAGCTTGTGATCTGCAACAATTCCAAGATCCTTCTCGTTTGTAGTATTGCTGAGCCAAGTATCCCCCATCTTGTAACTGTTCATTCGGTTTCTATTTCCTAGATGTAGAACTTGGCATTTATCCCTATTCAATTTCATCCTGTTGTTTTCAGCCCAGCACTCCAGCCTGCCAAGATCACTTTGAAGTTTGTTTCTGTCTTCCAGGGTATTAGCTATCCCACCCAATTTGGTGTCATCTGCAAATTGGATCAGCGTTCCCTGCACCTCCTCGTCCAAATCATTAATAAAAATGTTGAAGAGCACTGGGCCCAGGACTGAGCCCTGCGGCACCCCACTCGTTGCCTCTCCCCAGTTTGAGACTGGTGAGTCAAACAGAGTGCTGGACTAGATGGACCCTCGGTCTGATGCAGCATGGATCTCATGTTCTGGCCTTGCCCATTTTGCCTTTCGCTCCACCCATCACTGGAATACAGCCCCCAAGAAGTTCCCCATCCCTACTTTAAAACAAGACGCTCGGTATGTTGACAGACGAACACGCCATTGATCCCAACGCCACTGGAAGCCCCACCACCCTTCCTTTCCCAGTTTTTGAAATACAACCCAAAATTAAGTGCCACATTGTGCAGCTGAAACTCTCCCCACGGCCTGAGGTCGATCCCAGCGGAAGCTGGTTTCAGGCAGCCGGCTCGGGTCGACTCAGCCTTCCATCCTCCCGAGGTCGGTAAAAGGAGTACCCAGCTAGCTGGGGGAAAGGTAATAACAACCGGGGAAGGCAACGGCAAACCACCCCGCTAGAAGGCCTGCCAAGGAAACATCAGCGAAAGTTGGCGCCCCTCCAAGAGTCAGTAATGACTCAGTGCTTGCACGAGAGGTTCCTTTCCTTTCCCTTATTCAACTTCGCATGGATTTGCAAGGGTTTGCTCGTGTGTGTGTGTGTGTTAAGAGGCAGCAGCTTTTAAAAAGAATTGTAGAACTGCCTCTGGGGATGGGCATGTGCGTGAGGGGGTCCGCCATGTCACACACAGATGCCAATCGGTGCTGCACTCACCGCCCATTTCTGCTGCAACTGGCAGATGGTTTTCAACCTGAGTTCGTGGCCCTTGAGAGAAAGAGAAAAAAAGGTGTTCATTAGAGCACGAATTAATGAGGTGGCGGGGGAGTGCTCTTCCAGGAGATCATTTTTTTGGCCTGCATTCTTCCAGACACCCATTTCAAAACGCTTGCGCAAAAAGTCACAGAGGAGGAAGATACTGATGGCACAATTCAAAGGCTTTTATTCTCTTGGGCGGGAGGGTTTACAAGAGGGGTGGAGGTGTGTGTGTGTACATACATTTTTTAAAAATGCTGAACCTTCCCTGCAGAAAGAGGA
This sequence comes from Elgaria multicarinata webbii, assembly GCF_023053635.1. Lineage (NCBI taxonomy): Eukaryota > Metazoa > Chordata > Lepidosauria > Squamata > Anguidae > Elgaria > Elgaria multicarinata. Next base: position 748,582 of record NC_086193.1, on the reverse strand, counting down.
GCGAGGAGGCAGGGCCGTTGGGGTGGGTGGCATGGCGGTTCATCGTCTACGGCCAGATGGGATCACTTTGGGATCGAAGAAGTAATCTAAGGTCAGCAGGGAGCAGAGGCCTGGCACGGGTGCAAACTTCAGGGGTGCAAATCACTCTCTTTGCAGAGAAGGAGAGAGGTTACACTTCCCGTTAACGCTGTTGCACAAGGAGATCGCTGCTCGAGCTTCCCGGAAACGCTGTTCCAACACCCTGCAGGTCACGATCCAAAACTCACCCGTCAGCCCTGCCTTCAGCGCAAGAAACAACAACGTATAATCAGCTTGTCACTTCGTGACTTCGCCGGGCTACGCCTTGGCCAACTTAATTGCAGCACGGCAGGGCGACGGTGTGTGGGTGTGTGCAAACTTCCTCTGAATTTCATGGAGGGGGGAGAGAACCCCGCGATAGCACAGGGGGAGGTATCCAATTTTGTTCCAGCACGCCGGGCAGGAGAAACGGAGTGCTATGGGTTCCGGCCCATTTTCCTCTTAACCGCCCCACAGATTTAAAGGACCGGAGTCTTTGAATCTCCGCACCTTGTCACGGAACGGTCAAGGCATGGGCCAGCGCCGGGCCAAGAATGCAAAAGCGACCTGAGCCCAAAACGGGAGGCTCGGTGACAAAGACCAGCTCGTGGCACAAGCCAACCGCTCCCCGACAAGCGCGGCATCTTCCCCAGGAAGGGCGGCTGAAATTGCTACGTTCGCCGGAAAGATAAGGCGCGGTGGAAGGGAGAACCCGTAGAGGGACCGATATATGTAGGTGCTGGCGAAGAAGCGGGCAGCTCTTGAATCTACGTCAGGGTTGGAGGCCGGGGAAGGGGCGGCGATGCGTTTTGAAGACAAGGGACGTTGCTCAACCCACCACCACCACCCGCCTTCTTTGGCTGTTTTGTCTTCAGTTGCCAAGGCCTAGCAGGGCATCAAGCCACAACCCCACGGAGAGCGGACCCCGAAAGGCGGACTTCCCTCTTGAAAATGTGCCGGACAGGAGGGGAACCGACGGGACCGGGAAGTGTCCGGTTCCTGCTCGCCAGAACCACGCCATCGGTCTGGGCGCCTCGCACAGACGTCTGTCGTAGGCAGGGTGACACCGGGACGAAGGGCCACCCGGCGCCAGCGTTGGAAAGAAGGAAGAAGCAGAGAGATGGAACCCCATCCCAACCCCGGCTCCGTCGGCGGGCTTTGGACGAGCCGTGGGGGGACACGATCGCGTCACGTCCCCTAAGGGTGGTGAGAGGAAGGCCCCGATCACAGCAGCACGGAGGGGCGAGGAAACAACGCTCGGAGACGAGGGGGCCGGACGTGGCGCAGGGAGCGTCCAGCGCACGGATGGGGAGCCGGTGCCGCCAGATGATGCGAGCACAGGTGCGCTGGGGCCGGCGGCCTCCGAGAGCAGGCGGGAGGAGGGCCCCGGGCACCTCCGGGGACATTTGGCGACTCCCTCTTGGGGAACCGCTGGGCCGCAAGGTGAGGGAGAAGAGCCGCGGGGCGTGATCCGAAGACCAGCATGGAAAATGAGGCCCTGGAGGCCTTCCTGCAGCAGGACCGTGAGGGGGTTCTATGAGGGCGTCCGAGGAGTGTTGAAAGAGCTGCGCGGGAAGCCGGCTCTTCCCCTACAAGAGCGGGTTTCTCTGCACAGGCCGAGCGAGAACAGGGGGTGGCAGGTCCCTCCCACCGTGCGTATCAGGGCCGGTGACGGCAGAGGCTCCCAGTCCTTACCAGACCTCCCTCCTCTTCCACGCAAGTAGAAAGCAAGCATGTCAGGGAGACGGCCGGGCTTGAACTCTCCTCCCTGACACGGCAAGATTTCTGCGTGCAGGGAACTGTAATTTTGCAGAGAGGACCGCGCGGGAAAGCGACCGAGGCTACGGAGGAAGGGAGGCGTTCCAGCTAAGCTTTCTCTGCAACGTGTTGCTGTTTCTGTACATGGCTGTGTTGTGTTTTCTTTTTAGATGGAGAGGAGCCTTCAGCCAGGTTGGCGCCCAGCCGCACTGCATCTTTATCATCGAAGTGAGAAGTACTTCCAACTCGACAGGTGACCCAGGACAAGAATGGGCAAAAAGTGGCTCTCCAGGTGTTGGGGACTTCAGCTCCTAGCATTCCTGAACGTCGGCCGTTCAGGGGAGTTGAAAATCCAAACACCTTTCGATCGACCTTCTGCCCAACCCTGGCCTAGGAGAAAGCCCCGGGCCTTTGGCGTTAGAGGAAGCAGCGCCGTGAAGAAACAGGGCGAAGGGAAGGTGTTCAGCCCGGCGAGCGCTGGGCCAAACTCCTTCTTATCTTTCACACCAGACGCCACAGGACACAAACGGCGGCGAAAGCGACCAGGGGATTTTAAGGAACCATCACCCTGAGAGAGTGGGGCGGCGAGGGTTTGGCTCAGCTGTATCGGGGCAGATGTGAACCCCTAGAAGACGAGAGTGTAAGGTTGGGGGCGGAAGAGTCCAAATGAGGGTGGGGTGGGGGTCGGCAAAGCAGAGGAGGAGGAGGAGGAGGAGGAGGAGGAGGAAGGAGCGGGAGCGATCCACACACTCTTCTCCTTAGCGCGCGGGGCGGGGCAGGAGGTCCTCGGACCGGCACCGGCCGTTCGCGAAGTGTGGATGGCGAAGGCGGGGGGAGAGAGAGGCAGGAGGGGTCCCGTCCCCCAGTCTCATTTCTGGCTGTTGTAGGCCAAGTGACGCTGGTTCATGGGGTTCTCGGGGGACTTCATCCACTCCCTCTTCAGGAGCTGTTTCAGCTGGGAGAGGCGCATGTTGGGGTTCTCCTGCTTGAACCGGGGCAGGTGGACCTCCTCGAAGGCCGTGAAAGCCGCTTTCATCCGGCGCTCCGGATGCCGGTCCAGATCTTCGCCGACGCTGGAGGAGGAAAGGACAGGTGAGGGCAGGTGGGGCCGGCCCCCGCCTGGGACCCACGACCCCCACCCTGCCACCCCCACCCCCAAAAAAGACTCTGCCAACTTGCCAAAACCAGAGCTTGAGAACTCGTAACACAGGGGTGGGGAACCCCGTTCGGCTCGGGGGCCGGATTCAATCTCAGGCGAACTCTGAGGGCCGCATCCCACCGGTGGGCGGGACTGAAGGCAACGGAGGGCGGAGTCTAAGCACCCAACCTACCAGCCCACGGCACCTTGAAGCTCTCACCTGCCGCTACACTAAACCTTAGCGCGTCTTTTTATTTACTATTATTTAAAGATTTGTATTAATTTCCCCAAACTGATTTAAATAAACCAAAAAAAGAAAGATAACAAAACTAAAAAATTAAATAGAAAGGAACACACTGGATTTAAATCTGGTTATCGACAGAGGGTGGTACGTTTAAGGTATGTGTATTTCCCCCCCATCTATATCTCTTTACCTTACAAACTGAGATATAGGTGGATTCCTATACGGGGAGGTTTCTGTTACAATTCTCCACCGTAACAGACTATGTTTAGTCACGCTTTTCATAGCCTGTGGAAAAGCCTTGGTGTTTCGGACTTATAAAATGAGGAGGGAAACGCTCAAAAACTGGGAAATCGTGGGATGGGAGTTCTCCCCCCCGGCACATCTGGGGGGCGGGGCAGCTTGGAGAAGGCCGGACGATCAGAAGAGACTCACATCTGTTTGAGACTTGGTCCCTCCTGTTTGCTCAGAGCAAGTTGTGCTCCGGTGCGATTCCTAGTCGTCCCCCCTCCCCATGCACACGGCACCAGCCACAAGGTCTGGACCCTCGCCGGCGTTTCCTTGTCCATTTTCAGCCCAGCCCCCCCCCCCCCAGCCCCCTTGATGTCTTCCGCAGGCAAACGGCACCAGGAAAGCTCAGCCCGGGACTCGTCGGCTCATCGGCTCTGCGGAAGGGATTTCTGGGCGTGCAAACACACACACGCCGCACCAGTCGTGGTCGGCCTACCTGAGCACCGCGATGGCGTCTTCGATGGTGCGGGCCTCCACGGCGCCTTCCTCCGGCACCCGGCGGTTGATGTTTTCTTCCAAGGGCAGCTCAAGGTGACTCTTCTGCTTCTCCACTGGAAAGAGGGGAAGGACGGCATGAGACCAGGCGAGACCAGTGAGGGACGGAAGGGGCACAGAAGCCCTCTCCAGAGAGACACAGAGAGAGGTTGTCCCAACACGTTGCGGGAAGGCAGAGCAAGGGGACCCCAGCCGGCCTTGGGATCGCCTCCCTCCACAGGACTCCCGTTCCAGATATATACGAAGAGACGCACACAGAGGCAGAAGACACACGCACAGGCACACCCAGCTCCCTGCATTCCCTTCAAGGATTCCTTCCACGGCGCTTTTTGAAAATGAGGGTCTAAGTCATAGAATCATAGAATAGCAGAGTTGGAAGGGGCCTACAAGGCCATCCAGTCCAACCCCCTGCTCAATGCAGGAATCCACCCTAGAGCATCCCCGACAGATGCTTGTCCAGCTGCCTCTTGAAGGCCTCTAGTGTGGGAGAGCCCACAACCTCCCTAGGGAACTGATTCCATTGTCGCACTGCTCTAACCGTCAGGGAGTTTTTCCTGATGTCCAGCTGGAATCAGGCTTCCTTTAACTTGAGCCCGTTATTCCGTGTCCTGAACTCTGGGAGGATCGAGAAGTCCTCAGCACCCTCCACGTGTGGCTTGTACCACTTCGGGCTGAATGTGGAGGCTGCCATCAACAGAATGCTCTTCGTCCCCCGAAATAAAAAACGAAATGAAACACAATCTCCGCATGCAGAAACCTAGCACAGGAACCCATACGCTCATCTCCAACACCCCAGGGACTTTTTGGAACGGAGGAGGATTCAGATCCCCTGCACATGGAAAGCCAGCATGTCAGGAAGAAGGACCACACCCTCGCCTGCTCCTTGAGCTGCTAGCTGGCTACGCGCGAGGAACTTTTTATCTTCCCTCTTTTTACACTCACCGGCATCTCCATTCTCCTTCTGGTCTTTCAGGAGCGCCTCGTCGATCTGGGCGCGGGTGACTTTGCCCGGGGCGAGCGGCTTGGGCTGTTTCCCCTTCAGCTTGGCGTCTTCCTCTTCCAGGAGACGCTGTAGCTCCTTTTTGCGCTCCACCTGCTCCAGACGGCGTTTCTCACGCTCCTCCTGAAGCGAAGGAAGGAAGGAAAAAAGAAAGAGAGCTACTCTGGGGTCATCGCCCTTTTGCCAGAGACTTTCCCAATCCAGCACGCTCTGGATATGCTGGACTACAGTTCCCACGATGGGAGTTGTAGTCCAACGTGATGAGAGTTGCAATCCCAACACACGCAGAGGGCGTGGGGTTGGGTGAAAGACGGACGTACAGGCTGCTGTGCAAAAAATGCAACGATGAGAAATATATAAAACAGGGAAACCACAACGTCAATTTTATCCTTTTTATTATTATTATTATTACTAGATTTATTTGTATCCTGCCTTTTGCCCAACACTGGGCCTCAAGGAGTCCTATGTCTCTTGCGTTTAAGATGACTGATGATCCGCTTGACAAAAACCATAACAAAATCAGTCTTCACCCGCTCAAGACATGGAACACGACGTTTCGTGAAAAGGTGATGTTATTTTCCTCTTCCCTCCCTGCCCCATTTTCCTTGCGTGTCATGTCTTTTTAGATCGAAGGCAAAACTGTCTTCTGCTTTAATTAATATTGTGAGCTGTTTCAGGAGCCTCTTTTTTGCCTGAGGAGCGGGATAAAAATACTTTTAAATGAATAAATGCCTAAAAATGCAAGGTAACGATCAATGAAATGATTAATCCAAACCTAACTAAAAGTTCGACGACCCCACTCAGAAGCACGCAAGGTATGCAATTAACACCTTCCAATCTGCCGAGGAACATATAGATGACAATAAAATCAATAGCCATTTAAAAAATCCATAAGCCTAAGGAACACGTTTATGACCAGCAATAAATTCAGAGCCTGAATCAACAATGAATTCGGATTTAGGTACGTCCGCTGGCGAAAACATAAAGGAGGTGGTGAGTGGAAAAGTAAGAGACTAGAGAAAGAATAAAAGCGATGAGAAAAAGAGAGGTAAAAAGAGATAGAAATAGGGATGGCAGGAGAGGACCGAAGGGAGAACTGAGACGGCAGACAGCGGAGCGATGTGCCAGAGCCAAAAGGCTCGTGCTGTAATTGGATCAGGGCGCATTAGCAAATTAACCCAGGAGCTTTGAGCAGGGGAGACGCCCCACCACGGGACAGCACTCAGTGTCCCGGAGACGGACGGACGGCCTGAAACCCGAGCCTCACGCAGAGGCAGCGAGAGCGGAGCAGCGCTTTCACGGCGGCCTCGATTCCTAGGAGCGGCCTCGCGTGGCGGAGAGTTGCGAAGGCGCCTCTGTGGTGTAGCGGCTAAAGTGTCGGACTGGAAGCCGGGAGACCCGGGTTCTAGTCCCCACTCGGCCGTGGGAACCCACTGGGTGACTTTGGGCCAGTCAGAGACTCTCAGCCCAGCCAACCTCACAGGGGTGTTGTTGCGAGGATAAAAACGGAGAGGATTATGTACGCCGCCACGCCTCTGGGTTCCTTGGAGGAAAAAAGGTGGGATAGAAATGCAATAATGAATGAATTAATAAATAAATAATCTGTTTGTCCAACGTGAGAGCGAACGACTGGTCGGATTGAACATCAGCGCTCTTCTGATGGCTTTAAAAGGGGGTTGGATAAATTGCTGGAGGTGAAGGCGATCCATGGCTACTAGCCCTGATGGTTGTGTGCTATCTCCAGTATTCGAGGCAGTAAGCTGGTGTGCACCAGCTGCTGGGGAACATGGGTGGGAGGGTGCTGTTGCACCATGTCCTGCTTGTGGGTCCCTGGCTGACAGGTGATCAGCCACTGTGTGAACAGAGTGCTGGGCTAGATGCACCCTCAGTCTGATCCAGCAGGGATCTTCTGAAGTTTGTATATTAACATTCTAGCCCAGCCTTCCTCAACCTGGGGCGCTCCAGATGTGTTGGACTGCAACTCCCAGAATGCCCCAGCTGGGCATTCTGGGAGGTGCAGTCCAACACATCTGGAGCGCCCCAGGTTGAGGAAGGCTGCTCTAGCCACTAGACCACACTGGCCCTTGTTAAAATCTCAAATAACCCACTCGGAACAAAATCCAATTTAGAGGCCACATTCAGAAGCATCTGTGCCTCTGAGCAGGAAAACGTTATACCGAAAAATGAACACATAAACGCACATGCGCGCACCTCAGAGGAACAGGGGGAGGATTGCAGAGCGCTCCTGCTTTCGCTCATTGTACCCACCACGGCAGCTACTCCGTCACGGTGCCTTTGAAACGGTTTGGATGACAACTCCCAGCGTTCCTGACGGTTGGCCATGCTGGTTCCGAGTTCAAGTCCCAGTCAAGGCTGGGAAAGGCCGCACTACAGGAACGGAGGCAGCGGTTAAGGGGCCGCCTCAGTGGCTAATTGAGCTGCTACCACCATCGCCTGGCCAGACGGGGGAACTGCCTCCGCCGCGAGCAAAGGATGAGTTGAGCGTTTGCACCATTTGCTTGATACAGAGTCAAACCCTTGGAGGAGCTAGCCTGGTACTGCCGGCACGGTCTGGCAGCAACGGGTCTCCAAGGTTTCATGCAAATACCATGGAAAACAGGAAGCCTTATCCTTGAGCTACCGCCTGTTCCCTTAAAATAAAACAAGGCTTTAGTCCTCATGGACCTGAATCAAGGGCTGGTTTTAAAGAGGGAGACAGAGAGCTGCTTAGTACTGGATCAGACCCAGACGAGCAGCAGCGAGCTCTCCAGGTTTTGAGACAGGGTTCTTTCCCAACCCCGCTGGAGATGCTGATGGGCATCGAACCCAAGACCTTCCACACGCAAAGCAGGCCTTTCTACCTCTGAGCTACGACATGGGCGACACGCCCCACACCGGCTTCCGGTCTTTCCACGTTCCAAAGAAGTGATTAACCTCCGAAGCACACAGAAGGAAGTCGGCTCGCATCACGTTCACACTCTTTCTCTCCACACCCTCAAAAATCAGGCAAATCCAGGATTTCAGCCCTGCTTGGCTTCACACGATACACACCCTGCTGCATTCGCACGCAGGTTCACACCACCGTCTATGGGTGTCCAGAGCCGCCTTTAACCGGACCTTGACGGAAAAGCTCAACGCACAATTCGGCTGGAAAGGGCCGTTGTGCATCTTTTGTGGATTCCTGCCTTGAGCAGGGGGTTGGACTTGATGGCCTCGTAGGCCCCTTCCAACTCTGCTATTCTATTTTATTTATTTATTTATTACATTTCTATACCGCCCAATAGCCGGAGCTCTCTGGGTGGTTCACAATGAATTCTATGATTCTATCCAGTTACAGAACCTGCTGAGGTCTAGAAACTTGCTTGGGACTTTTTAATAATAATAATAATAATAATAATAATAATAATAATAATAATAATAAAAAATGCCTTGCCCCAACTTTTCGCCTACCTTCCGCTGCTCCTTCCTCATGACGTGTTTGTCCTCGTCCTTCCAGAAGGCATCTTCCAGTTCCTTCTGCCGCCGGGCATCAGCCGCCGCCTTGGCTTCTGCCTTCCTGGCCCGGGCAGCTGCGGACTTGGTGTTCTCCCCTTGGAACTTCTTGGGCATCCCTCAGGGCGCTCTTGCCTGGAAGGAAAAGGAGGAGGAGGAGGAGGAGGCGTCACATGACAATCCTTCCAGAGTGCAGGACATGGAATAATGGACTCAAGTTAAAGGAAGCCAGATTCCAGCTGGACATCAGGAAAAACTTCCTGACTGTTAGAGCGGTACGATAATGGAACCAGTGACCTAGGGAGGTTGTGGGCTCTCCCACACTAGAGGCCTTCAAGAGGCAGCTGGACAAGCATCTGTCAGGGATGCTTTAGGGTGGATTCCTGCATTGAGCAGGGGGTTGGGCTGGATGACCTTGTGGGTCCCTTCCAACTCTGCTATTCTATGATACTATGAACAGCCTGTGGAACTCCCTGCCTCTGGAGGCCAGGCAGCCGCCAACCTTGCACTCCTTTCGGCGCCTCCTAGAAACATCTTTATTCCAAGAAGCCTTTCCTTAACATGCAGCCTTGGATTTCTGTTTTCTGCTTCTTTTTACATTCTGTTTTAACTGTTTTATCCTGTTTTTATTTTCATTTTATCTTGCCGGGATTTTTCAATGGGGAGCGGTATGCAAATATTCTAAATAAATGAATCAATAAACAGCGAGAGAAGGTGCCCCCTCACCTGCCCTGGCACCAGCTCACCCACCCACCCAGTTGTGCGGACTACAGCTCCCAGCATCCCCTGGCAAGCTGGATAAAAGCCCTAGACCCATACCATTCAAGCTGCTGACCAAGTCAGGAAGCCTCCCCACCCCACCCCTCCCCACCCCACCCCCAGAGATGTGTTGGGCCGGCTAGGGGATGCTGGGTGTTGTAGTCCAACACATCTGGAACATGCAATGCGGATCTCTTCTGTGCTTCTCCCTTCTTCTTCTTCTTCTTCTTCCTCCTGCTCCTCTTTTGGGGGTCTCCGCACTCACCCCTCCTTCCCTGCGCCCCCAAATGAGGGGGGGCTTCGTGCCAGGGAGCGGGGGGGGCATCAGGATCCACTGCCATCCGCCCCCCACCCCTCTTCCCCTTACCTGCCGCCTCCACCTCCGGGCGTCGCAGCCTTTGTCCGTCACGCCCCCGCCCCTATTTATCACCTCCCCTTCATGGGGCGGGGAAGAGGGGCGGGCATCTTTCCCGCCACCCCATTGCGAAGCCTTCCTCGACATCTTTGTTCCGGGCGGCCGCCATCTTTGTTAAAGGCAGCCTCCTCCTTCTCTTCCCTCCCCACCATTTCCCTGCCGTCTCTGTCCCTCCCCACGGCAGCAAGGGTCGACCTGAGGTGGAAACGGGGCGGCCTCCCTTCCTCTCACAGAAAGATTTCGGTGTTTTTAATACAGGGTGCCCGATACAAAGATGGCGCCCGCGGCGACACGGCCTAGGAGGGCATTCAAGGGAAGAGGGACGTCCTGCCCGCTACTAAGATGGCCACCGGATGCATCCCGTCAATCGCGCCCGACACAAAAATGGCGGCGCCGGGAAGTTCTCTCCTACGCTTGCGCATAGCTGCTTCACATTTCTTTATGGCGGACGATGCTTGCCAAAAGCTAATATGGCCGCCGCCCGTGTCACGCCGCCCTTGGCCAAGATGGCCGACCAGTTGCCCTGGTAACGGCTTTAGGAGACAGGTTGTAAGGGAAGCGACCACCACAAAGATGGCGGTTTTGACTTCAAAAACCCATACCATCATTATTATCATTATTATTATTATTATTATTATTATTATTATTATTATTATTATTATTATTATTATTATTATTATTATTATTATTATTATTATTGAACTGCCCAAAGAGCTTCAGCTATTGGGCAGTATAAAAATGTAATAAATAAATAAATAAAAATTATTATTATTATTATTATTATTATTATTATTATTATTATTATTATTATTATTATTATTATTTGTGAACTGCCCAGAGAGCTTCAGCTATTGGGCAGTATAAAAATGCAATAAATAAATAAATAAATATTATTATTATTATTATTATTATTAGTGAACTGCCCAGAGAGCTTCAGCTATTGGGCAGTATAAAAATGCAATAAATAAATAAATAAATATTATTATTATTATTATTATTATTATTATTATTATTATTATTATTATTTGTGAACTGCCCAAAGAGCTTCAGCTATTGGGCAGTATAAAAATGTAATAAATAAATAAATAAAAGTTATTATTATTATTATTATTATTATTATTTGTGAACTGCCCAGAGAGCTTCAGCTATTGGGCAGTATAAAAATGTAATAAATAAATAAATAAAAATTATTATTATTATTATTATTAGTGAACTGCCCAGAGAGCTTCAGCTATTGGGCAGTATAAAAATGTAATAAATAAAAGTTGTTATTATTATTATTATTATTATTATTATTATTATTATTATTATTTGTGAGCTGCCCAGAGAGCTTCAGCTATTGGACAGTATAAAAATGTAATAAATAAATAAATTATTATTATTATTATTATTATTATTATTATTATTATTATTATTATTATTATTATTATTAAAAGCATAAATAACCAAGGGCAGTAACCAAGCAGAAAATCACACACACACACCCAAAAAAGGTGTTAGGCTAAAAGCAAGAGAGGTTTTGTGGCTCAGCTTTAATTTAGGGTGACCCTATGGAAAGGAGGACCGGGCTCCTGTATCTTTAACACTTGCATAGAAAAGGGAATTTCAGCAAGTGTCCTTTGTATATATGGAGCAACTGGTGAAATTCCCTCTTCATCCCAACAGTTAAAGCTGCAGGAGCTATAGTAGAGTGACCAGGTTTAAAAGAGGGCAGGGCTCCTGCAGCTGTAACTGTTGGGATGAAGAGGGAATTTCACCAGTTGCTCCATATATACAAAGGACACCTGCTTTCCAGTGCAACTGTTAAAGGTACAGGAGCCCTGGCCTCCTTTTCATAGGGTCACCCTACCTAACGGCTCTAATAAGCAGCAGCTGAGTCTGGGTGTGGCTCAGCAACCTTTATTAGGAAAAGCCCAGCAGACAGCCTTTGCTGGCTGCTGGAAACCATCTCTCCCCAACTTCTCCTGGTTTCTTTGCCCATCTTGAACCCATGTGCTCTGAACTTGGACTACGGCTTGACCCTGCTACTGGGCTGTGTATGTATTGGGCTACCTAACTCCTGTTTGACCACTTCTGCTTTGCCTGACTCTTTGCAGAAGATGCCTTAAACCACAGGCTTAAGCACCGTGGTTAAAGCCATGGTTTAATGTGTCTTCTGAACAGGGCCATTATCTTGGCTTGCTTGCCTGTGTCTTGGGCCTGTTATCTGCATTTGCCAGAGCTTCTGAAACTTGTCTTCTGGGACATTGGCCTGGGTTATCACTTGTCCCTTCCGTCAGCCCTATAACTAAGACTGCTAAAATCAAATGTTAAAGAGAGAGATACTGTGTGTCTCTGGCCTGGTTCAGACAACACGCTAAACCATGCTGCTTAACCACAAAATGGTTAAGGCAATGCATGCATTTTGTGGTCAAGCAGCATGGTTTAGCACGTGGTCTGAGCCAGGCCAGTGAAAGGGAAGGAAAACGTGTCTCTCTCTGTGTGTGGCCTGACTAGAAGAGGCAAGACACCCACTAATGGCACTTTCCTTTGGCAAGCAAGAAGCCTAGTGTTTTCAGCAGGAGCCTTTCCTCTGGGAAGAGAGTCTCAGTGACTTCAGCAGCAGTGTTGCACCTTGCCTTGGGGAGTGTGGGGGGGGGGGGGTAAGGCACGCTGTCTTCTTTTAATTGGATTTTAAAATTTCATATTGGTTTTAACATGTCAATGTTTTAATTTGTTTTAGGATTGTATATTTATTCTATTTTATATGTATGGTTTTATCTGTACGCCGCCCTGAGATCCTTGTGGTATAGGGTGGGATGTAAATGTTTTAATAAATAAATAAAATGCCTCTGGGAAGAAGGGGAGTCTGGACCCCCCCAAATGCGAGGGACCTTACACAGTTCAGAGAAGTGCAGTGCCATGGGTCCTAAGCCCTGGAAAAGATGCTCCTTGATATGGGAGAAAGAGTGGGCTGCCTTTCCATCCCATCTAAGCAAAGGGAATAATTGCTGTAGTTGCCAGAAACCTGCTTTTAACAAAAGACGGCTTTACGTGCTGATGGCTGCCTTAAAAGACAGGTGTGCAGACTGGCCAGGTGTGTCACTAACGATCGCTCTGGCTCTCCAGTATTTCATATTCTGCTCAGGTTTAAAATAAAGCAACACACTTTTGCCTTTGGAGAATGCATTTTTAAGAGGTCTGTTAGGGACTGAATTGCTTGGTCCAGCCTTGGCTGATTCCTCTCAGCCCTGTTCCCTGGCCTTTTCTCCCAAGGGGGGACGGAGACGCCTTGGCTTTGGGGCTGCCTCAAAATGGAGCCGCTACTTCTCACCATCAAAAGAGCTGCTTTGGAACAAGAGAGCTCCTTGAGCCCTGAAATAAGAGTAGGGTGCCCATAGGAAAAGGAGGACAGGGCTCCTGTAGCTTTAGCAGTTGTATTGAAAAGGAAATTTTAGCACGTGTCATTTGTATATATGGAGGACCTGGTGAAATTCCCTCATCACCACAGTGAAAGCTGCAGGAGCCCGGCCCTCCTTTAAATCTGGTCACTCTAGTATAGCTCCTGCAGCGTTCACTGTTGCATAAAAAAGGGAATTTCAGCAGGTGTCATTTGTATATATGGAGGACCTGGTGAAATTCCCCTCTTCATCACCACAGTGAAAGCTGCAGGAGCCCAGCCCTCCTTTAAATCTGGTCTCTCTAGTATAGCTCCTGCAGCTTTCACTGTGGTGATGAAGAGGGAATTTCACCAGGTTCTCCATGTATACAAATGACACCTGCTGAAATTCCCTTTTCTATGCAACTGTTAAAGATGCAGGAGCCCTGCCCTCCTTTTCCTAGGGTCACCCTACAGAAGAGGCATTTGCCAGGAATCAGAGACCCCAGCGCTGAGGAGAGAGAGAAAAATCCCCTCAGAAGGAGCAACTCCCAGCAGGGCAGTTTGTAAATCAATCAGAATGCAATTAATACCAGCTGGCTGCACTCTCGCAAACACTCTCGCCAATGCTGGGAGCCAGACCAGGTGGAGCTGGCTGAGGGTGAAGGTTGAGGGAATATGGCCTGAGGTAAAAAAAGGAAGGAAGGAAGAAGCATTTATTAAGAGGCTTGTAGGGTGGATTTGATTGAAATCATGATTTTAATCACTACTCAGAAAGACTTTGGGGTGACCCCCCAAAAAAAGTGCACTTTTCCTTGCTAAATTTTACACAACTCAGAGTTGCCAAAGACTCATTCTTGCTGGTAGAAGCTTAATATTTGCAACCAGGTGAAGGTTTCAGTTTTAGAACAGCAACTTTTCAGATTAGTTTGAGTTCTATCAAAAAATAATAATAATACTGATTTGGTTATACTATTAGAAACACATCATAGATAATTGTGAAATTATTGTGAGGTGAACTATCTCCAGTTTAATAAGTTAATCATTCATATTTGGACAGTGGTGTACTTTATTGGAAGGAGAAAAATAATCTTACAGAAACCACTGGAGGAGCATGACGTTGTGAATGGATTCATGGAATTTATTTACCAAAAAAAATTAAACAGCCTCATGCTACATAGTTAAACACTAATCCTTATTTCATGATGAATAACTTTTGGGAATAACCTTTGGGCTTTAATGTATCTTAAATAGAAAACTATCTTTAGAAAGATTTTTCCTCAAAAAGCATTTTATCCAAAAAAAAATTCCAATTTTTTAATTTTTTTTTAAATCATTGATTTTTATCCCCCCTGTTTGAAAACCCCCAAGTAAATGTTAGGGTCCCCTCAGGTCTGGAGGCCTTGCTGTCTCCCTCCCACCCCACTCTGCAGTCCTTAATCTCTGTCAGGGACCCCCAAAACTTCCATGTCCCCTTTTAAGACAAATCACCCATTCAAAATCACACACTCCAGAGTAAAGGTGTTGTTTTTAAACTTTTGGTGGTTTTAAATTTTGTATTTCTGTTTTTAATGTTCATTGTGCTTAACTTTTGTAAGCCACCCAGAGAGCTTTGGCTATGGGGCGGTATAGAAATGAAATGAAATAATAAAGTTAGCAGAAAAGAAGCCCAAGTCCTGGGTTCCCTCAGTCTAAAGCCTTCAGCTACAGAAGGGGCCCAATCCCCCCCTTCCCAAACACAGAAGTAAAGGGGTTTAAGGACCATTAAGGGGCATTGCTTCAGTAGTAAAAGCACCTAGTTTGTGTGAGAAAATCAGCTTTGGAAAAACCAGTTCCAAATATATATATATATATATATATATATATATATGCGCCACTTTGTAGCGCATATATATATATGTATATATATATATGCCACTTTGTAGCGTTACAGACCACACAAAGACTCAAGGCTGAACATTTCTACTCAGGAGCAAACGCCTGCTCATGAGGAGAAAGAACCAGTCCTTTTAAAGTTTCTTTTCCCCTTCCTTTTTTTAATAGCTGCTTTCAGTGCTGCAAAGCATCGAACGGGAGGAGACTGGAGGGGTCTACTCAAGAGAAGGAAGGACCAGCTGTGAATGCGAACGAGCCAGGCTCCGTTCAGCTGCAGCAACAGAGCCAGAGCGCGCATAATCTCTCCGTCTTCCCCAGGACCTCAGTTATTATTATTATTATTATTTATTTATATAGCACCAGCCCTGCTGTGGCCTGCCTTCCCAGGGCTGACTGGGCCACAGGAAACACCCAGCCCTGGGCCTCACCTGCATTTTACCTGCCTTCTCGCTCAGCCTGCCTGCTGACCTGGACTGTTTCAATCTGCAACTTTGCAGGTAAAGGTTTTCTGTTAGGGACTGTGTGGTGGCTGGATTGGGCCAGAGCCTCACCTGGAAGTGGCACATTTTTAAAAAAAACTATCCCTGTGTTGTGGGCATAGCCGCCTTGTGGGGGGGGCATAGCCGCCTTGTGGGGGGCATAGCTGGGCACAGCTGCCAAGAGGGGGCACAGCCAGGCACAGTCGCCACAAGGGGGCACAGCCGGGCACAGCCGCCACATGGGGACATAGCGCCTTCTCGCTTGGCCTGCCTGCTTACCAGGACTGTTTCAACCTGCAGGTGGCCGCTAAGGGTTTGCTGTTGGGGACTCCCTCTTCCTCAGCTGCGTTCTACCTGCTAGCAAGAGTGCCTTCTCGCTTGGCCTGCCTGCTGATCTGCAGCTTTGCTGGTAAGAGTTTGCCTCTGGGGACTGTGTGGTGGGGGGATTGGGCCGGAGCCTCACCTGGAAGAGGCTCATTCAAAAAACAACAGCTAGCCTTGCCTTGGGGCAAGCTGCCACTTGGGGCAAGCCTCAACACACAGGCGACATTTACGATCATCAGAGGAGGCCCCTGCTTGTCCTTCCAAAGATCCTTGATGGCGGGGCCTTCTCTGTAGCAGCACCCACCCTCTGGAAAACTCTCCCTTGTGCTGTTTGGGAGGTGGAAAATGTAACATCCTTCAAACGCCTCCTGAAGACACACCTGTTTTAGACAAGCTTTCCCTGGACTGTGACTTACTTTGGTTTTATATGACATTTTTAAATTGTTATTCTTGATTTTTGTGTATTATGATTTTAATTGTGAGCTGCCCAGAGAGCCTTGGGGTTTGGGTAGTATAAATATATAATAAATGAATAAAATAGGGTTCTGCTCTCTTGGCTAGTCTGCTGTAGTTATGGCCGGGGTGGTCAAAGAGTTGCTTGAGCCACCAGCTTTGCTCCGCTTCTCCTCCTGGTTGTGCTGAACAGCAAAGGAGCCAACAAGCCCTGTTGAAATGCAGCTTCTGTTTGAGGGACATCTGAAAACTAAAGGTGGCTCTTTGGATATTGCAATTAGTAAGTTTAGTTTGTATTCGTCTTAAGTGTTTTATTTGTTCTTGTGTGTAATTGTACGTTTTCACTTCTCTTCTCAGCTTGTCTGTCTGCTTGATCTACGTGCGTCAAAGACAGTTAAGTGCCTGGGATTTCATTTTATAATGTTTCTTGTGTTTTGCATTGTTGTGGGTTGCATTTTATTTTTTCTGATGCATTTGGGGTTGGAATTGTTGTGAGAGTTGGGTTGTGTAACTTTTTTAGTTTTTATCACACATTTTGTGGTTTGTATTGTTGCATTTTTTTGTTATGGCTTTTGTGGTTTTAACTGTGTATTGCGTGTTATTTGATCATGCATTTTGGAGGTTCAATTGTTGTGTGGTTTTGATTGTTGTGAATTCCTCAAAGGGCTTCCTTGGCAGTGACAGGGCTGGACACCGCTTACCAAGATTGGTTCCTAATTGCAATATAAAATGTAAACTCAAGATTCCTTCCTTGCTTCCTAATTGCAATATAATATGTAAAAGCGCATTTTATTACATATTTTGTGGTTTTAATTGTTGTGTATTGCGGTTTTTTATGCATTTTGATGGTTTAATTGTTGTGTATTGTGTTTGATTTTACTATGCAAATTGGGGTGGGTGGGTTAATTTTGTGTGTTGTATTTTATTGTATTTTATTTTATTTCTTAAATTTCTGTACTGTCCCATAGCTGGGGCTCTCTGGGCGGTTCACAGGCTCTATATAATAATAATAATAATAATAATAATAATAATAATAATAATAATAATTATAATTTTAAAAAATTATTAACCACCTCTCCCTCTGGATCGAGGCAGGAAACAACATTCAACAATACAGATAGTGGTATAATTGTAAACAGTGAGGTCAAAATAAAATTAACTGCAAAAAGCATTTTTATCAGTGATCAGTAAACAAGGTAAATGATAACACCACGACCCTGACACCAGGATACAATCAGACAGCTGGTGTTAATTGGCTTAATTGCCAGAGGTGTCGATGTATTTGACATAATTATGCATGGGGTTAATTGTTGTGAATTGCCCAAAGAGCCTGGTTGCAAGAGTTTGTGTCCACAGGTTTTCTGCAAGGTAAGTGTGCATAGGAATGATGCATCTCAGCAGGATCATTAACATCAGTTGAAGACTTTGAGGACTTCTGACAAGGTGGGTGCAAGATTTGTACATGTGTGAGAGCAGAATTCTAAAAACTCAGCTTAGCTTAGTCCTATGTACACCTTTTCTCAGAGACACTGTTAGTCCTGTTGCTTCTTTACTAGAAATTGCTTAAATATCTAGTCATGTTTTATTGGGTTGTGTGGGGTGGCACAGTTTTTGGGATTGCTTCAGGCAGCAAAATACCTTGGGCCAGACCTGGACTTAGGACTGTGTTACACACAGGTAGCGTCCCCTTTATGGGAATGTCCCAGGTTAGCAATGGTCGCTTGCAAGCATGTCTGGCCCTCCATGGAGAACGTTATGCGCTAAGTGCAGGGAATTTAGCGTCCCCTTTATGGGAATGTCTCAGGTTAGCAATGGTCGCTTGCAAGCATGTCTGGCCCTCCATGGAGAACGTTATGCGCTAAGTGCAGGGAATTTAGCGTCCCCTTTATGGGAATGTCTCAGGTTAGCAATGGTCTTCATGGATTTTAGAGGTTTTAATTGTTGTGTATTGCATTTACTGTACACATTTAACATTAGTCATTAGGCAGATTTAAAATATAATAAGTTAGAGGATTTTAAATCAAAAGAAATGTGTTTATTATGAATTTTAATTTTTTTTCTCCTGAGAAATTAATGTAACCATAACCTAATAAAGGCATCTGAAACCTGAGTTGGTGTATTTATTTTGTCTGTGTGCATTCATTTTGCTTATGTGTATGTAATAAAAGCATTCTGTTGCAAAAATGTCATTTTTCTTTTGTTGTCTTAATACTCTAAAAAGTTTATTAAGTTTCTCTGAAAGAGTAATTTCTCATGCTATAATGTATCTCATGTTGAAATGTTTTGCATCCTTCCAAAATTTGTTTACGTGCATTTGGCTATCTGCATTTTATTTTACAAGGTATTTTGTGGCTTTAATTGTTGTGTATTGCCCAAAGAGATTAGTTGTAAGAGCTGGTTTGTGTCATTTTTTTAGGGTTTATCGCGAAGTCCTATTTGTGTTTATTCAGAGGTAAGTCCCCATGCATTTAACTGTGGAATGCGAGGACTCCAAATTGGTGAAGGTTGGTTTAGAGGTTGAATGGTTGTCAGTGATAGGGTTACACACCCCTTACCAGGACGTCTTCCTTGCTTCCTAACTGCGCTTTTACATTTTATATTGCAAAACATTTTGTGGGTTTAATTCTGGTGAATTGCATTTTATTTTGCAATGTATTTTGAGGGTTTTAATTGTTGTGAATTGCCCAAAGAACATTGTTGTAAGAGTTTGTCATTTTTTTAAGGGTTTATTGCAAAGTCAACAGAAGTAAATCGTAATGTGTTTAACTGTGAAATGGGGGAGGGGGGAACCAGCTTGGGGAAAGGTGGGTTAGAGGAAGAACTGTTGGCAGTGATTGGGTTAAATATACCTTACCAAGATTGCTTCCTTGTTTCCTAATTGCATGTTTTCATTTCGCAGTTTGAACTGTTGTGTATTGAATTTTATTATTTTATTATAAACTTAAATATCGCCATAATACAGAAACCTTAAAAGCAAGGAATAAGTAATAAATTGCTATATATATTTAAAAGAAAGAGTCCGACACTATAAATACGCACTAGGAATTTAACATTAGTTATTAGGCAGGTTTAAAATAAGATGAATTCCTGGGAGGATAGGTATCAAATAGAAAGGAAAGACTGTTTTTTATTATTATGTACTTTTATTTTTCTCTCCTTAGAAACTATTGAAACCATAACCTAATAAAGGCATCTGTAACCTGTGTTTTGTTTATGTGTATGTAATAAAACACCGGCATTCTGTTGCAAAAGCGTCTCCTCATTTTGCTTTCTTAATAGTCTAAAATGTTGAGTGTGTTTCTCTGTAAGTGCTATTTCCCATACTGTATTGTACCGTCGTCTTAGGTTTAAACCCTTTTGCATCCTTCCAACAGTTGGCAAATGCTATTTCTCATACTGTTTTGTACCGTCATCCTTAGTTTAAACCTTTTGCGCCCTTCCAACATTTGGCTATCTGCATTTTATTTCAAAATGCATTTTGTGCTTTTAATTGTTGTCAGTAGATCAAAGAGCTTGATTGTAAAGAGTTTGTGCTTACTTTGTGATAAATCCTAACAACGTTCAGTTCCCAATCAGGTTTTCTGCAAGTTAAGTATGCAATGGAATGACACATCCCATTACTTCTGTCAAGGTAAGTGTATAATTTGTACATGTGTGAGAGCAGAATTACAAAAACTCAACTTTGTTTTGTTGCTTCCTTACTCATAATAGTTATATTGCCTAGTCATGTTTAATTGGGATGCTTCAGGCAGCAAAATACCTTGGGCCGGACCTGGACTTAGAACTGTGTTACACACAGCCTGCATCCCCTACACGGGGATATCCCAGCTAGGTGCCCTGGGTGCCCTAGGAAGCAGAGCAAGACCCTCCTTTGTGCGTTTTGAGGGTTTTAGTTGTGTATTGCATTTTATTTCATGGCTCACTGTGAGGGAATACTAAGAGTGGTGGTATTGCATGAAACTACATGTGAGCACAGTTGTGATCTTGATCACGATTGATTCCTCTACTGAGGATGTGCTCAGGGATGCCCTATTCCTAAATTCTTAGCATATGTCCAATATTCCTATTGGAAGTCCCACAAGCCCTTAAAGGACTGGATTTCCTGATAACCCACATCCCTAGCCAGGAAGCGTACCTCTAACAAGGGGATGTACAGCTGGGTCCAGGCGTTTGAAAATGCCTGAGAGAAGGGTGGGTCACACTTGGGTCGACCTGTGCCAGGAGGAGGACAGAGGACCTGCAACCCCGTGGGCTCCCTTGGACCTCTCATGCCACCCTTCTGGGAAGGCTGCCTTGAGTCGGGATATGAAGCCATTATTGCGACGGTCCCGCTCCTGCCAAGAATCCTGAAGGTGGTGGTGTTCGGGGATGATGGGTCTGTCCTACGGCAGTCTTACTACGGAGTGTCTCAGGGCTTGATTTGACCCCCAAGCTTTTCAACATCTACACGAAACCGCCGGGAGACGTTTACCAGGGGTGCGGGCTGAGGCATCACCCGTGACACCCAGCTTCACCTCCCCTTCTCAGCTAACAGACGTGGGGCAGTTGGAGCTCTGAACCAGCGTGCGGGCAGGAGAATGGACTGGATGAGGACCCAATAAACTGAGATTCAATCCAGACGAGACAGAAATACTGTTTGCGGGTGGTTCATCATTCCAGTTTAGTGACATTCACCCTGTTCTGGCGGGGGGTTACAGACTTCCCATTCGGTGACGTCTGTAGTTTGGGGATGGTCATGGATCCGTCGTTGCCCGTAGAGGCACAGGCTCCCTCCGTGGCTCAGAGTAGCTTTCCATCAGCTTAGGCCAGGGAGGAACAGCTGCAGTTGTTTTGGCCTAAAACTTCCATGATCCCCTGCCATCAGCGACGCTGGCTGGAGCTGATGGGGGTTGTAGTCCAAAACAACTGAGGTCACCGTTTTTTTAATTTCCATTTGTATTTTAGTTGTGTTTTATTTTCCTTTAGTTCATTTTTTTTCTTTATTGCACCCAATCCCAAAGTTTTTCAAGCATTTAAAATAATAAAAAATTAAAACAAAATAAAACTAGCCGAGATTCAAGCCATAGAAATAAATATACTAAACTTAAAACCAGCAGGATAGAAAATCACTAAAATTACTGTCCAATAATATTTAAAATAACTAAAAAGAACTAACTAAAATCCCTTTAACAGGAGGTGCTCTGAGCCCCTGAGGGAGCCTGTGCCTCTGTGGACGATGACGGATCCATCATTGTCCCCAACCTGCAGATCTCACCCTTTAGGAAGTCTGTAACTCCCTTCCAGAACAGGGTGACTGACACTTAACCGGATAGATGAGCCACCCACAAACAGTATTTCTGTCTTGTCTCGATTGAATCTCAGTTTATTGGGCCCTCATCCAGCCCACTCCTCCGCCCTTGCGCTGGTTCAGAGCTCCCACTGCCCCACCTCTGCTTAGCTGAGAAGGAGAGGTGGAGCTAGGTGCCATGGGTCATGCCTCAGCCCGCGCTCCTGGTTAACATCTCTCGGCGGTTTCATGCAGATGTTGAGAAGCTTGGGGGTCAACTACAGCCCTGAGGCACCCTGTAGCAAGACCGCCATAGGACAGACCCATTATCCCCTGCCACCACCTTCTCTAAGGGGCATTCTAGGCCAGAGCGGAACGGTTGCAATACGTGACTTCACATCCCAACCCAAGGCAGCCTTCCCAGAAGGATAGCCTAAGAGGTCCAAGAGAGTCCACGGGGTTGCAGGTCCTTCTCCCAGCAAAGGACACAAGCAACAAGCAGACTTGCACGTCCCTCACCCGGCACAGGTCAACCTAATTGTTTCATAGCCTAGTCATGTTTTATTGGGGTGTGCCAGGTGGCACAATTTTGGGGATTGCTTCTGGCAGCAAAATACCTGGGGCCAGACCTGGACTTAGAACTGTGTTACACACAGCCAGGATTCCCTTCATGGGATGTCTGAGGTTAGCCATGGTGCCCTTCCAAGTGCAAGGACTTAGCTGACTGCTTTGCCCCTTCTACATGAGGATGGTTGACTTAGAGGGCTGTGTTTCACACAGCCAGCGTCCCCTTTATGGGAATGCCTCGGGTCAGCGAAGTTGCCCTAGAAAGCGTGGCCAACTCCGCCTTCATGCATTTTGTGGTTTTAACTGTTATGAATTGCCCAAAGTGCTTCTCTGTAAAGAGTTGGTTAGTGCCCTTTTTTAGGGTTTATCACACAATCCTACGTGTGTTTAATTAGAAGTAAATCCCAGTGTGTTTAACGGTGAAATGGAAGGGCACCAGGTTGGGGAAGGATGGTTTAGAGGAGCAACGGTTGGCAGTGATAGGGTTAACCACTGCTTAACAAGATTCCTTCCCAGCTTCCTGGCTTGCAGATTTTGAGGACCAGGCCCACTCGCATCACTCCTGACCAGGTAAGATATGGTGAGTTCTCTTGCTTCTTTACTAGTAATTGTTTCAATTTCTAGTCATGCTTTATTGGGTTGTGTGGGGTGGCACAGGTCAGCCCGGTGCCCTTCTCCTTTATGGAGAAGGTTGCGCTCTAAGTGGAGGAAGTTAGCGGACGTCTTTGCCCCCTCTTCATGACGATGGCTGACTTCGAGGGCTGTGTCACACAGAGCCAGCGTCCCCTTTATGGGAATGCCTCAGGTCAGTGAAGGTGCCCTAGGGAACATGGCCAGCTCTTCCTTCATGCATTATGAGGGTTTTAAATGATGGCTCACTGTGAAGAATACTAAGAATGGTATTCTTGCGTAAAACTACATGTGAGCACAGTTGTGGTCTTGATCACTCTTGATTCCTCTACTGAGGATGTGCTTAGGGGCGCCCGATTCTTAAATTCTTAGTGTAACTCTACTGGCGTCCTATTGGAAGTCCCACAAGCCCTTAAAGGACTGGATTTCCTGATAACCCACATCCCTAGCCAGGAAGCGTACCTCTAACAAGGGGATGTCCAGGCGTTTGAAAATGCCTGAGAGAAGGGTGGGTCACACTTGGGTCGACCTGTGCCAGGAGGAGGGCAGAGGACCTGCAACCCCGTGGGCTCCCTTGGACCTCTCATGCCACCCTTCTGGGAAGGCTGCCTTGAGTCGGGATGTGAAGCCATTATTGCGACGGTCCCGCTCCTGCCAAGAATCCTGAAGGTGGTGGTGTTCGGGGATGATGGGTCTGTCCTACGGCAGTCTTACTACGGAGTGTCTCAGGGCTTGATTTGACCCCCAAGCTTTTCAACATCTACACGAAACTGCCGGGAGACGTTTACCAGGGGTGCGGGCTGAGGCATCACCCGTGACACCCAGCTTCACCTCCCCTTCTCAGCTAACAGACGTGGGGCAGTTGGAGCTCTGAACCAGCGTGCGGGCAGGAGAATGGACTGGATGAGGACCCAATAAACTGAGATTCAATCCAGACGAGACAGAAATACTGTTTGCGGGTGGTTCATCATTCCAGTTTAGTGACATTCACCCTGTTCTGGCGGGGGGTTACAGACTTCCCATTCGATGACGTCTGTAGTTTGGGGATGGTCATGGATCCGTCGTTGCCCGTAGAGGCACAGGCTCCCTCCGTGGCTCAGAGTAGCTTTCCATCAGCTTAGGCCAGGGAGGAACAGCTGCAGTTGTTTTGGCCTAAAACTTCCATGATCCCCTGCCATCAGCGACGCTGGCTGGAGCTGATGGGGGTTGTGGTCCAAAACAACTGAGGTCACCGTTTTTTTAATTTCCATTTGTATTTTAGTTGTGTTTTATTTTACTTTAGTTCATTTTTTTTCTTTATTGCACCCACTCCCAAAGTTCTTCAAGCATTTAAAATAATAAAAAATTAAAACAAAATAAAACTAGCTGAGATTCAAGCCATAGAAATAAATATACTAAACTTAAAACCAGCAGGATAGAAAATCACTAAAATCACCGAGTGTCTAATAATATTTAAAGTAATTAAAAAGAACTAACTAAAACATCCCTTTAACAGGAGGTGCTCTGAGCCCCTGAGGGAGCCTGTGCCTCTGTGGACGATGACGGATCCATCATTGTCCCCAACCTGCAGATCTCACCCTTTAGGAAGTCTGTAACCCCCTTCCAGAACAGGGTGACTGACACTTAACCAGATAGATGAGCCACCCACAAACAGTATTTCTGTCTTGTCTCGATTGAATCTCAGTTTATTGGGCCCTCATCCAGCCCACTCCTCTGCCCCTACGCTGGTTCAGAGCTCCCACTGCCCCACCTCTGCTTAGCTGAGAAGGAGAGGTGGAGCTAGGTGCCATGGGTCATGCCTCAGCCCGCGCTCCTGGTTAACATCTCTCGGCGGTTTCATGCAGATGTTGAGAAGCTTGGGGGTCAACTACAGCCCTGAGGCACCCTGTAGCAAGACCGCCATAGGACAGACCCATTATCCCCTGCCACCACCTTCTCTAAGGGGCATTCTAGGCCGGAGCGGAACGGTTGCAATACGCGACTTCACATCCCAACCCAAGGCAGCCTTCCCAGAAGGATAGCCTAAGAGGTCCAAGAGAGTCCATGGGGTTGCAGGTCCTTCTCCCAGCAAAGGACGCAAGCAACAAGCAGACTTGCACGTCCCTCACCCGGCACAGGTCAACCTAATTGTTTCATAGCCTAGTCATGTTTTATTGGGGTGTGCCAGGTGGCACAATTTTGGGGATTGCTTCTGGCAGCAAAATACCTCGGGCCAGACCTGGACTTAGAACTGTGTTACACACAGCCAGGATTCCCTTCATGGGATGTCTGAGGTTAGCCATGGTGCCCTTCCAAGTGCAAGGACTTAGCTGACTGCTTTGCCCCCTCTACATGAGGATGGTTGACTTAGAGGGCTGTGTTTCACACAGCCAGTGTCCCCTTTACGGGAATGCCTCGGGTCAGCGAAGTTGCCCTAGAAAGCGTGGCCAACTCCGCCTTCATGCATTTTGTGGTTTTAACTGTTATGAATTGCCCAAAGTGCTTCTCTGTAAAGAGTTGGTTAGTGCCCTTTTTTAGGGTTTATCACACAATCCTACGTGTGTTTAATTAGAAGTAAATCCCAGTGTGTTTAACGGTGAAATGGAAGGGCACCAGGTTGGGGAAGGGTGGTTTAGAGGAGCAACGGTTGGCAGTGATAGGGTTAACCACTGCTTAACATGATTCCTTCCCAGCTTCCTGGCTTGCAGTTTTGAGGACCAGGCCCACTCCCATCACTCCTGACCAGGTAAGACATGGTGAGTTCTCTTGCTTCTTTACTAGTCATTGTTTCAATATCTAGTCATGCTTTATTGGGTTGTGTGGGGTGGCACAGGTCAGCCCGGTGCCCTTCTCCTTTATGGAGAAGGTTGCGCTCTAAGTGGAGGAAGTTAGCGGACGTCTTTGCCCCCTCTTCATGACGATGGCTGACTTAGAAGGCTGTGTTACACAGAGCCAGCGTCCCCTTTATGGGAATGCCTCAGGTCAGTGAAGGTGCCCTAGCAAACCTGGCCAGCTCTTCCTTCATGCATTATGAGGGTTTTAAATGATGGCTCACTGTGAAGAATACTAAGAATGGTATTCTTGCGTAAAACTACATGTGAGCACAGTTGTGGTCTTGATCACTCTTGATTCCTCTACTGAGGCTGTGCTCAGGGGCGCCCGATTCCTAAATTCTTAGTGTAACTCTACTGGCGTTCTATTGGAAGTCCCACAAGCCCTTAAAGGACTGGATTTCCTGATGACCCACATCCCTAGCCAGGAAGCGTACCTCTAACAAGGGGATGTACGGCTGGGAGAAGGGTGGGTCACACTTGGGTCGACCTGGGCCAGGAGGAGGACAGAGGACTTGCAACCCCGTGGGCTCCCTTGGACCTCTCATGCCACCCTTCTGGGAAGGCTGCCTGAGTCGGGATGTGAAGCCATTATTGCGACGGTCCCGCTCCTGCCAAGAATCCTGAAGGTGGTGGTGTTCGGGGATGATGGGTCTGTCCTACGGCAGTCTTACTACGGAGTGTCTCAGGGCTTGATTTGACCCCCAAGCTTTTCAACATCTACACGAAACCGCCGGGAGACGTTTACCAGGGGTGCGGGCTGAGGCATCACCCGTGACACCCAGCTTCACCTCCCCTTCTCAGCTAACAGACGTGGGGCAGTTGGAGCTCTGAACCAGCGTGTGGGCAGGAGAATGGACTGGATGAGGACCCAATAAACTGAGATTCAATCCAGACGAGACAGAAATACTGTTTGCGGGTGGTTTATCATTCCGGTTTAGTGACATTCACCCTGTTCTGGCGGGGGGTTACAGACTTCCCATTCGGTGACGTCTGTAGTTTGGGGATGGTCATGGATCCGTCGTTGCCCGTAGAGGCACAGGCTCCCTCCGTGGCTCAGAGTAGCTTTCCATCAGCTTAGGCCAGGGAGGAACAGCTGCAGTTGTTTTGGCCTAAAACTTCCATGATCCCCTGCCATCAGCGACGCTGGCTGGAGCTGATGGGGGTTGTAGTCCAAAACAACTGAGGTCACCGTTTTTTTAATTTCCATTTGTATTTTAGTTGTGTTTTATTTTACTTTAGTTCATTTTTTTCTTTATTGCACCCAATCCCAAAGTTCTTCAAGCATTTAAAATAATAAAAAATTAAAACAGAATAAAACTAGCTGAGATTCAAGCCATAGAAATAAATATACTAAACTTAAAACCAGCAGGATAGAAAATCACTAAAATCACTGAGTGTCTAATAATATTTAAAGTAACTAAAAAGAACTAACTAAAACATCCCTTTAACAGGAGGTGCTCTGAGCCCCTGAGGGAGCCTGTGCCTCTGTGGACGATGACGGATCCATCATTGTCCCCAACCTGCAGACCTCACCCTTTAGGAAGTCTGTAACCCCCTTCCAGAACAGGGTGACTGACACTTAACCGGATAGATGAGCCACCCACAAACAGTATTTCTGTCTTGTCTCGATTGAATCTCAGTTTATTGGGCCCTCATCCAGCCCACTCCTCCGCCCTTGCGCTGGTTCAGAGCTCCCACTGCCCCACCTCTGCTTAGCTGAGAAGGAGAGGTGGAGCTAGGTGCCATGGGTCATGCCTCAGCCCGCGCTCCTGGTTAACATCTCTCGGCGGTTTCATGCAGATGTTGAGAAGCTTGGGGGTCAACTACAGCCCTGAGGCACCCTGTAGCAAGACCGCCATAGGACAGACCCATTATCCCCTGCCACCACCTTCTCTAAGGGGCATTCTAGGCCGGAGCGGAACGGTTGCAATACGCAACTTCACATCCCAACCCAAGGCAGCCTTCCCAGAAGGATAGCCTAAGAGGTCCAAGAGAGTCCACGGGGTTGCAGGTCCTTCTCCCAGCAAAGAACGCAAGCAACAAGCAGACTTGCACGTCCCTCAACTGGCACAGGTCAACCTAATTGTTTCATAGCCTAGTCATGTTTTATTGGGTTGTGTGGAGTAGCACAGTTTTGGGGATTGCTTCAGGCAGCAAAACATCTTGGGCCAGACCTGGACTTAGAACTGTGTTACACACAGCCAGGATTCCCTTCATGGGATGTCTGAGGTTAGCCATGGTGCCCTTCCAAGCACGGGCGGTCCCTCCTTTATGGAGAACGTTATGGTCTAAGTGCTGTAACTTAGTGGACTTCTTTGCCTCCTCTTCACAAGGACCGCTGACTTGGGACTGTGTTACACACAGGCAATGTTCCCTTCATGGGAATGTCTCAGGTTAGTGAAGATGCCCTAGGAAGCATGGCAGCTCCTCCTTTATGGAGAATGCTACACTTGAAGTTCAGGGATTTAGCTGTCTGGCCTACCTCTTCATGGGATGGCTGACTTAACTGACAGGCACGTTCACGAACATGTTATTTGGAATTAACAGGACACAGGCTTCTAATATGGAAGGCTGAGTTCAGAATGTATTTAAAGAGTTCTCACAGAAAAGAGACATTTGCACTGAGATTGTTTACTTGGCGGTATAAAAAGGCTGCGGTAACTGTTCTCTGGGCGTTCCCTCTCCTGTTGGGGTCCAGCCCACTGCTGTGCTAACTCTCTTTTGCTGTGGGAAATAATTCTGTTGCTAGTGTCTCACTGGTCTCTTTGTCCTTGTCTTTCAAATCCACAATACCTGGGGGAGCCTTGTCTGGGATTTGACAGCGCTCGTCAGAGCCACACCGGCAGAAGCTCTCTGGGGACCACCATTCCAGCGCGCACCCAAGGTAAGAGACCTTTTGACATCCCTATTGGCTTAGCCTCCTGTTTCAGGAGACAGCGTGGGTCTGGATCACACCGGACTCCCAGCCCAAGACTTCTGTGAGACCCAGCAAAACAGACTTAGAAAAGTGGGCCTGGTCCATTGGAGGGGCAGATGAGGTTTGACATGGCTGGGCCCAGCGCAAAAGACAGGCCAGTAAAACAGGTACCTGAGGAAGCAAGTGAGCAGAGCTGTTGCTGACACCCATAGTGTATATGTACAAAACTTATGGGCCAGGATCTGCAAATTCCAGAACGTTTAAAATGTTCAGATTCTGTTTAAGATAACTAGGAAGAAGTTGAATGACTTGTGGCTTAGAGACAGGTAGAAGAAGAGTTTAAATCTGGCACATAGTAAAAGGTGTTGTGGAGCCTAGAGACAAGAACTGCAAAAGAAAGGGGAGGGAGTTTTCTCCTGCCAAAGAAAGAAAGAATTTTTAGGCTGTTGTATATTTAAGCTTCCAACATGATTATTTTTAATGCATCACTAGTATTGAATTGTAGAAGGAGTAGAAATGTCAGTCTCTGAAGAGTTAAATTGCATTTAGAGTTCAAGCAATTAAGAAAGAATCTCATTTTTTAAAAAGCCCACAAATCAATAACGATGCAGAATCCATGGTAGATTCAAGGGCAGAGGCAACGGATGAGAACATGGTGTGAGCAAAAAGTAAAATCACCCTAGAATATGCCACTATTGTGGTCAAATTGGTCACTAGAAAATGAGTGTCCTAATAAGCCTGGCCAGCTTATGCAGACACCTCATAAAGCTAGCTGATCTAGACTAAAGTTTCAAGATGTTCTTACAGCTACACTGTCTGCTAAAAAAGTTACAACTGTTGTAGGCATGTTTCTTATCTAACTGCCTCACTATCCAGACCAACACGCTTTGGTTAAGTCCTTCCTCTTTAAGCAGAAAGCTATTTTGTAATAAAGATTTACTCACCACATGAAGCATTTCTTGATGCCCTAACTCCGTTGTGACCTTGCTGCAAAGCATGGTGTGTGTGTTCTCCTGATTCCTCCTCATGAAATCCAAACTTCCAGCCTGATCACCTGGGGGTCTTGGAATTTGATGAAATCCCTTTTTTGCAATTAAGAAAAGGGAGTATCAAGGATATCAGGGCACACCATGTTTCTAGGGAAGGGCAAGTTCATACCTTGTGTATGGTCTGAGCTATATGCAGTTGATAATGCATAATTACTCTAGTTGGCAATCTTTATGATGTGTGGCCGGCCTCTGGCACTTATGAACAAGAGTTTAGTCCTTATGGAACCCTCACGGGTAAACCAGTGACTCTCCCCTTAATAAAATTCAGGCCACCAAACTCCAACTAACAGATGATCAAGTATTAAGACTATGGCCGTGCATTAATGAGGTAATTTAAGGTTTTCATTCACAGATTAAAGACACCCAGACAAGCCCTGCCACGACCACCGGCCAAAGTCTGCGTCTGCATCAAGGTTCTTCAGTGGACAAGAGGACCCTGGCGCCCAGGTGGAAAGGTCCCTACCAGATCTTCCCGGATCCACACATCACGCTGCAAGAGGGCCGTTGACCCAGACTTCGCCAGTCAAGTGTAGACAGCAACCGAGGCGGCGCTCTCAAGGACAACGCAGGCGATTTCTCCCCGACGCGGCCAACAGCAGGTGTTGACTGCTTCTCCCAAGACCCAGCGGATCATGCCCCTCTACAATATTTAAGGGCCGTAATAATGCCCAGCCAGAAACCAAAAAGGTTTCATCCTGCTGGTAGAGTTGGCAAAAGTCCAGCAAAAGCCAAATGCCAGCTGCACGAAGACAGACTTAGCCAGGCAGCCAATGATGACTGAGATGGCCGCCCTGTTCCAGTACGGTGGTCTTGTTCTCTTTGAACTGTGCTTTATGGGAAATAAAGGAGGGTATAGCACAACTAAGTTTAACTGTAGCAGAAATAGATAAACTTACCAAACTTTTAGATATGTGCTTTAATTGTTTTAAACGTTAGCTGTTTTTATGCTGCACCCCCAGAACTCACCCCTTGCACCCCTGTTACACCTCTGCAACCCTAACACACACCCATTCCGGCCCCAGAACCTGTTTTCAACCCCAGCAAACGTGGTGTAGAAGTAATGATGAGAGTGCCTCTGAGCGTCTGCAGAGTGCTTTCAACACCCGCCCTGTATATGCTTGGGAAGCGGCATTCTTCGGCAGACTTCACTTCTCAGTGCCTTTACAGGAGACTGAGCGGCTCCCTTCCTCAACTGTAGGCAGCCTTAGCTCAGCTGCAGAGCATAACCTTTGTCCGCACAAGGTCCCAAGTTCGATTCATGTCCGGTCCAATTCAAAGGGTCTGGTAGCAAGCCAGAGGACAGATGAGAACTTGCCAGTCAAAACAGATGGCACTGTGCTAAAGTGGATGGACTAAAAAGGCGGTTTCATATGCCTGCATGTTAATTTATTTAGGGTGACCATCTGAAAAGGAGGACAGGGCTCCTGTAGCTTTAACAGCTGTATTGAAAAGGAAATTTCAGCAGGTGTCATTTGTATATATGGGGAACCTGGAGAAATTCCCTCTTCATCACAACAGTTAAAGCTGCAGGTGCCCTGCCTGCTTTTAAATCTAGTATAGCTCCTGCACCTTTAACAGTGGTGATGAAGAGGGAATCTCACCAGGTCCTCCTTTTCATATGGTCACCCTAAAATAGTACATAATCATAGAATCATAGAATAGCAGAGTTGGAAGGGGCCTACAAGGCCATCGAGTCCAACCCCCCCTGCTCAATGCAGGAATCCACCCTAAAGCATCCCTGACAGAGGGTTGTCCAGGTGGTCATTTTAGGGTGACCATATGCTACGGGGTTTGGCAGTGCTAAATGATATTACCCCCATATCCCTGGGTTAAACCAGGAAATGGGTCACTTTAGGAATCCTAAACAAGGCATTATTAAAAGAAAACCTTTTACATTATTATGGACAACAGAACAGTGGAAAAAATCGGGTTCACTTTGAATACAACAGCAATGGTTGAGTTAGTTGGTTGTAGGTTTATACTGCTGATTGATAACTTATATTTTTACATTATTGTAATTATTAGTTTACCTTTATTGTTACATTGTCAGTGTTTTTATTTATTGAGATATCAAGATGTATTCTATTCAAATAATGTGACCAGGCTCCAGTGAAAACTGTTCTAATCTCACCACTAAGGCCATATTGTGGGTGCTCTCCAAATAGCGTACACATAAAAATCTGCAAACGGCTATGCCCAGAGTAAGACCTTCAATAGAAATTGACTTGTGAAAATCTAGTTTTATTTATTTATTTATTTGTTGCATTTCTATACCGCCCAATAGCCGAAGCTCTCTGGGCGGTTTACAAATTTAAGGCAATTCAAAACAAAACAATAAAATACAATATAAATGCACAACCAAGATAAAAACAGCAGCAATGCGAAAATACAAATTTAAAAGAGCAAAGTTAAAATTAATTTATAGACTGTTAAAATACCGGTAGAATAAAGAGGTCTTCACCTGGCACCTAAAAGAATATAATGTAGGTGCCAAGCCAACCTCCTTAGGGAGCTCATTCCACAGCCGGGGTGCCACAGCAGAGAAGGCCCTGCTCCTGGTAGCCACCTTATATTACATCTCAAGTGTTAAAATGTTTTAAAGAGAGCTGCATTTTCTTGCTTAATATTAAATCGCACTGAATAGGCCTGAGAAAAGATTGCTTCAGTAACCCAATCATTCCTCTCTTCTTTCTCCACCCTTACCTGGGAGTAACTCCTATTATTAAAAGATGCCATTTTTAATGGTCCTTCCTCCTCCCTCCCAATCCCCTTTCCTTTTGTGTCGTGTCTTTTAGATTGTAAGCCTGTGGGCAGGGACTGTCAAGAAATACTTCTGTGAGCCGCCATGAGAGCCTTTTTTGGCTGAATGGTGGCATAAAAATGCTTAAATAAATAATGGTGTGCCGCTTTTAATGATGTACTAGTTTTAAATGTTTGAATCAGTTGTATGTATTTTAATGGTGTTTTTATTTGTGTGGTGCCCCGCCTCGATCCAGAAGGAGAGGCGGGTAAATAATAATAATAATCTCAGTGAGGCTTGCTTCTGGTTAGGGCACGATCCTATCCTGGCACTTGTAGGACTTTTTTCTGGCTAGAGAATTGCACCTTTTGCCTCCCTGTCTAATCTTTCTTTACTGCATATTTCCCATTTTCTGTTTAGTCTAGCACTAAACATTTGGATAGGAGCATTTCCCCTCCTATCCACAGTGTTCTTTAGCTATTTGTTTTTAACTGTGTACATTTATTGTTTTATACTGTATGTTTTTATCTGTACGCCGCCCTGGCATCTTAGTGATATAGGGCGGGATATAAATATTTTAAATTAAATAATAAAATATTTCTTTTTCTAATCCAGGACCTTTTCCTTTTAAAACAATGGAAAAATAATAATTGTCTTTTCTACTGGTCTTGTATGAGGACAGCAAAAAGAACTACCATAAAGAAATTTGTACAGCAACTAAAAATACATGTTGATTTCAGATACGTTGAATGTCTCACTTGTTCTTTATTTCAGCGATTTTAACATTCATGTATTTTGTAGAACAGGTTGGTGTTACTTGTGAGCTGTAGAACCAGACATGTGACCAAGGCCACGCCCCCTTGGGGGCAGATGGGGCCACCCCTTTGGGGGCGGGGCATGATGTTGGGGTGGGCAGGGCTCCTTGAGAGCATCCGTATCGTCCTCCTTTTTGGTTTCCAAAATATGGTCAGCCTAATAGAGAGCCATTATTCTCTAGAATCAGTGTGGTGCAAAGTCTGACGTATTCAACTATGACCTGGGAGATCCGGGTTCTAATCTCCTCCCTGCCAGGGAGCTCACTGGGTGACTTAAGGCCAGGCACTGACACTCAGCCTAACCTACCTCACAGGGTTGTTCTTGAAAGGACAAGATGGAGAGGCAGAACATTATGGACACCACCATGGTCTCCTTGGAGGAAAGGCAGAATATAGACCCCCTGGGAAGTATGCAGGGTGCAATTATGGGCCCCTCAGCAAAACCCAAACCCAGCTTTGAAGCATGCAAGCGTTTTCTCTGGGCCTGCCTACCTACACGGCCCAGGGCCTTTAGCAGGCCTCTCCCTTCCCCAGGAAATAGTGGTGACCACTGCCTGGATGAGAAGCCTCAGCGCCCCACCAAACTACAATTCCCAGGGCCCCCGGGAGAAAGCATGGCAGCTTCATCAGCAGGCAAACCGAGATATGCTTGCAGTGCCGGAGACGGCACCTTCTTTCAGAAGACTTAAAAAGCGGAGAAGAGTTCTGAGTCCACCCAACCATGAATCCTTTTCCAGCAGATGAAAATATTGCCTTGAGTGTGGGGGGTGGGAAGACAAGAAGAGGTGGCAATTCTTCCCCTTCTGCATCTCCACCTGCAGGTTTTCAACTCCCCCTTCCCCAGGTGACGCGAGATGGGGGGGGTCCCACTGGGCGGATCTCCCCAAAGGGCAAGTGGAAGAGTCCCAGGGTCCGTGCCTGCCAGGTGATTCTTGGCACAGCTTAACCAAAGTTTGATTACAGGCAAGCAACCCCCTTCCCCCCAAAATTTATCAGAGCTTCCGTCCTGCTCTGGAGGAAGTCGCGCCCTTTATGTGCACATCTCTGGATGAAACAAGGCACAATCCGTTTAGACTGGTGATTTCTCCCCAGACAGAGCTGGTCGGGACCATTTCTGGCCTCCTGGTCTCGGGACTGTTACACGTCGGTTTCTCTCAGCAGGTGGAAGCAACCGTGGTCCAAAGCGGCACATACACAGATGGACTCCTCCGAACCTTTGGACAAGGCCGACTCTTCCTTGGCCAACAGAGTCTTCTCCTCCGTTGGGAACCCGGGCACCAGGGACGTCGAGCCGAAGGCCTTCTTTTGCAAACTGGGAGCGTCCTCACAAACCTGTGTGGGCAAAAGTGAAGCAGGGGGCGTGAGCAACCACTCCATCAACGGGCATCGGAGCTGGTCCTGCTGGGATCCGAGGACTGCATTGCCGGAGTGTCTGGTGGTTGACAGAGGGGGTTCCCAGGAGCGGACACCAGCCGCGAGCCCTAGCCTGGAAACTTGCGGGAGAATTCACCTGGCAAGACGCGGGTGGGGACATTTTGCCCCCAACCACTCCCTCTGGAGCACCAGGCTCCCCCAGGCCACGCCCTTCAGGTTATAGGTAGCATTTACTCCGAGCCTCTCTGCCTGCAGTTACGAAGCGGATGGACAGGACTCTGCACCGTTGGGAAGTGGAGATGGTAGAGCAGAGCTCACAGGGGAGGTCCGTTGAATCCCCCGTTTCCACTGCTGTCATTGCAAGGCTGATGGACAAGTTCCACAGGTGGGGCCTGGGCAAACCCAAGGGATTCTCTGCTTGTATATTGATTTGCCAAGCTCATGTCCAAATCAAGAGTACATCTGTCTCTCTGAATCATAGAATAGCAGAGTTGGAAGGGGCCTACAAGGCCATCGAGTCCAACCCCCTGCTCAATGCAGGAATCCACCCTGAAGCATCCCTGACAGATGGTTGCCAACCTGCCTCTTGAAGGCCTCTAGTGTGGGAGAGGCCACAACCTCACCAGGCAACTGATTCCATTGTCGTACTGCTCTAAAAGTCAGGACGTTTTTCCTGATGTCCAGCTGGAATCTGGCTTCCTTTAACTTGAGCCCGTTATTCCGTGTCCTGCACTCTGGGAGGATCGAGAAGAGATCCTGGCCCTCCTCTGTGTGACAACCTTTTAAGTATTTGAAGAATGCTATCATGTCTCCCCTCAATCTTCTCTTCTCTGGGCTAAACATGGGTGGGGCAACATGCAGCCCGCAAGACCCAATTGCCCCACCCACCCCTCTGTCTCAGATGTTTTTATTTTCTAAAAATATTGTAACCAATCCTTTCTTCTCGAGCCAAATTTAACCCTAGTAATTTGCATGCGTGATGGCCGAATTTGCACAAAATACGCAGATTCGGCGGCAATTCGTGGAGTTTGTGCAAATTGGGCCGTGACTCGCACAAATTGCAAAACCTTCCGCCACCCCAGAAATGTGCAAAATTCCCAGAAAATCCAGCAAACTGGGCCAACTCGCAGGTCGAGTCGGGCACTGCAGCAGGAACCGAAATGAAGTCCAGTGTGTGGGTGGGTGTGTTCCTCTCCCTAAATGGATTCGCCTGGCATCCCTATGGGGAAAAGCTGATCTAGAGCGCTCTGCATCCAAAGGGTAATATTTTAGGGAGCTCCTAGTACGAGATGAGATGATTGTTAGATGATTTTGCACCCCGCCCCCCAACTCCTCCCCAAATGTCCTCATGCCCACACATCCGGTTCCCTCCTCTGCACCTTGACGAATGGCTTCTCGATCCCCTCTGGGGCGACGGAGGAGGTCTGCTTCACGACATCCCACCACAGCACACTGGGACCCTTCAAGTTCTTTTCTCCGCGCCCTGAAATTAAAACCCACAACACACAACCCAGAACAGTGAGGAAACGAGTCCACCCAGAGCACACGCCAAGGTCAGCTTGCTAAAGAATAGTCTGTGCAGCTTTTGCCTTGGCGTTTATTCATCCACGGCTCATTTCATTCGTTCTATTTCTATACTGCCTCGTAACCCCGCAACGCTCTGGGCAGTTCACAAAATTTTTAAAACCATCCAAAACACATTAGCTAAAGCTTGGTAAATGGTTTCATTTGCTTTTAGCTGTGTATATTTATTGTTTTATATTGTTTTATCATTTTATCTGTATGCTGCCCTGAGATCTTAGAGATATATGGCAGGATACAAATGCAATAATATTATTTATTATTTATTTAAAACATTTATATCCCGCCCTATATCATTAAGATCTCAGAGAGGCATACAGATAAAAGCATTCAGTATAAAACAATAAAGTTAAAAACAAATTAAACCATGAACCAAGTTAAAACAAT
The DNA here is from genome assembly GCF_023053635.1 of Elgaria multicarinata webbii. Taxonomy (NCBI): domain Eukaryota; kingdom Metazoa; phylum Chordata; class Lepidosauria; order Squamata; family Anguidae; genus Elgaria; species Elgaria multicarinata. Next base: position 712,308 of record NC_086193.1, on the reverse strand, counting down.
ATATAATTTAAAAGCAGTAAAAGCAGTTAAAACAATAATAATTATAATAATAATAATACAGAGAGAGAGAGAGAGAGAACATCCATCTATAAACTATAATCCTTTGTAAACCGCCCAGAGAGCTTCGGCTGTGGGGTGGTATATAAATGTAATTAAATAAATAAATAAATAATCCAGGACTTGATGAAAAATTCATTGAATGCTGCCATTTTATGCCATCACATTATCCTTGCAGTTGTTATGAGGATAATGTGGAGCGATGGAGAACTATGTTTTAACCTGGTGCTGAAAAGATAACAACGTTGGCACCAGGTGGGCCTTGTTGGGGAGATGGTTCCATAATTGGGGGCCACCACTGAAAAGGCCCTTTCCATCATCATTTTCACCATCAACTGCCTTTCTCTGAAAAAATGTTCAAGGTGTTTTAAAGCAGAGTCCTTGAGAATCAAGGAAAGTCTTGACCTGATGACAAGTGTTGGTGCTAAGTGGACCTCAATGGGAAGTTCCTTCCACAATCAAGGGGCCACCACCGAGAAGACCTTCTTCCTTATCAACCACCGGGATCGTTGGTGTACGTAGGGCTGGATTTGGGGGCTAATCCAGGGTGCCCCCGTGGTGTGGTGATAGGAGTCTTGGACTGGGACTCACCCATGGAGCTCACTGGGTGATTTGGGACCAGTCACTGATTCTCACAGGGTTATTGTGAGGATAAAATGGAGAAGAGGAGGACAAGGTGACTTCCCTTGGGCTTTTTGCAAATGGCATCATGTACTAATACAATAATAATCGCTTAACAGCTCTACCTGTCAGGCAGCTGGCCAGGACCCCGATGACGACCGTGGTCAAGGTCCCCAAGGCACCATAGTAGAGGTACGAGATGGCGTAAAAGTCGTCTGCGATGGCCGGCCTGCAAAGGAAGTGATGTCGTAAGACGTGCAGGAAGTGACCTGCCACAGGGTTCCCGTATGACATGGGCAGGTCTGAGGGGCTCCCGAAATCAGACCGGCTGAGTTTGCCTTGTAGGACGATGAAACACGCGGAAGGAAGTTGTACACAATGACAAAATGTTGCAAAAGGAATGGAAACACAGAGGCGGAGCTTCAAGGCGGAGAATGACAGCAAGCTCCGCCCCGCCGCCTCTGCCCCGCTCACCTCTCCGGAACTTCTGAGATGTTCTGCGGAGGCAGCAGCCCAAACACGATGGTGCCATTCAGCCCCTCAGAGGCATTGTAGAGCGGGCAGAAGTCTCCGTAGGATGGGAGGACGCCCATGGTGGCGGCACTGGGGGGATAAATCGTGCCCCCCACCGCTACCCAGAAGGAGAGTGCAAAGCCCATGCCAAGGCCGGAGAAGACCCCCTGGAAGCAAAGAGGAGACTGAGGCTTACACGAGGGATGGGCAGAACTCTCCCCAAGAAGACCTTTCAGCTGGAATGGGAGGGGCGTTTCAGGACAAAATCACCTAAGAACATCAGAGGAGCCCTGAGGCTGGATCAGGCCCAGGGTCCATCTAGTCCAGGACTCTGTTCACCCAGTGGCCAACCGTCTTTTGGCCAGGGACCCACAAGCAGGGCAAGAATGCAACAGCACCCTCCAGCCCATGTTCCCCAGCAACTGATGCACCTAGGCTTACTGCCTTGGATACTGGAGGTAGCACATAGCCATCAGGACTAGTTCTCCTCCAGGTCTTTCCTACCTTTTCCCCACTACCAGTTTTATTTTTATGTTATTTTCATTTATTTAATACTTTAAAAGGTCTCCATGTGTTTTTTGCTATGGTGGCAGGCAGCCCAGGTTTTCCCAACGGCCATTTCCCAGACACCATTTAGATTTCCCATCTCAGAGTGGAGGACATGGAATAATGGGGTCAAGTTGCAGGAAGCCAGATTCCGGCTGGACATCAGGAAAAACTTCCTGACTGTTAGAGCGGTACGACAATGGAACCAGTGACCTAGGGAGGTTGTGGGCTCTCCCACACTAGAGGCCTTCAAGAGGCAGCTGGACAAGCATCTGTCAGGGATGCTTTAGGGTGGATTCCTGCATTGAGCAGGGGGTTGGACTTGATGGCCTTGTAGGCTCCTTCCAACTCCACTATAATTCTATGAGTTATGTTGATTTGCTACAAACAACCCTGTAGGTTAGGGTGAGAATCAGCAAGTGGCCCAAAGTCATGCGGTGAGTTTTGCAACTGCGTAGGGACTAGAACCCTGGTCTTCAGAACACTCTGTGAAATGAAGGGGAGAAGCGAATTCTCTGGATGCTGAACTTTTTATTGTATATTGTAGAGCCTGACATTATTTTGTAAAGAGTGTTTGTTAAATGCACTGTTGGTATTGGTCAATGACCGTAATAAAACATATTCATTCCTGACGCATTTCGCCCTGTATCTTTTCAAGGCCTTCTTCCGGGGGGATGTAAACATTTAAAATACATACTATAAAACATGGTATCAACAACATGTAAGAAAAATACATTATTATTATAAAAATTAGACGGACATGTTGCCACAGAGCCCTGTGTACAATTTGTTTAAAGCATTCTTCAAATTTATGATAAGAAGACAAAGTGCTTTGGATGCGATATTTTGTTGCATTCATACGAAACATTTATCAAAAGAATATATATCATATCTTACTTGTAAAAAGATGTCTGCAAAGTTCTTCTTATCAACAGAATGTCTTTCTCTGATTGTAAATAGCTACTGAAAAGACTATTTTCGAAGACAGCATTATATCTTTGTACACTTTATTTCTTTGGAGCACGTGCCAAGGTCATTGTGCTAGAACAGAGTTGCCGTATTGGAAAATCATCTACAGTGATTTAGAATCATAGAATCATAGAATAGCAGAGTTGGAAGGGGCCTACAAGGCCATGGAGTCCAACCCCCTGCTCAATGCAGGAATCCACCCTACAGCATACTATGTGGAGTCATAGTAATGGTAGCAGTTCCAAATCATCATTTAATCCCTTAGGTTTTAAAGTTCTTAATTTGAGGATCCATTCCACCTCCCTCCTTAGTTTTTCGTTGTTTGTATTAAACTTATCCAGTGCCCAAAGTTTTAGGTCTGTGTGGGAATGTTGTCCCCGTTTTTGCTTCAGAACACTCTAACTACACTACGCTGCCTCTGTCCTTAAGAGTCACTGCCTGCGAATGGAGAGGCAAAAATCAGAAGGGAATCATAGATTTTAGGAAGGAAGGCGGCTCTGCTCAGCTGGCTCCTTGATCATGAGGACTAGATCCCTGGCAGAGAGTATTAGACCCTCCGTGGTCACGGCATCCTCCTTCCAACACCGTTTTATAGATTTGCACGGCGTCCTTTGTTTGCCGGACGATGCACAGCACTGATCAGTGCTCCCAAATGCATCCCCCTCTGTCACCAGGACTTACCACCGTGTTGCACAATGGTACGAACATCCCCAAGATGAACGCTCCCAGGAGTGGGCCGCTGATGACCCCCATGACGGTGAAGGAACCCTAAAGACAAGAGAGACAAAAAGCAAACAGAGACGTGTTGGGAAATTGGTAAACCTGTAGCCATGCGGTACTTCGGTTAGGACCAGCGCAGAACGTCCACAGAATAGCGAGCACGTTTTTGAGTTTTCGAGGGTTGTAATCATAGAGTGCAACCCTGCAGATGTCAACTCCATTGAGTTCAATAGGACTTCCTCCAAAGTAAACACAGCAACCGGATTGCAGCCTTCGTTGGATCATGGACCATGAAGGAAGCGGCGTACAGTAGCTGGACTGAGAGATGTTATCAGAGGCCAGAAACTCCGTCAACTTGATGCAGAAATATTACTGTTTACAGCGGGGAATGTGAAGCCCTGATCAAGGTACACCGAGGTTTGGTTTGCAAACAGGGTTGTTCTAACAATTCAAAGTATGAATCATGTTTGCTTTTAAAAAACTAATCAGCTGGTTCAGACATCTATTTATACAAGAGGGAGAGGAGCCATTGGGGGGAAAGAGGACAGTTGTAACCGTTGCACAGGTGAGCTTTACCTGCAGAACGCCGCCTCCCAGCAATGACGACAAGGCTGCTACGGTGATGCACGCCGTGCCGTAGATCAGCGCTGGGAAGGCATCAAAAAGAGACAAGAGTTCAGACTTTTAGCTTCCGCTGAAAACAAAGCAAAGAGCTAGTTCTAATTAAGTCGGCAAAACAAGCCAACAACTTCCATAGATGGAGAAACGCCTGGAGGAGGAGGAGGAGGAGGCTCTCCATGGCTACGAGTCCTGATGGCTGTGCGCTCCCTCCAGTATCAGAGGCAGTGGGCCTGTGTGCACCAGTTGCTGGGGAACATGGGTGGGAGGGTGCTGTTGCACTCATGTCCCACTTGTGCGGCTGGTTGGCCACGGCGTGAACAGATGTTGGACTAGGTGGGCTCTTGGTCAGATCCACCATGGCAATTCGGATGTTCTGATGATCTTCATCCGTTGAACGTTGAAGGATGGTGCTACTTTGTTGGCAGTGGGGGAGCTTTGGGATCCGCGCAGGGCACCAATCTGGAAGCGCATTTGGGGCACCTTAAAGCGGCCGCTGGGTGTGCACCTCTGGAGATATACCTTGAATCAAGGCCTCCTGGCAACCTGGAGGAAGCCCCCTTGAACGCTAACCCCCATTCACACACACACATGGACACCACCTCCACCCTTTCCCCAGAGGGTGGCTTCGTTCCCCAGCATCCTCCACTCACAAAGTCCTTTGGAGATGAGGGTGAGCTTCCGTGGCGACAGGTGGGGCAGGTTCGGCTTGATGAGGTCTTCCACCGTCACAGCGGCCATGGCATTGATGCTTGTGGAGGCCGTGCTGTAGCCGGGGGCAGGAGAAGGACCAGGGGTTACAAATGCGCCGGAGGGGCAGGGGAGCTGGGGGAGCCACTCCGTTCAGGCCCTGCAGGCCCTCTTTCAGGTACTAAAGAGCCAGTCTGGCGTCGTGGTTAGAGTGTTAGACTGGGACTTGGGAGACCCGGGTTCTAGTCCCGACTCAGGAATGAAACTCAATGGGTGACATTGGTCAAGTCACGGAGTCACAGCCTCACCTACCTCACAGGGTTGTTGGGTGGATAAAAAGGGAGGAGGAAGACCAAGCAAGCTACCTTGGGTTCCTCCCAAGAGGGGAAAAAGTCGTCTACTACTACTACTACTACTACTACTAATAATAATAATAATAATAATAATAATAGACTTCATGACTTGGCAAAGCCTGTCATGTCTGTCTAGAAAAACCACCACATGAAAGAAAAGAGAAATAATAATAATAATAATAATAATAATAATAATTCATTATGAGTGTCTGTCAACATCAGTATGTCATATCTAGGGATGTATGGATTGCGTAGAACCCCTTCAGTCTCTGGGTTTTTGTGGACTGACTTCCATTCCATTCTTTGACAGAATCAGATTTTTATCAAGTCCCCCAATTTGCATGAATTCACATTGGTGTGAAATATTCGCTCTTGCGAAACCTGAGCATATTCACACTTCAGCCTCTGGGGGAAACTTTGCACAGGTGCAAACAGGTGTTCTTGCTGTCATTGTCATTATTTTAGGAATTTTTTCTGTTACTAAATTAGTGCAACATTCGGGAAAGTTTTTTTTTTTAAAAAAAATGTTTCACAAATTTGCGGAATCTGTGCAACTTGGAAAAAGTCAATCAGCTAAAACAGATTGGATTCGTGGAAAAATGAACTCTTTTTATTAGTTGTGGGTTTTGCCAACATCTCTGGAGGAATCAGGAGGACCGGAAATAGTTCACTAGCCCTAAGCATGTTTAGCCTGGAGAAGAGAAGGCTGAGGGGAGACATGATAGCACTCTGTGTGACACAGAGGAGGGCCAGGATCTCTTCTCCATCCTCCCAGAGTGCAGGACACAGAATAACGGGCTCAAGTGACAGGAAGCCAGATTCCGGCTGGACATCAGGAAAAACTTCTTGATGGTTAGAGCAGTACGACAACGGAACCCCACGTACTGCTGCCTTGCATTTCACAGCCAGGAGTCACCGCAGGGCTTCCCTAGGCGGCATGACCGGACCTTCCATGTGACTCCAGCAAAGCAGCTCACGTGTTAGCGGTTAACCTGACTGCAGGCTGGTGCGTGGCTTTATCACGCTACCGAACACTTCCCCAGTTGCCTGTCACCAACCGGGGGGCGCGGGGAGGCGTTCCTTTCAAGAGAAGGAGGGCAAAGGGGTTCTCACTTACCTCAGCGTCCCACTGTACGCGCAGGCCAGGAAAAGGCCCGGTACGCCAGGGTATTCCTCAAAGATATCCAAGACCAAATAAGGCATGTACTGGGAAAAGACAAGAAGGGAAGAGATTTGCCCTTTCAGCAAAAGGCCAAGATTTGCAAGCAAAAATGAGCCAGCTGCGTGATGCAGGTGCAAAAGGGGCTAATGCGATCCTTCAGCTGCACCAGTACAGCCGCCGTTTCTAAGCAATAACAATTCCACTTTATTCCTCTCTAAACTGGAGTCCTGTGTCCAGTTCTGGCAGGCCCACTTTAAGAAGGATCCTTGGTGCCATCGGGACAGGACAGCTGGCCAGAACTGAAGCCTGCAGCGTCAGTTGAAGCAGGCAGCGGAGCCAGGTAAGCCCCCCTCCCACCACTTACCTGCATCTGTCGCCGGCTTCAACTGAGGCCGCGGCCTCTTCCAGCTTGAAGCCGGCGACAGACTGTGACGGAGGCAGGTAAGTCTCCCTTCCCTGGCTCCGCCGCCATCTCTGCATGGACTGTGGTGGCGGTGCCAGGTAAGACCCCCTCCCCCCACTTACCTGCGTCTGGAGCTCCGGATCGAGGCGAACCGCTTCGCCTCGATCCACAGCTCTCCCGACCCGATCCGCCTCCGCCTTTAGCCGAGGCGGATCGCGTCGCTCCGCTCAAGATTTGCTTATCCGATTGGAGCGGAGCACACCCCTAGTCCTGTGGTAATAGAAACCTTTGATGTTGCTGTACGAGTTTCAAAGTAAAGTGTTGTAAGGAAAACACCGAAATCCCCAGACAGTGGCTTGTTTGCTTAACCCCTTTGTTCTCCCCCACCGCAAGCAATTCTTCTGGTTGACCAAGCTCCGCCCACCTGCACTCCAGCGTCGGCGGCAGGTGAGTACCTGGTCAGGTGCTGAGATGTGTCCGGCCAGGAGAGGGTCACAGTCCTTGTAGAGCGCAAACATCACGATGCCACAGCCCACGGCGCTGGAGACGATGATGAAGAGGCCCACTTGGTTGACCAGGAGGGCTCTGGCATCGGGGCCGAGGGAGGAGGAAGAGGAGGAGGAGGAGGCAAGAAAGAAGAGGGAACAACAAGAAAAGGGCAAATATGAGCAGCAGTCCAAAGACAACGAGACTCAGGGCTGTTCCACTAAACCGGCCCTTCCTGGGTCTCCTGCCCTCCAGCTGTTTGGGGTTTCGTCTCCTGTCACCCCATCCAGCACAGCCAATGATTGCGAATCTCTGGAGTTGTCATCCAAAAAGGTTTGCGGGTGGAGGGGAGGCGAGGCACTCAGCAATTCCTTGAATCAAGAAGCCCTATCACAGTCAATGTAGACCATACTTTTTGGTTCAGCAGGCACAGCGGGGATTTTGAGAGAGTGTCAGGAGCGCTATTACAAAATGGCTGCCCCAGAGGATCCTTGCTGGTTCGTAAAACGGTTGCCATGGGGGCAGGGGGAGGGCATAGAACGTGCATTTCCCAGAAGGCCAAGCAGTGAGGCTAAACGAAAGGTCCCTGGCCCGAGAACTTAAGGCCGAGGCCTCAGAGAAGGACTCTTGCCTGAAACGCTGCAGAGCTGCTGCTGCTGCTGCCAGTCCGTGTCGACAACATGGGGCTAGATAGACTCAACAGAAGGCAGCTTCTTATGACCTGCTTATAACACCCCTTTATCTGAACCCATCTGACGTCGTTTTTAGCTGGGACGGCTGCAGCTCAGAGGCAGAAGGTCCCACGTTTCGACGAAGCAAGAGCCTGGCTCGGTGTAAAGCAGTGTCCTTGCACGCACAGAAGCACCGCACGCTTCGCAAACTCAAGAATCAGTCTCTGGTGGGCCCGATGGGCCAGAACACAGGTGGGGCACTGAGGAAAACCCCAGAGGAAACCCCGGGGATATCGGGTCCAGCGAGGAACACAGCTTGAGTCTCTAGACTCAGGTGGAAGCAGAAAAAAACACAGAGCTGAGCAACGTCTTTGGCAGGAGGCCCAGTGACGCAACCCTGATAGAGGAAGGAAAGGGAGGGAAAGGCAAAGGCCTGCAGCTGATAAGAAAGCCGCAAGCGAAGAAAAAGGCATCGCCTTGGGTTACACGTCCCTGCCGCTGTAGCAAGGCGCCCTGCTCTACAGGCCTCCGTGTCTCAAAGTCCCAAGGTGCAGGGTCACGGCAACTCCATCCCACTCTCCCCAGAGGGCTGGCCGGGTTCTTCCGTTGCAGCAAGGGCCTCCGTCCAAGGGCCTTGCAGCACCGTACAAAGGACAAATCATTCCATGCCGGCAGAAGCTTTTGTGGACTCAAGGGGTCTGCTGAAGTGACGTCCCCCAAAACTGATTCTGTGCCGTAAAATAAATGTGTACGTCTTGAAGGTGCGGGGAGGATTTTGGTGTTTTAGAGCTTTCCCCAGCCTGATGCCTTCCAGAGATGTTGGACTAAGCTCCCATCATTGGTGAGAATGATGGGGGTTGCAGTCCAATGCATTTGGAGAACATCAGGTTGGGGAATTGATTAACGGCCAGGATTTCTTCTCGATCCTCCCAGAGAGCAGGACACAGAATAATGGGCTCAAGTGACAGGAAGCCAGATTCCAGCTGGACCTCAGGAAAAACTCCCTGACGGTTAGAGTGGTACAACAATGGAACCAGTGACCTAGGGAAGTGGTGGGCTTTCCCACACTAGAGGCCTTCAAGAGGCAGCTGGACAAGCATCTGTCAGGGATGCTTTAGGGTGGATTCCTGCACTGAGCAGGGGGTTGGACTCAATGGTCTTAAGAGGCCCCTTCCAAGTCTACTATTCTATGATTCTAATCTGGAAAACTGTCAGGAGCAATGATATGCGTATTTTTCATGTTATTCCTGCCCACTTCTCCCTTATCTGCTTTCTTTATTGTTTTCATTGCTCCCTTTGGATATGTAGCAGACCTGATCAGTGCAAATCAAATCACCAAATGTCGGGGCGCTGAGAGCATTTGAGTTGGACGCAAGGAATTGCTTCGCACCAACTCACACTTTGGCCTCTTTCTCCGTCTTGCAAGCCACGTAGCGCTGGACCTGGGCCTGGTTCACGCCGTACATGGAAAGCCAAACCAGCGTCCCGCCGCAGATGAAAGTCCAGAAAGTGTAACGGCTGCGGGGATCTGGGTTGAAACTGGGGGAGGAAAATGGAGGAGTGAAACAGACCACCAAGAGCTATTTGCCAGCCTTAGGGTTGCTAGATCTCATGAGGCTATGACTCAAGGGGTACAGCCTAGAAACCCAAGGGCGGAGTAAGCCTTCATTTTCCTCTCTGCTCCCCACCAGGCAATGAAAAGGGATGTTCATCGCTGGGAGATTTGCTTCTTCTTTTGGCTGTACGGAGTTTGGCGGTGTGTACAATTTGCTTTGTGTCTGCAGGCTGTTCCCTGAACTGCAGGAACGTTTTTGTGCATTTGTGTTTTCTTGGAAGGTTCTGCAATTCAAGCAAAGTACTGCCAAATTTGCACAAATTATGCAAATTCGGCAATAGTTTCCTCACTCTTCACAAATTCGCCTATAGTTTGCATCAATAGGGCCATAAACTGCACACATTCTACAAATTCAGCTGTAATCTGTGCAAATTATACAAATTCGTCCATAGTTTCCTCACTCTTCACAAATTCGCCTATAGTTTGCATCAATAGGGCCATAATCTGCACACATTCTACAAATTCAGCTGTAATCTGTGCAAATTATACAAATTCGTCCATAGTTTCCTCACTCTTCACAAATTCGCCTATAGTTTGCATCAATAGGGCCATAAACTGCACATATTCTGCTAATTCAGCTGTAATCTATGCAAATTATGCGAGTTCAGCCACAACCTGCACAAAATACGCATATTTGGCAGTCATTTCTGCAATTTGCACATATTCACCTGTATTTTGAACAAATTGTGCCATAATTTGGGTGAATTGCACAGAAATTGACACTAATTACAGAACCCTCCAAGAAAAATGCACAAAATTCCCAGAAAAATCTACGAACTGCAGATTGCGTTGGGCATCTCGGTGGGAACCGATCAGAAGTGCTTAAGGTGCTGACGCCTCGGAGAAGTCCCTGAACTCCACCCCGCAAACGGGTTTCTCTGACATCCCTTTCTATGCATTTTCAAACGATATCCAAGATGCTGGTTTGGGCTTTGACTCTCAGTCGCCCGTGCAAAAGGACGCTAAACATGAAAAACCCTGTTAGGAAATTTGGGGGGATACTGAAGGAATCAAAGGTATGCACACACACACCACCCCAGTTGAAAATAATGCAGGGCAGAGAAATGGCATCTGTGTTCACAGGTGTTAAGGTGCTTTCCAGGAGGTGGCAGGTTGGCTCATTCACCTGGTCAAGGGGGATGTATTCTCTCTCCCCCAAGTTAACTGCCCCATGGGAAAGAAGCAGGGGGGGGAGCTCTGGATTTAATGTTTTCCTCTTCCCTCCCCATACATTTTTCCTTATGTGTCATGTCTTTTTAAGATTGTCAGCCCACGGGGGGGCAGGGAACATGCTGTTTTATGGATTGCGGGTAAGCCCCCTCTGGGAACCTTTATTAGGGGGTGGCTGAAAAGTGCCAATAAATGCATTAAATTAATAAATGCATCAGGGAGAGGGGGCATATGCAAAGGCATATGCAACCAACACCATTTAAGAGGGGAAAGGTTTTTTCTTGAACTTTTTTTGCACACTTAAAAAGGCACCATCTGCAGCCCAAATGGGACCTGGTGAAAATGCAGCACAGCACCAATGAGAACCGCTGCTGCGGACGTACTCATCAAAGTTAATCCTGTAATTGTTGTAGGCGATGGCCAGGACTTTGTCGGCCCCTCCCACCAGCAGCGTGCCCTGGATCAAGATGGCCACGAAGCCCGATAGCATGACGAAGACCTGGAAGACGTCCGTCCAGATGACGGCTTTCATCCCGCCCTGAAAGACAGAAGGGAAACTCAGCAGTGCTCCCGAACAGACCTTGCAAACCAACCACCTTTTAATTTGAAGCATTTCGACACTATTTTGACACTAACGTAGGGAGGTTGTGGGCTCTCCCACACTAGAGACCTTCAAGAGGCAGCTGGACAAGCATCTGTCAGGGATGCTTTAGGGTGGATTCCTGCATTGAGCAGGGGGTTGGACTCGATGGCCTTGTAGGCCCCTTCCGACTCTGCTATTCTGTGATTCTATGATTTGTTCAGTTGGCCAGCAGGAGAGAGAGGGCATTCCCGGTGTTGGTGCCCAGGTTATGGAATTCCCTCCCCGCTGAGGTGTGTCTGGCTTCAACCCTATAAATAATTAACCGGGGCCACAGCTAGACCCAAGGTTTATCCTGGGATCACCCAGGGTTCGCCCCTGCCTGAGCACTGGATCCCCTGTGTGTCACCTAGATGAACAGGTTTGACCCCTGGACGATCCAGGGATAAACCTTAGGTCTAGCTTTGGCCCGGGTTTATAAAACTCAGAATCTGCTTTGCCCATTCTCTACGTAGCCCCAAACTTCCAAAAACTTTTCACAGTGGGAGGACTTTAGGTGTCGGGACTTTAGAAGCTGACGTACGAGATGTCCGATGGAATGGGTCAGGGAGAGGGAGTTGTCAAGAGATCATAGAATCATAGAATCGTAGAGTTGGAAGGGTCCTATAAGGCCATCAAGTCCAACCCCCTGCTCAATGCAGGAATCTACCCTAAAGCATCCCTGACAGAGGGTTGTCCAACTGCCTCTTGAAGGCCTCTAGGGTGGGAGAGCCATTGGCTAACGTCTGGAAGGAGAGGAGATCTCTGAGAATGTACAAAGTATACTAGAGGCATTGGCTAACGTCTGGAAGGAGAGGAGATCTCTGAGAACGTGCAAAGTATACTCACGATGGTGGTGTAAAACGTACAGATGACACCAGTGGAAAGAAGAGAAGCCCAAATATCCAATCCAGTCACTAGATAAATGAGAAAGGAGGGCGGATTAGTTAGACTGCCTAATTTAATTGGCATTTATTCAGGAACATTTTGGGAAGTTGCTTTAAAAGACACCCTTGACACACAGAAATCTGGTAGGCGAATCCACTTCCATAACTTTAGCCACGCGCTAAGAATAGGGATCAACCAATTGCTTTCTCCTTCCTATCTTCATTTAAAAAAAAATCTCATGTTCTTTCTGTCCTCTTAATGGGGAAAAATCTGCAAATTTTGGTAATTTTTATTCAAAAAATGAACTGAGCCAGACCCTCACCATTTCCACCAGCCAAATTCAGCAGGTACTGTTATTTCTAGCACAGAAAAGGCCATGTTGTACATACTTGCTGTTAAGTAGCTGTTAAGAATGAGGAGCTTGTCAGAAAAATAAAGATAAAGAGGTAGCAACCCTAATTTCACACCACAAATATGGTTGAATCCATCCAGGTTAGAACCTGGACTTTTAGGGATAGACACTCAAATTTGAAACTCTCCGTTTTGATTTCTCCGACATTGGAACGTTTTAAAGTTCTTTTCATGCAGTGGATGAAGAAATGTTCAAATTGTGGTAAATTCTTGTTTTAAATCATCTCATGCATCCCTAGTTAAAAAAATTGTAGCATAATTCCCATGAGTTGAGCTTCTCCCACAAGGCTGTCCCCAACACGTGAGGGGATTTGAAAGGAAACTTAATGCTGTGATCCTAGGGAGACAGAGTAAGGACCCTGCAGGGCTTACTCCTGAGTAAACATGCTTAGAACTGGGCTGTGCAAAAAAGCGTAGAACGTACCTTGGTTGAGGATCAGTGCTGGGGCATAGATCACAATCCCGGTATACAGCATCTAGATGGAGGGAAGAAATGGACTTAGAATCATAGAATAGCAGAGTTGGAAGGGGCCTACAAGGCCATCGAGTCCAACCCCCTGCTCAATGCAGGAATCCACCCTAAAGCATCCCTGACAGATGGTTGCCAACCTGCCTCTTGAAGGCCTCTAGTGTGGGAGAGCCCACAACCTCCCTAGGTAGCTGATTCCACTGTCGCACTGCTCTAACAGTCAGGAAGTTTTTCCTGATGTCCAGCTGGAATCTGGCTTCCTTTAACTTGAGCCTGTTATTCCGTGTCCTGCACTCTAGGAGGATCGAGAAGAGATCCTGGCCCTCCTCTGTGTGACAACCTTTAAAGCATTTGAAGAGTGCTCTCATGTCTCCCCTCAATCTTCTCTTCTCCGGGCTAAACATGCCCAGTTCTTTCCTAAACTTGTTTTGAAATCTGCATTCAAATCTTCGAAGGAGAAAGGAATTTGAGCTCCATGCAAGAGAGCCGGCATTATACGCAGAAACAGTCAGGTTTGAACTCTGGAGACTTTGGAGAGATGCTACCAGCCAGTGTTGCCCTTCTGGAACCAGATGGACCATTTGCCATCATGTTCTTATTTCAAGAACCATGAGGACAAGCACCTTACTTTATTTTAAGGGAACGGCCACAGCTCAGAGCTTTGCATACAAAAGGCCCCTGGTTTGATTTCAGGCATCCCTGGGAAGGATTTTTTTCAAGACCCTTCTCTTTCTGAAAACCCAGAGAGCCACCGTTACCAGTCCGCGTCAACAGTATTGGGCTGGATGAACCCAGGGTCTGGCCCCGGATAAGGAAACCTTTTTCTGCCCCCAGATCTACGCTCCGTTCCCATTGCAGGCCAACCATACCCTGAACAACTTACTGTTGCAATGATGTACTGGATCGTCCCACACAGGCGGACTTTCTTGGAAAACCTCAGCTCCAGATACTGCCAAGACAAGATTGGGAAAGGGAACTGAAACCTGGACAGGCTGATTCGTGATGACTTTTCAGCGGGGCTCTTCTCCCAAAATAGGGAAGTGAAGCAGGCACATAGAACACCAGAAGGGGGATGCCTCTTCTCTTCACACAGGCGCCGTCTCTACAGGAGCAGTGACTGTCACACCCACCCCTTGTCTTCAGTAGGTCCTGGATCCCAAAGCGAAGCAGGCCAATTTGGTCTGCCTTGGTCTGAATCTGGATTGGGCCCAGATGGGGCCAAAGAACGCCGGTATCAAGCTAAAGCAGGTCAGATCCAGCCAAAGCGGGTCTGTATTTACATAGATCTACTGTTGCGCACCATGGGGGCCATTTCAGGAAATGGCCCATCACAGCTGCCATTGTGAACAACATTAGATCTATGTTAAATATAGAGCTCCATTTCCCTTTACAATGGTGGCTCTCATGGAGGACAGGTAGCTACGGACGTGTCTAAGTCCCGGCTGATTGAACAGATAAGGGCACCCGCTTGCCAGGTTTGGGGGACAAGTGAGTCGGGGAGCCAAACAGATACCTGGTCAGATTTGTCCCTGGGAAACTACACACTTTGGATGTCCAAATCTCACTTTGCATCTGGATCCAAAGCAAGCTGAGGAAGATCAGAACCGATTCAGATGCTCCGAAGCAGCTGATCAGAGCTCACGTTTTAAGACTAAGAGGCTCCCCTTCCTGTTTCAGTTCCATCCCTCATGGTCCAGACTTTGTTTTTTGTTTTGTTTTTAATGTGCCTTCTGTATCGGGAGCTCTTCCTGCACTCCTGTCCTTCCTCAGATGGCCACTCCCCCTTCCGGCATTTCATTGTGAAAGCAAAGAAACTGCGATCTCCTCTTGCCTATTTGCACTATGCCTCTATACCACAGTGCCACCTAGAGGTTATGTGGCAGGAAAGCAGGAAAGGAAACGCTCCTTGTGTCGCTCAGTTCTGCCATAAAACCAAACATAGATACAGCTGTCGAAATACAGTTGCTGTTGTTTTAAATGGAAGCTGCACTTAATAACTTGGATTATTTCTGTTATTTAATGAGTTGCACCCCACCTTTTCATAGAATCATAGAATAGCAGAGTTGGAAGGGGCCTACAAGGCCATCGAGTCCAACCCCCTGCTCGATGCAGGAATCCACCCTAAAGCATCCCTAACAGATGGTTGTCCAGCTGCCTCTTGAAGGCCTCCAGTGTGGGAGAGCCCACAACCTCCCTAGGTAACTGATTCCATTGTCGCACTGCTCTAACAGCCAGGAAGTTTTTCCTGATGTCCAGCTGGAATCTGGCTTCCTGTCACTTGAGCCTATGGTTCCATGTCTTGCACTCTGGGAGGATGGAGAAGAGATCCTGGCCCTCCTCTGTGTGACAACCTTTCAAGTATTTGAAGAGTGCTACCATGTCTCCCCTCAATCTTCTCTTCTCCGGGCTAAACATGCCCAGTTCTTTCAGTCTCTCTTCATTTTGATCCCAACTAGCCTTTCCCAAGCTGGGACTCTCCCCAGCCGGCATGGGGAGATGGGGCTTGTAGTCCAATACATCGCAGAACATGGCCCTCCACTCATCTTTCTGCCAGAAGGACGTGACATTCTGGCGTCTCCCCCATGTTCCTGTCCTCGGGGGTTGCGGTGGAACCCATGGAAAGATCCCGCCCCGCAAGAAATGTGTATCCACTTACTAGGGAGTAAATCCCGCTAGGCACAGTGGGATGTACATCTGAGCAAAGCAGGTTTAGGATTGCACTGCTAGAATAGAAATCAACCGACGTGCCCTGCATGCAAGCCACGGAACGAACAAACGAAAAACCGTAAACAAACCCAGCCTAATTCTCTCTCTCTCTCCATTCGGTGGAGATTTGATCTACAGAAATCCGCCGACACAGCTACTTTGTGGCTTGGAACTCCTGAAGGACGCTGTCAGTCAGAGGTCCCAGACCATGTTGGGATCAAAGCGACCCCAAAGTTTTGTTTCCATTCGAGCTGTTCCTATTTCCTGGTCCAAAGTTGTGAGCAAACAAGGCGCCCAGCAGCGGCCAACTCTTCCAAAGAGACACACAGGCCTATTTATTTAACTTTCACACCCCAACCCTTTAGAACTCCCATCGTTTCTTTTCACCGTGCCGGTGTTGATTTTAGGGGACGACTGTGGAGAAGAACGTAGCGAGAACCTTGCTCCGAGGTCCTTCCACACGCTTGCTGATTGTCCAAGGTCTCCAAACAGAAACCTTTGCCCTTTTCTGAAAGCAAGCGAGGAAGGAGCGCAAGCCTTCCCCCTCCGGGTCACAATCCCTAGGATGGAGCAAAAGGCGAGACCGTCTCGTCCTCCACCAAGTAGCAAATGCTTAACTGACCCTGTTTCAACGGAGATAGCCTTTGTGTTTTCTGACCCCTGCCCTTGGACGGGTCAGGGGAGATTACATAAAAAATGTACCCAGAGACGAGATCCAGGGCAGCCCATCCAACCCTGCGCCCTGTTCCCCACAGTGGACAGCCAGAGGCAGATCAGCAGTGCTGGTGTTTGTGCCCAGAGATAGACTTCTCCTGAACACGGCAGCTCTGTGGAACTAGCAGGGGGACGTGTTCTTGCACTCATGTCCTGCTTGCTTGCTTCCCAGAATGCTGGACTAGGTGGACCCTAGGTCTGATCCAGCATCAGGGCTCTTCTGAGGTTCTGAGCCATTGATAAACGTTCCCCGAGAACGTGTCTTATTTCCTTTTAGTGAGAACGTCGCAGGAGCCCAGCTAAGTGGGTCCAGGCCTCCCTTCCTCCTCCACCACCAGCATGAATTCCTCACATCCCCCTTTTTCATCCACCTAAGCCGGTGGCCATAACAGGCAGGGATGCCACTCAATGACAGAGGGCAGGTCTACACCATGCCTTATCCTGGGGATCGCTCCGAGATCATCCCTGTGCCTCCACATGACGCACAGGGGATCCCGGGGATGGGGAGGTAAGATCCCTCCATTTCCCCGGGACAACCGGGCCGGCTTTTAGCCCGATTTCCCCTGCTATCTCGGGATCGTCCGGAGACTGCAGTAGGCGTGGGCAGCCTTCCCAGTTTCATCCCGGCTCCTCGTGAGTAAACGAGGAGCTCTTCAGGTGCTACGTGACCACAGGGGGTGGGGAGGGGTTGTTATACCTTGTAATTTTTGCTGGAGCGTGAGGGGGCTCAAGCTCTTCTTGGGTTTTTTTATAAAAAATGGCCGCTGCGACGGGCATGATGCCCGGGATGTCGCGTGGCCCACCTGGACCGAGGGGGAGGATATCGCGAGATTCTCCCCATCCCCTCCCCTGGTGTAGACCTGCCCAGGGCCTCCGCTTGGCATGCACTGAGGACTAGAACCTTGCAGTGCCTGCAACAAGAAGGGGTTTTATTCACGCATTTATTTATTACAATTCTAACCCTCCCAGTAACGATGTTCTCAGGGAGGGCCCTTGCGTTGCATGCAGGAGGTTACAGGTTGGCTCCACGGCACGGCCAGGTAGGGCTACGAAAAAGCCCCCTGTCTGAATCCCTGAAAAGTACAACCAGTCAGCATCAACCCCCCTGAACTAGATGCTACAAAGGGAGCTTCCTATTGAAACCTGGCCTTTGTTCCGAACCAAGAGGACCAGAATCTTACTTCTGGGACAGAGCATAGTGGTAGAGGCCCTGGGGAAACTCCAGCCTGAAGCCTCGGAGGACCATTGCTTAAATTTGTCTGACACAGAAGGGTGCTACGTTCAAAGCCATGGGGTGAGAAACCTGGGAGTTGGGGTTATTGAGACCCCCATGGGAGGGGCAGAGACGCCTCCCCAAATCTCACAGGTACACGTCCTCTCGGGTTTGCCACACATGCTCGGCGGTGTGCATCGCGCTGTTTGGGACGTGTGAGGGTTCATGGCACTGGGACAGGTGTGGGCAAAGCGCCTTGCACTCTTTGCCCAATTGTGCCAGGAAGCCCTTAAGGACGCATGGTTTCAGCACCTTGCTCACTCAGCCGGATCACTGACGCAACCCATTTGCAGCGCTTCCTCCGGCCCTCCCCGGACTACTTTCTCCCACGTCGCTTCAAAGCCAGCCGCTGAAGCTAGCCCTCCTCTCTGAAAGCCCTCAGCGGCACTTGAAAGCGCTCAGTTCAGCAGGCAAACAAAAGCCAACGTTGGCTTGTGCATCAAGGGGAGGCCAGCCAATAGCCGTCTGGCCAAGTTTCAAGCCTTTCCGACTCCTCGGAGCGTCCCTGGGAGCCAAAGCCAAATGGGTGAGCGAGCCCGACTCAGACGGGGTGGCCTACGTCTTGCTCATGGATCATAGAATCATAGAATCATAGAAAAGCAGAGTTGGAAGGGGCCTACAAGGCCATCGAGTCCAACCCCTGCTCAGTGCAGGAATCTGCCTCTTGAATGTCTCTAGTGTGGGAGAGCCCACAACCTCCCTAGGTGACTGGTTCCATTGTCGTACTGCTCTAACAGTCAGGAAGTTTTCCTGATGTCCAGCTGGAATCTGGCTTCCTGTCACTTGAGCCCGTTATTCCGTGTCCTGCACTCTGGGAGGATCGAGAAGAGATCCTGGCCCTCCTCTGTGTGACAACCTTTCAAGTATTTGAAGAGTGCTATCATGTCTTTTGCTCTTCGTTCTCCCCGTGATTAATGTAATATGGATTTATCCAAATAGTTTCTAGAGAGGAACACCCGGATAGCCTAACAGTCCTTGACCCCTCCTGTTCTGTGGGTCTCAACGTCTTCCTCAACCTGCCCTCGAAACGTTTTGGATCACAACTCCAAGCAATATTATTTATTGATTCATTTGTTATTTTTATACCCCCAATTTTTTTCTTCTTGTCAAGGACCCAAGGTGGCATACATAATCCTCCTCCTCTTCATCTTACCCTCACAACAACCCTACAAGGTAGGTTAGGCTGACAGTCAGTGGCGGGCACAAAGTTGCCCAGTGAGCTTCATGTCTGAGTGGGGAATAGAACCCGGGTCTCCCCAGTCCAACGCTCTAACCACTACACCACGCTGACTTCCCCATACTCGGCTATTGGGGAGTACAGAAATGTAATAAATAAATACATACACAGAACAAGATAGGTTTAAAAGAACTAGTACAATACAAGGTTTAAATTTATTTATTTATTTATTCATTTATTTATTATTTATTACATTTCTATACCGCCCAATAGCCGGAGCTCTCTGGGCGGTTCACAAAAATTAAAAACATTCAAAGTATAAAACAAAAGTATAAATGGAGCTACCACTAAGCAAACTACGATCAAATTTAGTGAAATAACTAATCCAGACTGCAAAGCATAAAGAGTGATAGTAAACATTTAATAATTTAATTTTTTTAATGATTTAACATAGAATTATGCCAAAATAAGAGCTAAACAGTCCACAAGAACTAAATGGAAATTACATTTCACTTGTTTCTACTGGTCGTATGGATATTAGGACTTATGGTTTTAAATTTTGTATATTGGTCTTTAATGTTCGGTGTTTTAATCCTTGCAAACTGCCCAGAGAGCTCGAGCTATGGGGCAGTATATAAATGTATATAAATGTAATAAATTTTAAAAAAGTAATAATATGGAAGGCTATACCCATCCACCTATCCTATACGCATTTTGACCACATCAGAGTGATAAGAAATTGGTCAAAATTATAGCCCAAAACACTGGGCAAAAAAATCTGTTCACTTAATGCAGCCTTCCTCAACCTGGGGCGCTCCAGATGTGTTGGACTGCATCTCCCAGAATGCCCCAGCCAGTGGCTGGGGCATTCTGGGAGTTGTAGTCCAACACATCTGGAGCGCCCCAGGTTGAGGAAGGCTGACTTAATGGTTCCATGCAGAACCATTAAGTAGCCAGAAAGTAGCCTGCTTACCAAGACCTATTGGTCCTTTCTTAAAATGAAACACAAGAATTTAAACTGATAAAGATTGTTTACCAAACATTGAACTCTTGCACAGTTTATCTGGATCGGTCAGTTTATGGATGCATCAGGAGAGGAAGGGGGACCTGGCCTTCCCTCCTATCTCTGGAAGATGTAAGGAATGCGAGAAAACATGCCACATTAATTGTCTCCAAGTAGCTTAGTCAAAGACAAACTATCTAGAGGTGATTCAAATGGAAAACATAATCTCACCGTAGCTGTTCGGATATCGCTGGAGCATCCATAAACCAAATCTTCACTTAAAACCAGTGTGCCAGTGGGGTGGGGTGGCTAAAGCGTTGGACTGGGAGTTGGGAGATCCGGGTTCTAGGCCCCACTTGGCCATGGAAACCCACTGGGTGACTTTGGGCCAGTCACAGGCTCTCAGCCCAACCCACCTCACAGGGTTGTTGTTGTGAGGATAAAGGGGAGAGGAGGAGGATCATGTATGCCGCCTTGCAGGAAAAAAGGTGGGATATAAATGCAATAAACAAATAAATGATAAAATAAATCGCCTTTCAGTATAGCTTTGCATGCAAAGGACCTCAGGTGCCGTTCACCTGGCACCCCTGAACGCAAAAATTAGACTGGGCTTAATGATGGAGAAACCATAAACATGCTACTTCCTGCTTTGGAAAATGGGGAGCCCCTTGGTGTGGCCACAGACGAAAGCGGAGGGCTTCCAAAGGGCCAATTTGTTCTTTCAGTTAAAGATATGCTGGGAAAACATCTTTATCCTCTGATCTGTTTTCAGCATTTCACCTCGGCGGCAGCAAGTGGGTGAAATGGCAAAAGGCCTGCAGCCGCCGCGTCTCATGCGCAGGAGTGTCAAAACAAGGAGGAAAGGAAGGTTGTGGTTTCACAGGGTTGGGATAAAATCAAGAGTGTCCTTGTTAAGGAAGGGGAGCTGGAGAGGACACATCGGTGCCAGGCAGGGGTTTTAAAGCGGGGGCGGAAAGAAATCGCTCCCCCACGATTGAAGTTAGTCCACACCTGACCCCATGCCTCACGCACACCCTACTTTGCTTTCACCTCCAGATTGCCCGGAGCGAGCGATGCATGGCTAAATTCAACACGAATCGACGATGCATGCACCGCGAAGACATTCTTTTAGACTAAATGACCTCCAAAGCCCTCTTCCAGTGGAGTCTGGTGGCACCGATATCAGTGAGGCGGGAAATCCGCTCCGGGTTTCAGACAGAACTCATCAGAACTATAAAGGAGTTGTCCAAGGTGCCACCTTGGCTAGTTCTTTTAGAGTTCTTGCCGGTTCTGACTGAAACCCAGAGCAGATCCTGCGCCCTGTTGATATCAGAGCTCCCAGCCTCCACTGGATTCCTCCTGCTCTAAAATTCTACGACTCTTGGGTTTCATACGCATTCGGAACTAGATCCAGGCCTTTCCCCAAGGTTGAGTGTCGCTAAAAAACAGCGACACTCACAACCCACACTCGTTTTTTGTCTTTTTGTTTCTTCAGTGGAAGAATTTGGCCGGCGCTTCACCAGGGCAGAGACCTGAAACCAAGGACGATCCCTGAAAAATAGGGACACTTGAAAGAGATGCCATGACCGCTCTGCCAACCGTCATGTGTGGGGAAATGATCCCTCATCGCCATTTTTAAACCCACTGTGAGATTGTGCGGGAAACAAGGGTCTGTCTACGACTTCCATCAGCACCCTGTAAAAGACATCTCCCCAACACCACCCCACAAGACACACACACACGTACACCAGAGTCTTCTGCTTACCTCGTAAGTGCTGGTGAGTCCCAGGCGGTAGAAGACCGGCAGGAAGAGGTACGCGGTCAACAGGGTGTTCAGCAGCTGGCCCAGGCACATCCACAAAAACTTCATGCCGTAACGGTACGCTTCGGCTGGCACCCCAAGCACCTGGATGGCAGACATGAAACTGGCGGAGAGCGACAGCCCTACGGGAATAGCCGACATCTGCCGGCCGCCTGTGAAAAAGTCTTCGGAGGTCTTCTGCCCACCTTTCGAGAGGGCGTAGAAAAGGCCGATGGACGTAGAGATCAGAAGCATCAGGCCAAAGACGCCATAATCCCATAAACTGAATGTTAACATCTCCGCCTTCAAGACCTCTAAGTTTCCTCCCTGGGACATTTTGCAATTGAGCCTCCAGACAAATCACTGGGTGAACCAAGCCGAAAAGAGCGAAAGATTCCCTAGAGCTCAAAGAGGTGAAAACAGGCGAAAAAGAACAGAGCCGAGGAAATGTTTAGATGGTCGGGAAAAGGTGCAAAACTTAAACCCCGCTCTGCCTGTCCCTTATTATACAGCAGGAAAGAGAAGGAACAAGCCAATAATAATAAAGATGATGATGAAGATGATTCTGTCTAACAGATGAGATGTAAAAACAAAATAAAAAAACCAGAGTAAATTACTGTTTACAAGTTGGGAAGCTGATCTCAGAGGTGTCCAAAATTGAAAAGCAATCTCCCAACTGTGGGCTGGGGGGGAAAAAAAGCTGTATAAGGCCGAGGTAGCAAAGCTGAAAGAAGAGCTGAGGAAACAATGCAAAGTATTTAACAGGCTGGAGTTCCAAGTCCAGGCAAAGCAGAGGGTAAAACCCAAGGAGGGAAAAACAGAAGCCTGGGAATTCAACCAGAACTAGCAATGCCCCACAAAAATTACTGAGCAATTTCTATTATTATTATTATTATTATTATTATTATTATTATTATTATTATTATTATTATTTAAATTAAAATCAGTAAAGTTTCCCACAAGGGCTCCGGACTAGAATTAAACTGTTTCAGAAACAGGAATCAGATTCAATTTCCCACCAGATACATTTTCATTCAGATTCTGGCTTTATTCCCTTCTTGTTTTAAAAACAGGCAAAAGTTCTGCTTTAGAGATTGAAATGTTTTGTCTGCTTTTAAAAAAGAAAGAAAGAAAGAAAGAGAAAGGAGCAAGGTGGATAAGATGGGGGAAGAAGGTAATCCCCACCACCCCAAAAATGAAAGTTGAGAAAAGTTTTTGTCCTGCAGGAAGCAACAGGGCAGTGACCTTTGGATGGAGAAGCAGCGTCTCCCCGCTAGAAGTGACTGAAGGAGAAGCGACGAAGCGATTTAGAGATCAGCTGTTTGCAAAGCGCCTGCAAAAGACGTCTCAAGCGCCTGGGCTCCTTTGCACGGCTTTTTATGGAGCCCCGGGGTGACTCGTCAGGAGGTGTCAGGGGTTTTTTTTAATGGCAAAAGAGGGCGGCTGGCATAATTTTTCTGCTTGCGTGTGTATGTACGTGCGTGTCTGTGGTGGCTTGCTGCCAACTTCCACCCAAGGATCAGGAAGCAGGTGGAAAATTCGGGGTTTCTCGGCTGGATTGCTTCAGCTTTGCATCTGATGAGAAGAAGAGTCTGCTGGACCATAAACATCACTCCTGTTCCTGGTTGCACAATCAAGAGCATTTCGCTGCACAGGTAAAGCCGAGGGATGGATGAACGGAGCAGCTGGCAGCCAAGAAACTTTCCGCGGCTTGGCACACGGCGTGATCCGAGGGGGCCGGCAGCGCGCAGCTCCACTCACATATTGGCTCTGCAGAATCACAGGCCTTAGCTAGACCTACCTGAAAGTCCAGGACGGAGGAGGGAAGATCTCGCGTTGTGAATAACGCGAGATCCCTCCCCCGTTTACATGTGAAGCATGACGACCTCAGGAAGGGAGGCGTCGCGCCTGCCATTTTTAAATTATTTTTTAAAGGAGACAGAGCGCACGAACGGTTGTGCGCAAAGGTAAGGTTTTTTAAAATTTAATTCAGTTTCCCCGATCCCTCCACCCTACCCCCGATGGGTGCAGCTCCTGGCTCCGTGCGAGTAATCGCGCGGAGCTGGGTCAAGCCGCGGCAACGGGACACACGCTCCACGGTCTCAGGCTCAGCCCAGAACTGCAGAAAAGGTGGGCCCAACGTGTAGGGCGAAATCCCAGGATCAGGGAGGGCCGCCCTGATCCCAGGATCCCCTGTGCATCATGTGGACACACAGGGATGATCTCGGGGTTCACCCCGGGATAAAAACCCATCTAGATAAGTCCATAGAATCATAGAATAGCAGAGTTGGAAGGGTCCTCTAAGGCCATCGAGTCCAACCCCCTTCTCAATGCAGGAATCCACCCTAAAGCATCCCTGACAGATGGTTGCCCAGCTGCCTCTTGAAGGCCTCTAGTGTGGGAGAGAACACAACTACCCTAGGTCATGGGTTCCATTGTCGTACTGCTCTAACAGTCAGGAAGTTTTTCCTGATGTCCAGCTGGAATCTGGCTTCCTGTCACTTGAGCCCATTATTCTGTGTCTTGCGATCTGGGAGGATTGAGAAGAGATCCTGGCCCTTGTGAAATGCTGTTCCTCCCTGCAGGGATGTATGCCAACAAGAGTCAACTTCTGGGCACATCAGCACAACAATGACGTTACTCCCAGCCCAAACCTGGGATGCGGGGGGGGGGGGGGGAGGAGGGGTCATTGTTGTGCTGATGTGCCCGGAAGTTTGCTCTTGTTGGCATACATCCCTGGGCCTGTATGGCTTGCTGCAACAGTCTTCGACTGGGCTTCCCATCCAGCTGTTGGGCCACAATGCCCATGATCCCCTGCCATGGTTGGGGATGATGGGCCTTTAGTCCAACACACTCCGTTGCAGCAAACTGGCCAACGGTAAATTCCTCTCCAGTCTGTTGGCTTGTTACCTCTGCAGCCAGAAGTTGCAGCCAATTTAAGAGTTGATTCTCGGACTGCCCCAGAGACGGAGCACAGCCTTTGCTTGCCCCGGGTTCGATTTTCGACACAGAGGAATGGATTTCTCTCTGCCTCAGACCTAGCAGTCTCGCCCTGCTAGATTTAGAAAGCGCTTCTCATCCGACACCTCAGAGGTGTCCGTTTACCTGCTGGCCGCTCAAGAAACGTCCCTTCCTAAAACAGAAAACAAAAACAGAAACCCAACTTCAAGAAGAATGTGTCATCACAGACTCTGGCTGAGCTGAAAAACTCCCCAATTGCAACAAGTGCACCAGGCTCCAAAAAAATAAATTAAAAAATTCCCATGTCACAAACACCCATTTCGTTGATCAGGTGGAAGAGACCACGATCAGCTGAGTATCTTGTGTTCATCTGATTTGCAGGAAAGGGCAGTGGGGAAAGAAGTCAGGAGGGAAACAGACATGGGCCTTGAGGACTAGCGTCTTAATTCAAATACAAGATGGGTCTCGATACAGCACTGGGCTCCTCTTCAGCGAAGCCTGGCTCATGCAGCTAGAGTTGCCAACTTCTGCTTGACGTAATTCGGCTACCAGAGTGGGAACTAGAGCCAAGGGGCATTGAATCACTTTCAACCCGAGAAGGGGGCAGCCGCCGCAGCCGTGGGTCTCTGCTAGAAATGTCTGTGGTTATCCAAGGCTGCTCGGCCTCTGAGGACAGAAGCAGCGACGGAAGAAGCGACATTTGACTCCTACGTTTAAGGCTCAAGGAAGGAAAATCCACGTTTCTGACCTCTGAGCAAATCCCGTTCTATTGCATATTTGTGGCCTATAGCACAACCCTTACCAAGGGAGAGCCCTGGCCCCAATCCGGATTTTCCCTTTCCGATCCTGTCTTTGCTCTTTGCAGACAGCAGAGGGCGAGGAAAGCCCGTTCCATCGCGCTGACGGGAGGAATCAGGAAAAGGAAGGAAGCAGGAAAATCAGCCACCTACCGCTGGGTTCACACAACAAGCCATGATTCAGCAACGGCCAATACTTAACCCATTCCCAACCCATACTTGGGGTTGTCATGTTGTCTGAACCAGGCCAATGCCTTTTAAAGCTGTGAAACCCCGGATATTGTGTAACTCTGCATGACTCTTTTGTTTAAGACAATCCCCCCAACCCCCTGACTTATCTTGCTCCCTTGGACCTGCGATCGCTTCACATTGCTAAGGAGAAAGAAAGACATTGACGATTTTCTTCTCTCAAAGCCTGACGCCTCAACATCTGTTTCCCAACATCTGGTGAGCAATCTCAAAGCGAAAACCTCTTTTGTTTTTTTATCTCAATTATTAAATCCTAAAAGGACGGCGTTTTGTTGTGTGTGTGTGTGGTTTTTTTTAAAAAAAAAACACAAACCAGCCCAAATCTTTGTATGGGAGGGGGGGGTCTTTTCGTCCAGGAAGACCTTTTACCTTCACTTCTTGGGAGAGCAACACACACACACACACCCATTCCTTCTCTCTGTGGCCCCTTCTTTTCCAGGAAAGGAGCTTCACAGAGCTTCCAAAAATGCAGAAATCAGCGGATACCAAGAGGTAAATCTCCATATTCACGTCTATTTCCCTTCTGATTGATCCATACTCTGAATTATTCTCTTTTCTCCCATTTTTGTAATATTCCACCTTGTACCACCTCTTAAAAACCTTGGCTTTGGTGCTCTCATTGCTTCAACCTCTCCATCCCCTCTCTTCCCAAACCCTGGATTTTTTATACACACACTCTGCTCTCACAATTCCCCCCAAAAGTCTGTTTCTCCCCATTCAAATTATCCCAGACTGAAACATCTTTGCACGCCCGTTTCTTTCCGCCTTCTCCTTGTTCAGCTACACACACACATACACACAATTTTCTGCATGCCACCCAACTGCTCTACCCACTGGGTCACACTCTCTCGCATGCTTTCCCACAGGCTGGATTGTTCTGCACCCAAACAGCCGCCACAGGAAGCATGACTCGGCACGGCTTTGCTTGTCAGCATCTTTCAGTAGCTATTAATATCTTCAGCGCAGAGAGAGAGAGAGAGAGATGTTGACACAGTCCCTGTCCAGAGAGAGATGGCAGTGAAGAGAAAGATTTCATTGTTTGGGGCCTGGCGTTGAGACACCCCATCTTCACTGAGCCAACAGGGGACGAGAGAAAGGAATTACAGACTTGGGAGGGAACTAAGAGGTCATCTAGCCCAGGAACAAGGAAAGGCTTCCAGCCCAAGTGCTGAATTCTTGGGGGGCACATCCCGGGACACGGGGGGGGGGATATCCTAAATAAGCTGGGGGAGGAACCCCATATTTGGTGATGGGAAGGAAAGGGTGGGGCTAAGGGGTAGGAGGTGGAGCCTTTCGGGAAACCACAGAGCACCAAATCTTGGACGTTTCTCACCCCCGGCTCAACACAGAAACAACAGCAGTCTTGTGGAATCATTGCCAGTCAGAGGAGATAATACCAAGCTACAATCAAATGCATGATCCAGGAAAGAGAAGCAAAACTATTGGCCCAACTGATGTCGGTAGGCTGCCGGACCTGGGTTCAGATCCACCGTCACCTTGGATAGCTTGCTCCATTCCTCAATCCCTGGGCTCCGCTCCACCCAGCTCTAAAACGGGCAGAGGGGACAAATGAAATACAGACCGGGAAACTTTTGAAATGGTGGGGAGAGGAACACGAGGAGAGAGGAAAACACATAAACACACACACACACACACATGGTACTTCAGCAGGGTTTCCCATCCCACCTCCTTCTTCTACACTCAGCAGCCTTCCTCAACCTGGGGCGCTCCAGATGTGTTGGACTACAACTCCCAGAATGCCCTGGCTGGTGGTGACGGCCTGGGGGAGGCACAGCCATTTCTCTGCTTCCTGTCGTCATATTTTCCACGTGACGAATCCAAGGCTGGAGTTAAAATCACGGGAAGAAACATTAACAATCTCAGATATGCAGATGAGACCACTTTGATGGCTGAAAGCGAGGAAGAGCTGAGGAGCCTCATGGCGAAGGTGAAAGAAGAAAGTGCAAAAGCTGGGTTGCAGTGAAACCTCAAAAAACCCAAGATTATGGCAACCAGCTTGATTGATAACTGGCAAATAGAGGGAGAAAACGTGGAGGCAGTGACAGACTTTGTATTTCTGGGCGCAAAGGTTACTGCAGACGCTGACTGCAGCCGGGAAATCAGAAGACGTTGACTTCTTGGGAGGAGAGCAATGACAAATCTTGATAAAATAGTTAAGAGCAGAGACACCACACTGACAACAAAGGTCCGCATAGTTAAAGCAATGGTATTCCCCATAGTAACCTACGGCTGCGAGAGCTGGACCAAAAGGAAAGCTGAGCGAAGGAAGATAGATGCTTTTGAACTGGGGTGTTGGAGGAAAATTCTGAGAGTGCCGTGGACTGCAAGAAGATCAAACCAGTCCATACTCCAGGAAATAAAGCCAGAGTGCTCACTTGAGGGAATGATAGTAAAGGCAAAACTGACGTACTTTGGCCACATAATGAGAAGACAGGAGACCCTGGAGAAGATGCTGATGCTAGGGAAAGTGGGAGGCAAAAGGAAGAGGGGCCGACCAAGGGCAAGATGGAGGGATGATATTCTGGAGGTGACAGACTTGACCTTGGGGGAGCTGGGGGTGGCGTCAGCCGACAGAAAGCTCTGGTGTGGGCTGGTCCATGAAGTCACGAAGAGTCGGAAGTGACTGAACGAATAAACACCCACATACAAACGGCAGGAGCCACAGCAAACAGGATATAGCGCTATGAAAGCGGTCTATGGTCTATGTCTTATGGGCCCCAACAGTCGTCAGGGCACTTCAGTGCCGCTCTAAAGCATTTGCGTAGCTCTAGCCTCTTATGTATCGCTCTCATACTGCTTTCACGGTGCAATGTATCCTGCTTGGTGTAGATTAGGCCAAAGAAACCTGAACTTATTCGAATCCACGGTGGATTTCTCTGGCATCCCCAAATCTGGTCAATTAATTTCTCATCCCAAACGTCTCAAATAAAGCGGATTCTTTAATTCCTTTCCGCCCTAACACAGGCCCTCCAGAACCAATGGGAAACGTGTTCTTGATTTTAGCTTAATTGCCATTTGGGGGGATATTTCAGGGGGGTTGTAGAAATAGTTTCAGGTCTGGGGCACCCGAAACTGTTTCTACAACCTAATCCCAAGTCTAGCTGTGCCCCACACTAAGCAAACATGCACATATTTAAAAAAAAACAAAAACACACCCATAGCAATAAATCCAGAGCTGTTGCAAACTTTCTGGCAGGGGAAGGAGCAGCCAGGGGTATGGGGGGAGAAGGTTGGATAGAGATTTGCCATCGATCATTATACTGACACTCAAAACCCAGAACAACAACAACCTCGAATTTCCCAGCATGAATCAACTCCAATTCAGAATGCCTGGGATTAGTCTTAAAATACCTGACCCAGTTCCCTGATTTGACACGCTTGGCATGAGTCATCAGATTGCATGGGGCTTAAAAGAAGATGTTTTGAATCTCATTTGAATGACACATCTACTTCCTTGGGAAGATGCCATGTCTGGCCAAGTGTTGATGCTCAAGTTTATATATCCATCCCCGCACATGAGCCTCTCATAGAATCATAGAATCTTGGGTGGGTGGCGAAGGTTTCATTACCTTTGACAGTTACCAGAACAGTAAGGAGAGTCGTACTGGATCAGAGCAATGGTCCAATTAGCCCAACATTCTGTGTGCCTACCAAAGTCCCATCTTGAACTTTCTTCCAACTTGACTCCGTTTCAGATCACAAACTTTTTTCTCTCTTTACAATGAAAATTATTTATTTATTTATTTATTTATTACATTTTTATACCGCCCAATAGCCGAAGCTCTCTGGGCGGTTCACAAAAATTAAAACCATCATAAAACAACCAACAAGTTAAAAATACAAATACAAAATACAATATAAAAAGCACAACCAGGATAAAACCACGCAGCACAATTGATATAAGGTTAAAATACAGAGTTAAAACAGTATAATTTAAATTTGTGCATATTTTCATTTTCCGTTGTGCACATCTTTGAAAGGTATGCATTCTTCTCCCATTGATGGAAGAATATTTGTGTACATTTTTCAAGTAAAAATACACGTTTTTTCATGCACATTTTTCAAATGTCTAATTCATTTTTCGGGAGGGGGGGATCCACAAATGACATGACAATCTCGCAATGTACAGAGTTTGAATGGAGATTTGTGTCTGATCCTGTGTTCAGTCTGGAAGATACTAACGGGTTCGATCCTGATCAAAACCAAAGTGAAATGAATCTCTCATTTGCTTCCCAACTGAGGCCTGAATGGGATAGCACCACTAGGGTGACCAACTGTCAGCATTTCTCCGGATTTGTCCAGGGTTTTTTCCTATCCTGGGTGTCAGGGGGGGATTTTCTGTAATTTAAAATGTCTGGAAATTACACACTTCCCCCTTTAAGACCACCATTAGTGTGGAGGTGGGGGCAGGGGGATGGCATGCTTTCCGTAGGCATGTCATTCCCTCCTACTGCTCCAATTGCATGTCATTCCTGGACATTATAGAAATGGCCCTGATTGGAGCCTTTGGTGACTTTTCTACCACCCACCACTGGGTGTCCTCTTTTTTTGTTTCCCAAATACAGTCACCCTACACCAGACCTCCCCCCCTCCCCCCCTCTCCCTTTATCATACTTTACAAGATTGTCGCGAGAACAACATGGAGAAGGTTAGACCATGGTTTTCCCCTGACAAAGGTGGATTCCACAATCTGAATTCTTTCATCTCTAATTAAAACGTCCCCTGAGGGATGGTTCTTCCCCCATCACAGTCTTCATGGCGCTAGAGTGGGAAACTGGGAGATAAACTAAGGGCATGTAAAGACATACCTTCAGTCAGGATTTGGGTCATTTATTTTGTTCTCCCACGGTGTAAGCTTAGCTTCTTCCTGACTGCATTCCAGCCAGAAGACATTTATGGCAGGATATAAATCTAATGAATAAATAAGGCATACAGACAGGCCTACCTATATTGGTGGTCTTCCTACAGACGTGTTGTTCTTCTTCCCACATATCACATTATTTCCTTCCGAATCATCCATTGTTGCTTAGTCTTGACAGCACTGGAAAATTCAGCCAACAGTATTGGATTAGATTCCACATTTTTCTGCTTCCCTCTTCATCCACTCCAAGGTTTCTCATCATTCTTCTGAATTTGGCACATGGAACAGATGCTCTCTCAGCAATATCCCATGCTTCCACCTGACCCAGCCTCCCACGCGCTGTTTCTCAAGAGTTCTTTCAAAAACACAGATCTATGCTTTCTTCTCCAACTTCTTTCATCTTTCCTAAGCCATCTTCTCAAAACTCCTGGATTGCATCACTGTTTATGCAAAACTCCACCATTGTTACTTTGACATTCCTTACATTTACCAGAACTACAATTCTATACCCGTCTAATCTCCACTGGTGTGTTTTCATAACATTGCAACATCGTTTTTGCAGAAACTTTTTCTTCATTGCTAGATTGGCAGGAATGATGGGGGGGGGTGCTATTGAGCTCTCCTTCTAATTGCCCACTTGGGTGGTGAGTGCCATAATGCAATCAGGGAATGCCATACTGTGTAGAAGGACATTTTAAAATGACAAATTCGAGGGAGCAAGAAACCCCAAAACTGTCCCATGGGTCTGAGTGTGCTCCACAGTTACGGAATTCTCAATAGCATTCCTACCGGTAGGGAGATAAATAAATTTAATTGCACACACATACAGCTCTAGAAATACATTTCTCAATGTGGGGCATACAGGAGTGTGGGATGAGGCAACTTCTGTTAATGGAAAATGTACCACTACTTTATTTTTAAAGTGAGGAAAGTTCCATTTTAAAAACAAACAAGAACAATATCTTTTAAAAAATAAAATTAGAACAAATTAATGGTCACACTCCCATTCTGTTCCGCTCTTGCTTGATGGCACTTTAATTGGTATGATTATGGTTTAAAGACCATTTGGTTGTTCCAGCTCAAATTTTCCCCAAAAACCCACGTTGATGGAGGCAGGTATCTTTAATTGCAACCTGAACCCCAGGGACTAGGGGTGTGTTTGAGGAATTAGTTTCAATTAATTTGGGGGCAGAATTTATTTATTTATTTATTTATTGCATTTCTATACCGCCCAATAGCCGAAGCTCTCTGGGCGGTTCACAAAAAGAGTTAAACTATGGAATTCACTTCCACAAGTTACAGTGATGGCCACCAATTTGAACGGCTTTCAAGGAGGGAGTTGGATACATTCCTGGGGAACATGGGTAGAAGGGTAGAAGCAGCACCCATGTCCTGCTTTTGGGTCCCTGGTCGACAGCTGGTCAGCCACGGTGTGAACAGAGTGCTGGACTAGATGGACCCTGGGTTTGATCCAGCATCAGGGCTCTTCTGAAAAGTAGCTGGAGGCAGAAGGCCGTTGATGGCATGCAGGTTGCCTGGCTGTCAACCTCAAAGGCCGCTCCTCCTGTCAAGCCCTCCCTTATGCTTTGAACCGGTCAGAATCTTTCTCTCTTTCTCTCTCCTCCCAGAGCAGGGCTGTTGCCACTAACATCCTTTTTAACTGGACCGAACCCGGGAATTTTGTCACACAAACCAGGGCCTCCACCACCGAGCTACGGCTTGTCCCTAAAGATAAAGGAAGACCCTTGTCCTCATGCTCCGGAATAAGGGGCTGATTTGCAGAGGGACTGCGTTATTCCTTAGAGCAGGAGTCGGCAACGTCAGAGGGGAAAACCCAATGGCATTTGAGCTTTGCAGTTTGCTGCTGGATTTTGGCGATGTGGCCACAGTGGGGGACGCGCCAATGGGCCACAAGCGAGTTTTGCCCAACTTTTGCTTTAGAGAGAGAGAGGGAGAGATGCTGGTGGTATCAACTGAAGTCCTCAGGGATTCGATTTTCCCAGCCCAACGTGGATCCGCCAGGAATTGAACAGGAACTTTTCCATATGCAAAGCAAGAGATTAAACACGGATCGCCACAAATTTACCTCCAAAAGGCAGCTTGGAACAATGGCTGTGTGGGAGATCCCAACCGCCGATAACAGACTCAACGTGTTTGTTTATTTACCATCTCAAAACATAGGAACGAAACCAGGAAAGAATCTCAAAGAGGGATTTGTGGGCTTGGCTCTTCGGGAAGGGTGCCCGAGTCATACGCTGCCACGGCCTGCTTTGCCCTGGGCGCTTGGGCTGGAACGGAAGGCGCCTGTCTCTCTCTCTCTTGCTGGTTGCCCCACAGATGGGACCATTGCAGCCTCATGGCACCGGGCCAAGGAATACATGGGTGGGAATTGCTCTCGGGGACGCTGGGTGCCGCCCGCAAGGGTGCTGCTGCGTTATGCAAAGGATGCCTTTCAGGAGAAATGACAGGCATTGTCTTCAGCTCCAATATTTATTTGGAGAGGCGTCAAGTTTGAGAAATTGGCGTAGCGGGGACAAAGGAAAGCAGCATTGCACACTAGGGGCGGGACCCCTGTAAAGATCCGTGGCCTCCTTTTGTGGCAGTTCCCTGCAAAGACTGCAAGAGCTGAGCTCCAAGAAAGGGAAGAGGCTGGGATGGTTCTGAGGGAACCCCACGCCTTGCTCAGGAGATCTCCCCGATAAAAACCGTGGAAAGGACCCCCCAACACTTAAAACGGGGATTCGGTTTCAGTTTCTCTTTGGAGCTTTGACTGTCCTTCAGGCTGTGGGGCGAGACGTTGTAAAGACAGGCGGTCCGAAGGGTTTAAATCCCTGGCACTTTTGAGACAGCGAGGGGGTCACACGTTCATGGGAGAGCGTCTGCTTTGCACGTAGACAGCTCCAAAGGCTGTCGCTGGCCTCATGGCTGAAAAGGAGGTCAGGAAAGACCCTTCTCTGTCCAAGTGGACAACCAAATGGACCTGTGCAGAAGACAACCTCGCAAACAGGACGGAAACGTCAACAAAGAGTCCATGGTCGAAAGCCAAAGAATCTGTCCAAAGTCGAGTTGAACAACACTGGATTTAGGAAAGCGTCAAAGAGTAGTCAGGGCTTGGTCTAAGCTCAGGAGAAGTCCAGGCAAGATCGAAGGGCTGGGATGCCAGCCATGAAGACAAGCAGCAAAAACAATAGTTACTTCCAGGATTGCTTCTGAGTTCTGGCAAGTCTTTTATGGGGATTGTGGTGACTGGGAATTGTTGTCAGCTGCCTGGGCCTTCGGCTAGCTTTCTGCCTGCTCCCGCGAAGGGCCCCTTCCCAAACACTCCCAGGCTCAGCTGTTCCTCCTTTCTATTTAATCCCTTAAACTGAAGCACTTAACTTAGCCAGACACTGTGGAAAGGTAAGGGAAAGAAACAGGCCAAAAAGGCTCCATGCGCACCATGAGGACTGGAGTCTTGAGTTTAATATGATCTTGTGTAGCAGGCCTAGAAAGGGATCCTCTCCCTGCACGAGAACGGAATGCGGCTACCGGTCAGACGAGACAATACTGGGTTGGATGGTCATAGAATCATAGAATCATAGAATCGCAGAGTTGGAAGGAGCCTACAAGGCCATGGAGTCCAACCCCCTGCTCAAGGCAGGAATCCGCCCTAAAGCATCCCTGACAGAGGGTTGCCCAGCTGCCTCTTGAAGGCCTCTAATGTGAGAGATGCCACAACCTCACCAGGCAACTGATTCCATTGTTGTACTGCTCTAACAGTCAGGAAGTTTTTCCTGATGTCCAGCCGGAATCTGGCTTCCTTTAACTTGAGCCCGTTATTCCGTGTCCTGCACTCTGGGAGGATCGAGGAGAGATCCTGGTCCTCCTCTGTGTGACAACCTTTCAAGTATTTGAAGAGTGCTCTCATGGCTCCCCTCAACCTTCTCTTCTCCAGGCTCAACAAGCCCAGTTCTTTCAGTCTCTCTTCATAGGGCTTTGTTTCCAGACCCCTGATCATCCTGGGTGCCCTCCTCTGAACATGCTCCAGAGGTCTCATCTGACAGAAGGCGGTGTGCTGTGTTTACGAGCAAAATATGCACAGCTGCGTTTTTTCCTGGTGATGTTTTGGCCTACTGCAATTCCCATCTGCCCTCGTCAGCATGGAGAAAGTGCAGGGGAGGTTGCAGGAATTGCACTCCTGTTCTTCTTGTGGGCTTTCCACTGGCATCTGTTTGCCCACGGTGGGAACAGAATGCTAGACTAGAGAGGCCTTTGGCCTGGTCCAGTTTCAGGTTCTTCTGATGTTCTTAAACGTCAAAATGTGGAGCCCGCTCCAAGAAGATGCAGTGGCAGATGGCAACTTAGACAAGTTTAAATTCAGATTAGACCAATGTATGAAGGATAAGGCTATCAGTGGGCACGTGGGCTGGAACGGAAGGAGCCCGTATCTATCTATCTCTCTTGCCGGTTGCCCCACAGATGGGACCATCGCAGCCGTGTGGCACCGGGCCAAGGACTACATGGGTGGGAATTGCTCTCGGGGATGCCGGGCATCGCCCGCGGGGAAACCTACCCTGGCAAATGGTGCTGCTGCATTTCACTACTGCTCTCGTTCAGCATGGAGAAGGTGAATGGGAGGTTTGCTGTGACTGCAGATCAGAATGAAAAGATGGATGTGGGCAAAATTAGAAAGGGCCGTGAATTAGAAAGGTGGGGGGAACTGGGCCGTGAAGGAAGTGGCGTACAGTAACTGGAATGAGAGACGTTATCAGAGGCCACAAACTCCGTCAACTTGATGCAGAACGATTACTGTTTACAGCGGAGAATGTGAAGCCCTGATCAAGGTACACCGAGGTTTGGTCTGCAAACAGGGTTATTCTAACAATTCAAAGTATGAATCATGTTTGTTTTTTAAAACTAATCAGCTGGTTCAGACATCTATTTATACAAGAGGGAGAGGAGCCATTGGGGGGAAACCGTTGTGCAGGTGAGCTTTACCTGCAGGATGACGACGCCTCCCAGCAACGACGACGAGGTTGCCACGGTGAGGCACACCGTGCCGTAGATCAGTGCCGGGGGCAGAACGAACAGTTTCCTCCATTCAACGCTCCGCTTCTAATGAAAGCAAAGCAAATAACTTGTCTCTGTGTGTATCCTAATTACAACGGCAAACAAACCACGAACTTCCATGAATGGAGAAATTCCTAGAGGAGAAAGCTATAACAGCTAATAGTCCTGATGGCTATGTGGTACTTCCAGTATCAGAGGCACTATGGCCGTGTACACCAGTGGCTGGGCAGGAGGGTTGCTGTTGGACCCGTATCCCAGCTGGTTGGCCACTACGTGAACAGAACACTGGATTCAATGGACCCTTGATCAGATCCAGCAGGGCTCTTCTAATGTCCTTATCAGTAGCCATTGATAGCCGTCTCCTCCATGAATTTGTTCAGCCATCCAAATTGGTGGCCGTCACTACATCTTGTGGAAGTGAGTTCCATAGTTTAACTCTGAGCTGTGTGAAGAAGTCCTTCCTTTGTTCTGTCTGGAACGTCCCACCAATCTGCTTCATGGGATGACTCCTTTGGAGTTGTATTATTACGGGAGAGGGAGAAAACACCGCATATTGACTTTTTGCATCGACTGTCCGACATGGCTAATGTCTTTAATTGAGAATTCTTCACTCCCTCGAGTCTTTATCTTCATTACTCCCTCAAGAGCAACTAAAATGATCGAGGGTCTGGAGCATCTCCCCTACAAGGGAAGGTTACATCGACTGGGATTGTTTAGCTTGGAAAACGGTTGTAATTCCTTGAAAACCAAACCCAGATTTCATCACTGGGCTTCTTAGGAAGGGAACTAGCTACACAGATGAAGTGTGGAAATAAGGGATGACACGCCATATAAATTGTGAACAGAGCTTTGGACTAGATGGACCCTCGGTCTAATCCAGCATCAGGGCTCTTCTGATGTTCTTAGCAATGCCACTGTTGCGTCTTTGAAACGTATGTTTTAGCAATGTCCAGTAGTCACGCGTTTTTGGAAGGAGGTTATTATATGGATAAATGTTATATTGGAACATTCTTTAATATCCACTGATGTACATGCTCTTTTAAATTATCTACCTGCTTCCTGGATATTAATGCACAGTTAGCACAAATGGATCTGCCGCGACCTTTTGACAGCCAAAAGATGGATATACTCACCTCCAACAATGCAATGGACGGAGGATTTATGCCGCTTTCTGAACGGATCTGCATAGACCCCACAATCAAATGGATATTTATTTAGGTATCTGGTCCACTTTTGTTGAAGCCTATGCATAATGGGTGGAAAGTTGAGTAAATATATATGTGTGGATATATAGAAATTAATATATGTAAAAAGTAGGGCTGTGCACGGACCCCTGGGACTGCTTCGTGGCCTGATCCAGAACTTCCAGATCAGGCCCGAACTGCTTCGGGTTGATCCGCCCATCCCCTGCTCTGCGGAGCGAGATCCGGCTCTGCCACCATCACCGTATGGATGGCGGCAGCACTAGGTAAGCCAAAAAAAACCCCGCCCCCTTACCTGTCTCCATCGCGGGCTTCAATTGAGGCCCTGGTTGAAGCCAGAAGAGAAGGCCGCGGCCTCTTCTGGCTTGAAGCCGGGGCCTCAACTGAAGCCTGCGACGAACACAGGTAAGCCCCTTCCCCCTTGCCACCTTACCTGGCTCCATCATCGTCGCCACACGGACTGCGGCGCAAGTGCCAGTTGAGTCACCCTTGCCAGCACTTACCTGTGTCCGGAGCTCCGGATCGAGGTGAACCGCTTCGCCTCAATCCGCAGCCCCCCCGACCCGATTCGCCTCCGCCTTTGTCAGA
The DNA here is from genome assembly GCF_023053635.1 of Elgaria multicarinata webbii. NCBI lineage: Eukaryota > Metazoa > Chordata > Lepidosauria > Squamata > Anguidae > Elgaria > Elgaria multicarinata. The sequence continues at coordinate 674,925 of NC_086193.1, read as the reverse complement.
GGCGAATCAGGCCGCTCTGCTATCACTTCTCTGAACTAGTAAACAGTTCAAAACAATATGAGAGCCCCATTCTGAGAGGTTCCCAGAATGACGTATTCTGTATCCGTGGGGCATTGCCACCTTCCTGTAACTGCCACCTGAGGCAGAGGATTCACCTCACCTCCTGGGACGGACGAACCTGATCCCCCTCTCTCTATCTCTTTTAACCACAGCAGCATCAGCGTCATCCCCATCCTCAGATATCTATCGTCAGCTCCTGCAGCCTTTAAAATCGTTGGGGCTTCTCAATTCACAGTTTCAGCAAGCAACAGGAAACTAGCAAGAAGTTCCCAAGTTCTCTGAAAACAGGAAACCAAGACGGGTGCTTTTTCAACTAAAAAAAAAATCTAATCAGCATCTACTGGGTTACAACCAGCAGCCTACGCAGTTCTTAAAGCTCAGAGGTGTCGCTCACTATCAACGGTCCATGCCCAGGGCTCAGAGCCTTGGTCCCTGGCCGTCACGGCCTGGCTGGCTCTCACCGGACGACTCTCTCCCGTTTCCGAAGACGAGAACAGCGGTCACTCTGCCAGGCCTCTCTGCAAGGTACGTTTGCCGGGGGCCCTCTCACAGAAACAAGGGAATTGGGGAAGTGGAGAAGGTACCCTTCCTCTCCCCCCCCCCCACATATATACCAGGGATCAGCAAGAATAATCCCGTATTTCTTCGATTGTAAGACGCCATCGATTGTAAGACGCACACTCATTTCGGTACCACCAACAGAAAAAAAGCTTTGATTCTAAGAAATAATAAACACACCCGTGATTCTAAGACGCACCGCGTTTGTAGAGATGTTTATATGGGGGGAAAAGTGCGTCTTAGAATTGAAGAAATACGGTAATTGGAATTTACAAAAACGGTTGGCATAGAATAAAACTCTGTAGATAATTATACTGCAGTTTTACTTATCAGCAACAGAGAGACGGTGCGTTATTTTTACCCCTGAAGTTGCAAACATGAGACCAGTTGTTTGATGAGGGGGGTTGTTAAATTGCCCCAAAACCATGGCTTTTGCAAATGCCGGCAGCCTCAAGAACAATGGCCCAAGATTTCCATCCCGAGCCATTTGGAATGCATGGGAGATGTCTTCAGCTTTTTATATGGGGTGGAAAATCCCAACCATTTAAAGAAAACCAGCTTCTCATCAGACATCCACTTCTTGGTTTCTTTTTAAACGTTTATGTACCACTATTCCTCACTGAACCCAGGAGATGGGTCACTATTTAAAAGCAATTATCTGTGCCTTAAATTCGTCTTTGGCAGATGTTTTTCAAATCCACCTTCAACCGGAGGTTGATAGGGTGGGAGCCCTACAGGGCATTTTCGGTGGTAGCTCCCCTGACTTAGGAACACAATCTTTTGTGGCACCAAGCTGAGAACTTTCTGTTCCCCACCGGATTTTCAAGACCTTTTAAGAGCTCATTCTCTTTGTCACTGTGGTTTTAGCAGCTGCGTGGCTTTACGCTGTTGCCATTAATACTGTGCTTTTACTGTGAGTTTTGGGTTTGGGGAGCTGGCTTAGATTCTGAAGATTTATCATTAGATTAGTGTGATGTTTTTTTTTTAGTGTATTCTTGTTACGTTTTAATCCATTTTGTATGACGTCCAGAGAACTTGTTGATGAGCCATCATACATATATAAATGTATATTCTAGCGTTGTTGTTGTTTTAAAAAAATGCTTTTAGGGCTGTGCTCCTATTCCCATTTACCTAGGAGTAAAACCCATTGAACTCAGTAGGACATACTTCTGAGTGGACTTGTAGAAGTTCGCACAGTTAGTGTCTCTAGGGGAGGACCTACACTACTGCTTTTAAAGTGCTTTTAAAGAACTTTGAAAACGTTTTGAAAACTGTATATGGAGTGTGTCCTGGGCCCCAACAGTTGTCAAAACTGTTATAAAGCGCTTTCAAGCGCAGTAGCGTAGATCCCCTTTGGGAAGACAAAGGTCTGATTTTGTCTATGGAGAGAATTGCTGTGTTTATTGGGGCAGCTACCGAAACGACCTCATACTTAGTGGGGGTCAATCTGGACTTCGTGTAAGATGGAAATTGGAGTCAGGGGCCTGCAGATGGAAAGACCCCCTGAGATTATCAAGACTCACACAATTTAAGGGCTTTAGGGCACAACCCTATGCAGGTTTAGACAGAAAGGAGTCTTACAACTAGGACGTTTTTTCAGGCTGGGAAATGCTGGGAGATGTAGGACCTTCTTCTGTCTAAACATGCACAAGATTGAGTCCTTAAAGGCTAAGACCAGAACATCTCATTAGGCCTGGAAACAAACTGGGTCCCGGTGACGATGCCTCAAAACCACCCAGAGAGCTTCGGCTATGGGGCGGTATATGAATGTAATAAATCAATCAATAAAGTCTGAAATTATTGCCCCCACCCCCTACTCTGTATTCTGCACAAGCTGACCCATCTCCAAGGGTGGCCCCACGTAGACCACATAACCTAGACTATCAGTGACCACATTTCCATCAGAGGCCCAGCTGGTGTTACCAGTCAAAGCTGACGAAAGCAACTCTAAGTTACAAGAGCAGAAGCAAATCTGGTAAAAGGAACAAACCCAGATTTGGGGTGGTGGTGTAACCCTTATAATCTAGCCTTGGCCTCCCCACCCGGTCCGAACCCCATAGCAAATCCATTGAGCCCCAAACCCTTCCGGTTCTATGATCCGAAGCATTTGCGGCAAGGCAGAGACAGAAATCTGCACACAGCGTGACACCAAAAAGCCACACCCATTTCCTCGCCTGCCTTCCATCCCGCCTTCTCCCAGGGTACCGCACAAACTCAAGACACCCCAAACCACATCCTCTTAGCGTCGCCCAGCCGTCCTGGGTGTCACGACGCTTCTGAGGCCCGGCCCCCTGCCTGGTTCGGTGACCCACATCTATTCTTCCATCTGCAAAGACTTCCATGTATAGAGATGCTGAAAGGCACACCTGTGGTTTACCTATCCAACACCTTTCCGTGCGAAGGAACGGAGACTGTTTTCCAAAAGGAGAAAGTCAAGACTTGATTAACGATCCAAGAGCAGAGCAGAATTATGGGGTACAAACCCTCTGAAGAGAATTAATCTTTGCATAACGAAGATCTCCAAAATCTCCAAAGATTTCCAAATCACGTGAGGTCCTGGTTCCTCTCTATTCGGTCCTGGTTAGGCCTCATCTAGAGTATTGCGTCCAGTTCTGGGCTCCACAATTCAAGAAGGACGCAGACAAGCTGGAGCTTGTTCAGAGGAGGGCAACCAGGATGATCAGGGGTCTGGAAACAAAGCCCTATGAAGAGAGACTGAAAGAACTGGGCATGTTTAGCCTGGAGAAGAGAAGATGGAGGGGAGACATGAGAGCACTCTTCAAATACTTAAAAAGTTGTCACACAGAGGAGGGCCAGGATCTCTTCTCGATCCTCCCAGAGTGCAGGACACGGAATAACGGGCTCAAGTTAAAGGAAGCCAGATTCCAGCTGGACATCAGGAAAAACGTCCTGACTGTTAGAGCAGTATGACAATGGAATCAGTTCCCTAGGGAGGTTGTGGGCTCTCCCACCCTAGAGGCCTTCAAGAGGCAGCTGGACAACCCTCTGTCAGGGATGCTTTAGGTTGGATTCCTGCATTGAGCACGGGGTTGGACTCGATGGCCTTGTAGGCCCCTTCCAACTCTGCTATTCTATGATTCTATGATTCCATGATCTCGACAGTTGGAATACAACATCATCAACAACAAGGGGGAATCATCATAGAATCATAGAATAGTAGAGTTGGAAGGGACCTATAAGGCCATCCAGTCCAACCCCCTGCTCAATCATGTTAAAAAATATCTCAGTAGACAATATTCATTGATATCTCTCTTGATGCAGGATGCAGGAGAGGAGGAGGAGGAGAAAACACACACATGGGGGAATTTTTTATTATTATTATTATTTTACCGAATATATACTTTAATATAAGCATTCGGTATCTCTAAATAAGCATTCATACAGCTTTGACCGTTGAAGAGATACGCTCAAACGTTGCAGTTTTTTTAAAAAAATTCTTTTATTGTGAAATTTCAACCTCAAAAAACCCAGACAATTATAAAAAGAAAGACGAAAAAGAAAACAGAATATATATATATGTGTGTGTGTGTGTGTGTGTGTGTGTATTTATGCACATGCTCACACACTATATTCTATATGTTCAAATGCAGCCGGAGCAGACAGAATTTCAGTCCGTGATCTCTAACGTTGTCAAGGATTTAGGAGTTATGGCAGTATTATTAATTTTATTTATCTATTGTTACATTTATATCCTGTCTTCCTTCCCCTTGCAAGAAACCCAAGATGGGTCATATACTCCTCCTCCTCTCCATGTTATCCTCACAACAACCCTGTGAGGTAGGCTAGTCTGAGAGTCAGTGACTGGCCCAAAGTCACCCAGGGAGCTTCCGTGGCCATGTAGGGGGCTAGAAATGAGGTCTCCCCGGTCCTGATCCAACACTCTAACCACTACACCACACTGCCTATTAATGAGGTAAGGCCGTAGATGCATGGCTTGGCGTGGAGAATCCTGGTCCGATTCTTGGCATCTCCATGTGGGACTAGGTCGGGGTGGCATCTTGTGTGGTAGATGACAGCGATGGAAGTCTAGATCCCAGCACAGGTTTCGAAAGACGTCTGTTCCTTCCTGCAGGGCTGAGCGATGCTTCCCCTAAGCGACGACACCCCGCTGCTTGGCCATGGGACCCACAGGCTTTCCTCCAGCAGTTCGGGCGTCCTCCTGGTGAAGCTTTATCACCAGCCGAACTCCGCCCAGCCAGCCCCAGAGACAGCTGGGAATCTATGCTTCACCTTTGGAGAGTACACCGCGGAGGAGGTCTGCACGGCAGCCGCCAAAGCATGTGGTAAGTTCAATGCCTCCCCACCCTCCACTATCCCCACGCACATCTATTTCCTCGAGGTGGCAGCAGAGCAGCATGGGAAATGTTAAAATGCAAGTGCTCATCGTGAGAATGGACATAAATAACCCACACACACACACTTGCAATATCAAAGTTTAGAAGTTTAAAACTACAGTATATTTAAAATAAATAAATAAATAAATAAAACCTAGCAGCAGTACAAAGAATTTAAACATGGTAGCAGATTTAAAACAGAAACTCAAAGACTAAAATATCTAGTGTAAAAGTTTTGGATTGGAGGATTCTCTTGCACAGTTCAGAGCATGACTGAATTCTGGTTCGCATTGTGGTCCAAAAGGGCGAATTTAGGCAATTCCATGTTAAAATGAAAACTTATATTACATCCCTATTTCTCTCTTTCTCTCTCTCACACACACACTTGAGTTTTAACCCAAGTTCTTCTACCAGCTGAGATGCAACCATTCACTTTCCATTAGAAAGGCTCAACACCTAGCTAAGGAGGGTCAGCATTTAAACCGAAGTAGGAACTCCATCAAAGAAAAGGAAAAGGAAAGTCCCCCCCCTTCTGGTTTATTCTCCTTGCTCTCTGACTTGTTCTCTACGCAATCAAGAATCGAACTCGAAAGCCTTGTTCTCGCCTCACTCATTCCCCAGAACCAAGTGGGTCCATCAATTGCCCCGGCACTCCTGCAAATGACATCATGGCTCTGAAAAAGTCCTGGAGCTGTGATCTCCCACGTCACTTTCTTCAAGACCTGATGGGTCTCTCATTCCCGCCCCAAAAAACCCACGACGAGATTCACAGCTATCAGGAGACCTCTTTCCCAAGCATTCACTCCCACTAACGAAAGAAAGATTGCCGGGATATCGCGTGAATCAAAGCGTTTGCAAGCCAGGCCCTGCTGCCGTCTTCTGCCTCAACCTTCCCAAGAGAGCAAAACTCCCTTCCGACATGACGAGACATTTTCAGCCCCCTCTAGCTGCATTCTCATGAAGGGGTGATATAAATAGGGAAGGGTGAAAAGGCTCCCAATTTGCTCTAGAAATTTCTGCGTTCTGATTTGCAACAACAGTTTTAAAAAACACACAAAGCAATTTGCAAGAGAAAAATAATCGAAGCTAGACCCCTTCTTCTCTTTTCTCGCAGGGATTCTCCCCGTCTACCACGGCCTTTTCTCGCTGGCCACGGAGGACCTTTCGTGCTGGTTCCCCCCCAACCACGTCTTCACCGTGGACGAGTCTTTCTGCCAAACGGTCGTCTACAGGATCAGGTACGACGGAGTTCTCCAAACTGGGGTGCTCCAGATGTGTTGGGCTGGGAATGATGGGATTTGCAGTCCAACACATACAGAGGGCCCCGGGTTGGGAGAGGGCTGTCTTAGAACAAGACTTGTTCAACGTAGGAGAAATTTTATTTATTCGCTCGTTTCGCTCAATCATACTTCCGGGTCATCAAAATTACAAGGGCAAGGATCCAATGTCAGCCCTACATCACGGAGACCCATTGGAATGAACCGTACTTCAGTTAGTCAAGTCTCATTCATTTCAATGGGTCTACTTTACTTAGGGCTAACATAGGGGGAAAAACATGGGTTGTTTTCTTTTAAAAAAATACAAATCATTGAAATTATATTTTAAGCAAAAAGGGTCCTTTCTGGGGAATTCCTTCTACCTGGGCTTCTCGCTCACCTAGAGGTCTCCCCACATCAGTGGTCATCACCCACCAGGGCTTTGGACATCTCTCCTTGAGGTCCACTTCTATTCCTTGCCCTTCAGACAAAAATAGGGCTGAAAACAACAGGATGAAATTTAATAGGGATAAATGCCAAGTTCTGCATTTAGGAAATAGAAACCAAATGCACAGTTACAAGATGGGGGATACTTGGCTCAGCAACACTACAAACGAGAAGGATCTTGGAATTGTAGATCGCAAGCTGAATAGGAGCCAACAGTGCGATACGGCTGCAAGAAAGGCCAATGCTATTTGGGGCTGCATTAATAGAAGTAGAGCTTCCAAATCACGTGAGGTACTGGTTCCTCTCTATTCGGCCCTGGTTAGGACTCATCTAGAGTATTGCATCCAGTTCTGGGCTCCACAATTCAAGAAGGACGCAGACAAGCTGGAGCGTATTTAGAGGAGGGCAACCAGGATGATCAGGGGTCTGGAAACAAAGCCCTATGAAGAGAGGCTGAAAGAACTGGGCATGTTTAGCCAGGAGAAGAGAAAACGGAGGAGAGACATGATAGCATTCTTCAAATACTTAAAAGGTTGTCACACAGAGGAGGGCCAGGATCTCTTCTCGATCCTCCCAGAGTGTAGGACACAGAATAACGGGCTCAAGTTACAGGATGCCAGATTCCAGCTGGACATCAGGAAAAACTTCCTGACTGTTAGAGCAGTATGACAATGCAACCAGTTACCTAGGGAGGTTGTGGGCTCTCCCACACTAGAGACATTCAAGAGGCAGCTGGACAACCCTCTGTCAGGGATGCTTTAGGGTGGATTCCTGCATTGAGCAGGGGGTTGGACTCGATGGCCTTGTAGGCCCCTTCCAACTCTGCTATTCTATGATTCTATGAAATATGGTTTATCTACCCTAATATCCCATTCCCCCCCCCCACTTTCTCCCCCCCCCCCTTTTTCTGGCAGGTTTTTCTTTCCAGATTGCTTTGGGCCCAGAAAATCCTATCGTTTTGGCCTGACAGGTGACCAAGTCAACCCGGTGTTGGACTACCTAACAATCGATTATCTATTTGCTCAAGTAAGTACAACGGCCCTTCTCTGGCCACGGCGGATGCCCTAAGTGGACAACCCTACCTGGAGCTGTCAGGGATCGAACCTTGAACCTCTGCATGCAAAGCAGGAGTGATATATTTTGGATTTCAATTTCCAGCCTTCCTGGCCGTTGGCCATGCTAGCCTTCTAGGAGTTGATTATCTGCCTTTGACAGTTGCCCAAAGGGCAAAAGAATTGGGGTCTCAAGGCAAAACGAAACAGGAGTCTGTAACTTACTGGAGTGAGAGAGGGCAGGAAAATTGGGACCGTCCTCGGTAAAGGGCGGCCGTTGAAGCTCCTCACCCATGGATGATTCGTTCTTAGTCCCGTAGCGATTTCATCAGCATGCAGACGGATGAGTCCTGGACGCTGGAGGCCCAAGAGACGTGTCTCGGCCTGGCTGTGCTCGACATCTCACGGATCTCCAAGGAGAGGCAGCAGAGCCTGCAGGAGACATCCCGAAGTCTCAGGTGAGGGGAATCCCAGAGGGTGCAGAGGGTTCCCCGATGGGTGGTGTCATGGTGTGCTGGTAAAACCTGACCTCACCCCATCAGCATCGGTCAACCCCAGGCAACTCTGGGTCATCTGAAGGCTTCCAAAGCTGCCCTGTACAGAGTCAGTATTGCAAAGTCAGAAGTGGGACCTGTTGGGATTATTTAGTAATGATGCCTTCTGTTAGAAGGGCAATTAGCAGAGAAAAACAAAAAGGCAATGCAAACGAGCATTTACCAGTCCCACAATAAGGGAGACCACACCCTTCTTAAAGGGAAGAAAAGAAAAGAGTTTCACTCACAAATATTCCTGCATGTACAATGCAGGCATAGCGTAGCGTTCCGAAAAGAGTGTGTTCAGTCCATAGTGTTCTATTACACCAGCAGGTGCGAGAGCGCAAAAACGTGTTTCCCCAATGAAGGAGGGTCACGGGGAATCTCATTAGGGTGCAGGTGGTGGGAATTTGGCTGCAGTCTCATCGCTGGCATTGATTTTATTTATTTATTATTTCATTTAAAATATTTCATAGTTGCCTTTCGAGGCAGGAGCCCTCCCAAGGTGGCATTCAACAATAAGATAGATAATAAAAGCTGATGCGGTATTAAAAATGGTAGAAAACACTGTAAAAAACAGTAAACACACAAGGAAAACAGCAGGTCCCGGTTTTTCCTCCCTCGCTGGTGACCGATTTGTGCTCACTTCTCCAGTTATAAGTCGTGTCTTCCGGTGAAACTGCGCTGCCAACTCCAGGCGGAAAACTTCGTGACGCGGAAACGGATCCGGCGCCAGTTCAGCCGGTCGCTCCGCAAGTTCAGTAGCCTCCAGACAGAAGTGCGCTCACTCAAGCTGAAGTATCTCATGGAACTGGAGAGCCTGAAGCATCCGACGCCAGAGGAAACCTTCCTGACCAGGGTCCCCGGCCCGGCGGCAAAGGAAACCACGCGGCTGATCCACGTCTCCGCGGAAAAGGGGATTAGGACAAGCTACAGTGGCGCTAAGGTGAGGCGGCCGGGGGCCACCTTTTCCCCCTCTCGGTTCGGGCCTGTGGTGATGAGGGGGACGGGTTCTTCTTGTGACAAACAGAGCTGAGGAAAAGAATATCCTCAGTTCAAATGATCCTCGTTTGAATTGGTTTGGAAAAAGCACCTCCAAGCACTCGTAGATTATCTTCCCTCTCCAGCGGTCCTTATCCCAGGTAAGTGAGTACAAGATCACAGCCTCAGGAGCAAAAGTAAGGGGTCAGATCTCTGTTCCAACCGTTGCAGCTATAAGGACTAGAAACTTGGCATTTGTACGTGAGGTTTACCTACATGAACTGAAGATGCCCTTACATGGTTGCAAATAACAAAATCTACTTGTACGTCTTGAGGACAGAAGTAAATACCAAATTAACTCACTTCATCTCCTTTCAGCAAATCAATAGATGAGAAATCGCCGTTAAGCAAGCAGACAAAATTTTTAAAAAAGGCCTGAAGAACTTAGAGAAGATTCCGAAATTGCACCAACACTGCAAATGGTTGCCTGCAGTACTGTACCTACAAATGACAATACATTATGCATTTGCAGTCAGAAGGCCTAGAAACTTGGCGTGTGTGTTTCTGTATTTAAAGAAAGCAGGGAGCACATTCTCCAAAACTGCCTTGTGAGTTTGGTCCAGGCTGAAGGTGGAATAATGATAAATTAAAATAATTGAAACCTGCTATTGCAAGGGATAGATCCGGGGGACGGGGAGGGGGAGAGAAAGATTTCCCTCTCTGTGCAATGATAGCAAGTATCAATTTGAATTTGACAGCAACAGCCCTTTGCTCCTTGGGGCTCCCTGTTCAAAGGATGGTCCAGATGAATTCTTTTTCCCCCTAATTCTAAACACACACACACCCTCAGGCTCCGCATCTGTTCTGTGACTTCCCCGAGATTGTCGACATCACCATCAAGCAAGCCAGCCGGGACGGTCTCCCTGCGGAAGACCGCATCGTCAGTGTGACCAAGACAGACAACCGGGTTCTGGTAGGTGCCTCCGTCTCCTGGCTTCGGCCGGATCTACACTTCTGCTTTAAAGCGCTTTAAATCAGTTTTGACAACGGTATATGGAGTGTGTCCTGGGCCCAACACTTGTCAAAACTGTTATAAAGCACTTTAAAGCACTTTAAAGCAGTAGTGTAGATCCAGCCTATCTCTGGGACAATCCTTTTTCTCTCCTTTGTGTTAGAACTAAATAAGAATAATCATGGGTTTGATCCAGGATCTGCCTTCCTCCAGAGGAAGGGACAGCCCGGTCCATAGCCAGAAAGAAGCAAAGTCAAAACCATCCCATAATTTCAGGAATTGGGTTGGAGCAGAAGGAGCAACTGATCTCTCTCCAAGTTGTGACATATTTATTTATTTCATATGTCACTGGCCTGTGCGTATTCTGTGACTGTACCAAAAATGGGCAAAGAATCTAGTGTCCTGAGAATCCCTGCTCTTACTTTACAACATAAATCAAGGCTCTAGACCACATGCTTACAAATGAACATCCACAAACCCTGCCTCCTGTCTCCCCCCCCAAAAAAAATAGCCAAATCATGCCCCACTATGGGGAGCATTGAAAAAGGTAAGGCTGTAATATCCCCTCTCCCCCGCCCCCACCCCTCAAATCGCATATTCTGGCTGTCTTCAACTGGGCACCATCCTGTAAACAAGGTTTCTTCAACCTGGTGCCCTCCAGATGTTTTGGACTACAACACCTATCGTTCCTGGCTGAGGATGATAGGAATCATAGAATCATAGAATAGCAGAGTTGGAAGGGGCCTACAAGGCCATCGAGTCCAACCCCCTGCTCAATGCAGGAATCCACCCTAAAGCATCCCTGACAGAGGGTTGTCCAGCTGCCTCTTGAAGGCCTCTAGTGTGGGAGAGCCCACAACCTCCCTAGGGAACTGATTCCATTGTCGTACTGCTCTAACAGTCAGGAAGTTTTTCCTGATGTCCAGTTGGAATCTGGCTTCCTTTAACTTGAGCCCGTTATTCCGTGTCCTGCACTCTGGGAGGATCGAGAAGAGATCCTGGCCCTCCTCTGTGGGACAACCTTTTAAGTATTTGAAGAGTGTCTCCCCTTCATCTTCTCTTCTCCAGGCTAAACCTCCAGTCTCTCTTCATAGGGCTTTGTTTCCAGACCCCTGATCATCCTGGTTGCCCTCCTCTGAACACGCTCCAGCTTGTCTGCATCCTTCTTGAATTGTGGAGCCCAGAACTGGACGCAATGCTCTAGATGAGGCCTAACCAGGGTCGAATAGAGAGGAACCAGGAGCTGTAATCCAACACGCACACCCTAGGGAGTGGACAACACACACACACACACACACACCATTTTGGAGTGGAAGGTCACCCAGGGTAAAAAGGCACAAAGAAGGAGAAGATAAGAATGGCACCAGACACCAATTGGTGTCGTGGCCTCTGCCGTGACACTTAACTGTAGTTTGCTTCCCTTCCGCAGGAGATGGAGTTCCCCAGCCTGACCGAGGCCTTGTCCTTCGTCTCCCTCGTGGATGGTTATTACCGGCTGATGGTCGACTCCTGCCACTATTTCTGCAAGGAAGTGGCCCCACCGCGTCTCTTGGAGGACCTGGAGAACAAGTGCCACGGCCCCATCACGTGAGCAGGGAACCGCCTCTGTGCAAACTCAACTGCCCTTTGGGGAGAGGGGGACAACCTGGCCCCAGTCCAGGGTGCCACTGGTTTGCCAGGACAGGAAGGCAGACTGGGGTTCAAGGCATTAAGGGGGTTTTGTCCCCCAAATCTGAGACTCTGGTGCACAGTGGCTGCTTTTCATGAGAGGGTCTCTGCAGGTGTTCTCACAAGGGTGGTGGTAGTACTAGTTGCACCACATCCAGTCCTCATGGTCCTGATGAAAGGGCTGATTTAAATAGGAATAAAGGAAACCATCTAATACCAAGATGGATGGATGGATGGATAGATAGATAGATAGATAGATAGATAGATAGATAGATAGATAGATAGATATTTTTAAAACTCTGCGGATGTGGTAAGGAGGTCACCTCTGTACAAACGGAAATCGTTGTAGACAAACAGGAAGGTACGAGGATGCAGAAGTGAAATGAAAGAGTGGAAGTTGGAAGGGGGTGGTGGCATGACTTAAGAACATAAAACCACAGAACAAAACCACAGAATTACCTCCCTTCCTTGGATGGCTTCATGAAAAGCCTTTCTTCAGAGCTAAAATGAGGCCGTGAGCGTTTATAGGCAGGGCTCTTCATCCGTTGTTTCTGCTTTCGGTTTTGTCACAGAATTGAGATCTGAGAGCTACACAAAGAGTGTTTCCTTTCCTGCTTTTCCACTACATAACCTCTAGATGGCACTGTGGTATAGCAGACTAGCACAAGTGCACAAGAGGAAATGGCGCTGTCTTTCGCCTTCACAATTAAATGCCGCATTATCCCTGCTCTAAAAAAAATCATTGAAAGTTCTGTTTAAAATAAAAAGCAGAACTGGAGGGCCACAACATGGTCTAAAGAACCCATAAACAACCGGGCACATGATTAACGCCAAGTGCGCAATAAATGCCTTGTGGAGAAACGCTGTATAACTCAGAGTCGTGTGCCTTCACCAAACCTGGAATTTAATAGCCTACAATTTCAATCCCCAACCGAAATTGGATTTGTAATTTGAGAGGTTGCGTTAGCCAAGTGGCCATGTTGACATTGCTTGTGACAGATGCTTTCAAGGAGCCGGGGTTGAAAAATGAGTATGTCAAATGCAGAACCGGGCAAAGTGTACCTTCCCGAGAGATTCACGCAGGTTCGCCCCTGATTGCAGGTCAGAATTTGCAATGGACAAACTGAAAACTTTGGGGTACCATGAGGGAGCGTACGTGTTTCGACGCAGCCCGGAAGATTTCGACAGCTTCCTGCTCACCATTTCCCTCGAGGTAAAACACGCCCCTTCGCCTCTCCTGGCTCTACTAAGAAGCATTTGGGCAGGACCATTGCAGCCCTGGGGTTCCAAGACGTCGGATTTAAACACCAATGACGGAGCCATTCTGGGCAGGCTTCCTGATGTGGGGGGCAGCCCCATGCTTCCAGATTCTAATTTGAACTGGGATGAAAAGGCTCCATTTAGGCCCACCTGTAACGAATAAGGAAAAATCATACTACGGTTAAGTTATGGAGCCTGGCTCTCGCTAAAACTGCACCCCGAAATGCAAGAATGTGTCGCGTGTGGCATTTTCCCCACACCTCCACCTTGTCCCCTTCCTGGGAGGTTGGACCGATCTGTCAGCCAGATTTCTTTCCAGAACTTTAGAGGCTTCTCTACATTCGTAGCCTTTTTAGCAGTGGGTGGAGCAAATGTCCTGCATAGTTCGGCCTGTCTTTGAGCCTCAGGAGGGAGAGTTCAACTTTTTAGAATGGGGACCAGAAATTTGTCAATGCGGGATAATCACGAAATGACCAACAGTTAGGGGGAAGGGGGAGGGGCCAAGGGAAGAGAGGCGTGGCCACTTGGGAAACCACCGAAGGCCGGATTGGGACCCCAGGGCTTGAGTTTCTGCACAGCTGCCGTAGGGGTGCCTCAAACCTTGGAAAGATTGTAATTGAACGTTGTTTGCTTTCCCCCTCGTGGGCTGTCTCCCCGTTCCTGGCTCCTGCCCGCAGACTCCCCTCGGCAAGGACTTCAAAAGCCTGCTGGTCCAGAAGAACCAAGATGGCACCTTCTCGACCGCCGGGGTGGCCAAGAATTTCTGCAGCTTGCCAGAACTGCTGGAGGCCTGTCAGCGCTTCTGCCTCCGGGCCGACGGGGTGGCCCTCCGGCTGGGCACCCTCTGGCCCCCGCAGCCCAAAGGTACCTGTCAGGGAGGCTTTAGGGTGCATTGCTGCAATGAGCAGGGGGTTGGACTCCATGGCCTTGGAGGCCCCTTCCGACTCTGCTATTCTAGGATTCTAGGATTCTATGACCTTCCGAGCCAGGAGGTGGGAAGTGAGGGGCTGGGAACGTGGCGGGTCGTGCAAAATCCATCCCACCTGCGTTTCGTGGCTTGCCAGGCACTTTGCGTTCCGTTGTCTGCTCACTGACGGAACTGAGGTGGGGGGGGGGTTCGGCTTCTGAATTTGTGTAAATTCACACTTGTGCAAATTCGTACTTGCACAAAGTTGTGCTTGCAAAAATGTGCAAATGCCCCCCCCCAAAAAAATGTGCATTTGCATGCTTTAGTCAAATGCACATTTTCGGCCGGATTATTTTGTGTATTTTCTATTACTAAATTTGTACAAAATTCAGAAAGTTAGGGAAATGGTCAGCAAGACTGCAGAATTCGCTGAACTGGGGAAAGAGCCGGCCCGCTGTGGAATCATAAAAATCTGAACTCCTTTGACTCCATGACAGATTTATCCAACATCCTTAGTGAGGGGATAATAAAAGGAAGGAAGGAAAGAAAGAAGAGGAAAAGAATTAGAAAGAAGGAGAAATAATGAGAAGAAAGAGAGAAGGAAGGAAAGAAGGAAGGAAGGAAGGAAGAGGGAGAGAGAGAGAGAAAGGAGCAGTACGACAATGGAACCAGTGACCTAGGGAGGTTGTGGCCCCTCCCACCCTAGAGGCCTTCAAGAGGCAGCTGGACAAGCATCTGTCAGGGATGCTTTAGGGTGGATTCCTGCAATGAGCAGGGGGTTGGACTGGATGGCCTTGTAGGCCCCTTCCAACTCTGCTATTCTATGATTCTATGAAAGAGGAAGAAATAGAAAGAGAGAAAAAGAATGAGAGATAGAAATTATAAGACAACGAGAGAGGAACAGAGAAAGAAAGATCTGGATAGATTTGGGCCAGAAGGGCCGTGGCGATGGGCCCTGTGGTGCTCAGGGCAGCCTGTCCCACTTCTTCCTCCTCCTCCTCCTCCTGCACAGAGAAATCCAACCTGCTGATCATCCGTGGGGGCAGCGGCCACCAGCTGAGCACCTCCCCAACTCCTCCCCGGCGTGCCGTCAACCAGATGATGTTCCAAAAAATCCAGGCAGAGAACCTGGAGCAGGTGAGACACGAGGGGGGGGCGCGGATATCTCCTCTCTGGAACACCTGGAACGTCTCCTGATCCTGTACTGCCCTCTGCTGCAAAAAACATGAGCTGGGTTGGCTTTTTAAAAACAAACACCCAAAACCCCAAATGCACAGAGAAGGAGGGAATCTACACGTCGTACTGAAGGCGCATGCATGCGCCCCCAGTACGCCCCCAAAACGATGGTGTAGATTCTGCCTACCTGCAGCCCAGAAGCGACAGAGGAGGAGGCGGCTGGGGAATCCGGCCGCTTCGTTGCCGCCGCTGCCTCCCCACTGGCCTCCTGCTGCCGGGATAAGAGCAACCTGGGTCAGAGAGCTCGGCTTCCGCTTCCACCGAGCTCTCTGACCCGGGTCGCTCTTATCCCGGCAGCAGGAGGCCGGCGGGGAGGCGGCGGCGGCAACGGCAAGGACGCGGCCAGATTCCCCAGCCGCCGCCTCCTCCGTCTCTTCTGGGCTGCAGGTAGGCAGAATCTACACCATCGTTTTGGGGGCGTACTGGGGGTGCATGCATGCGCCTTCAGTACGACGTGTAGATTCCCCCAAGGTTTTGCTGTGCTTCTGACAGCCCCCCACCCCACCCCCCGGCTCCCTATGGCCCAGCACAGAAACACCCCATTTCAGACCAGGGAAGATTAAAACACAGAGCAAGAGGCATTTTTTAAAAGAGACCATTCCTGCTTTTTTAAAAATATAACTGCGGCCAGTTGTCGGCTGATCTTTGTATCCAACTTGCAAAGCTTTTTTTTAAAACGTCGATTCCATCTTCTGTGGGGAGTGATAATTCTGGGATCAGAGCAGGTTGTGTGTGTGAGGGGGTGGTGGTAACCCCTTCCTGCCCTGCTGCGGCCCCAAGGAAAACCTCTCTTATGAAGCTACGGGGTGGCGGTGGGGGCAGCCCCACACTGGGACCGTTCACAGCTCTCCCAGAGGTTCTCTGTGAAAGACGCAGGGTAGAAATGCAATACATAAAATAAATGAAATAAAATAAATATGGGGCACAGCCGAGGCCTCGTTTTCCCTCACGTCCTGCTCCCCCTTTCTCCGTACCCCATCTTTGCCGCCACAGTGTGAAAACCTGGGGCAAGGGACCTTCACTCGGATTTACCGGGGCTTCAAATGGGATCCGACGGAGGAGGACGACGACGATGCCGAGAGAGAAGCGGTGTTTGGGGACCGCCGGATGGAAGTTGTGATGAAGGTCTTGGACAGCAGCCACTGCCGCAGGGTGGAGGTGAGGCTCATGAGAAGACCGGCTGGGGCCCTCCAGGGTTTCAGGTGGCCTCACCAGCAGGTGCCAGGACTCGAACCTGGGGCCTTCCGCACGTGAAGGAGAGATGTCAGAGAAATGAGTTCGGATTTCTTATAACCCGACCTGCGGGTTCCATGCCGGACTGGCTTTTTCCAAGTCGTACAGGCTTGTGGACTAATAATAATTTTAAAAAATTGTGGGACGGGGGCGTACATGCGCAGCTGCGCATGTGCACGCTTGCATACAGGAACAAAACTCTGGTACGTCCCTAAAACAAACAAAATCCCACCTGACTCTGTTAACGAACAGACGATGGGACAGAAGATGTCTGACACAGACGGAAACGTCTTTAACAAAATCAGATGCAGAGCAGCTGATGTCCCGTGGAGCTGGGGACTCAATAAATAAATTGGGCTGAACCAAACGAGAACAGACACAGAGTAAGCTTTTGGGGTGCTGGGAACAGCTGACCGGCTGCTGTGTGAGCAGAGCGCTGGAGTGGATGGACCCTGGGCCTGATCCAGCCTCAGGGCTCTTCCGAGGTTCTTATGTTCGTGCAACCCATGTGCCTGGGAGGTGCTATTTGGTAGCCTTCCAGCTCAGGGCGCTGTTGTGGGGCTCAACTCCTGTTAAGAGAAAACGTTGGTTAAAGGAAGAGCGTTGGTGGGAGCAGGAGGCTGAATAGGGGGTGAAGGAGCCGGACAGATGCTCTCAATTGACCCCCGTCCACGTCCTTCTGCAGCCCTTCCTCGAAGCCGCCAGCTTGATCAGACAGCTCTCCCACAAGCACCTCGTCCTACTCTACGGAGTCTGCATGGGGGCGGAAAGTGAGTTTTTCTTCAGCCGACGGAAATGCGGGGGGTGCCAGGAGGTCAGAGCGGGCTTGGGGGAGAGCGGGATGGCGGAAGGCGGGCGTCCCGACCCCTCGAGGTACCATTGCACGCCGGGCCCAGCCTATGTCCGCGGTTGCGTGTTTTTAAAATGAAACTAAAATGTGGCAAAATCTAAACAAGAGAGGATGTAGGGACAGAGAGAGAGAGATTATGGAGGGCCAGGATCTCTCCTTGATCCTCCCGGAGTGCAGGACACAGAATAACGGGCTCAAGTTACAGGAAGTCAGATTCCGGCTGGACATCAGGAAAAACTTCCTGACTGTTAGAGCGGTACGACAATGGAACCAGTGACCTAGGGAGGTCGTGGGCTCTCCCACCCTGGAGGCCTTCAAGAGACAGCCGGACAACCCTCTGTCAGGGATGCTTTAGGATGGATTCCTGCACTGAGCAGGGGGTTGGACTCGATGGCCTTGTAGGCCCCTTCCAACTCTGCTATTCTGTGATTCTATGATCTGCCAGGTGGCCACGCCCTCTTCTCCTGGCCCCGCCCTCTCTCCCCCCCAGACACTGATCAGCTGGTGGGTTCCTGGATTTTGTGCCACTTTCCCCCATTCAAAAGAGTGTGAAATGACTCCCCTGAGTAAGACGTAACTACCGGCGGTCAGAGCTTGACGCTACAGTAAGCTGGTATTTGGGGGCACCGCCCTCCGCATGGAATCCGGCCCTCAGGTGGGAAGAGCTTGTGCACCTCTGGTGTAAACAGACAGGCGAGCCACTAAGCCAGGGGCCACCAACCGCGGGCCCTGCAGATGTTGCCGGAGTTCAACTCCCATGGTCCCTCACCACGCCAGCTGGGGCCGATGGGGCTTGCAACCCGATGAGAGCCACCGCTGCCCTGACTGCTTCCGTCCTTTGATCCAGCTCTGCTTTCCTTCTTGCAGGCATCATGGTGCAGGAATACGTGAAGCACGGGGCCCTGGACACTTACCTGCGCAGGAACGCAGCCACCGGCAAAGTGACGGCCACGTGGAAGCTGCAGGTGTCCAAGCAGCTGGCCTACGCCCTCAACTTCCTGGTAGGTCAGTGGGCGGAACTGCCCTAGGCCCCTCCCTCCCTCCCTGCTGAAAGCCAGACCCTTTTGGGTATGCGACCCCTTTTCGTTGGGGGATCCGATGCAAGTGTGGCTGCTCCTGGCCAGAACTTGGAACAGCCTCCGCTGCTATTTGTTATTTCAAAGCATTTATATATGCATCTATTCATGTATTTTAATGCTGTTCGTCCCCATAACTCTTTTGCTTACGTCCCGGCTCACAACTTAAATGCGCCCCCCGAACATCTCGAAAAGGAGCTACCTGAACGCAGCTGGGCCAATTTTGTCTCTACTCACAAGTTCTCAGCTGGGCCAGGGGCTGAATCGAAATTTGTGGGGTGAACACTGATGGAGGTGGAACCTGGGTTCCAGTCAGCCAGGAAGCTCACTAGTGACTTTGGGGCAGTCACTGACTCTCAGCCTAGCCTACCTCACAGGGTTGTTGTTGTGAGGATAACATGGAGAGGAGGAGGCTCATGTAAGTTCTCTGGATTTCTTTGCAAGAGGGAAAAAAGGGGGAAATGTGAATAGAATAATCAACTTCTCTCTCTCAATCGTAGGAGGACAAAAACGTAGTTCACGGCAACGTCTCGGCCAAAAAAGTCCTGCTAGCCCGAGAAGGGGACGCGGCGAGCGGACGGCCCCCCTTCATCAAACTCAGCGATCCAGGAGTCGGCACCGCCATCTTGACGAGAGACTGTGAGTTCTTGCGCGTGCCTGGTGTTTTGCCTTGTTTTTACGGGCTGTGTTCGACTCTGGACTTCACCGTCTTCAAGGGGTCTTCCGGTGGCCGTGGCGTTGCTAACTTCAAAATGTGGCTGCTAGTTTGCGGGGGGGGGGGAGTTTCCTGCCTGTGTTGCAGAGTGGGGCCCGGGGCGTCTGCCCAGAGTCCAACCCTGACGGCGCCACTAGGAAGGAACACCCCAAATGCTCCTCGCCTCCCCGTTGTGGCAAAAAGCAACCAGAGGGCCCGAGGGCCGGATTTTACTGTAGAAAAGCACTTGGGGGGGGACACATCTGGAATGCCTGGGAGTTACATTAGTGAAGTATAGTGTGGTGTAGTGGTTAGAGGGCAGACTAGGACTCGGGAGATCTGGGTTCTAGTCCCCACTCGGCCATGAAGCTCACTGGGTGACTTTGAGCCAGTCACAGACTCTCCGCCTGACCTACCCCACAAGGTTGTTGTGAGGATAGGATGGAGATCATGGGGGCCACTTTGGGTTCCTGGCAGGAGGAAAAAAGGTGGTATGTAAATGCAATAAATAACTTACCTCCCAGCAATTTCAATGGGTCTGCTCTAACAATGGGCCGATCCAGTAGAATTTTAGGATATTTTAGTATGTTTTTAGGATGCTTTTAAACAGTATATACCATGTTTTTAATCTGTATTTTATGCTTACTGTTGTTTCCCTGCCTCGATCCAATCGGAGAGGCGGGTAAGAAATAAATTATTATTATTATTATTATTATTATTATTATTATTATTATTATTATTAATGCAGTCTGGATCCAAACCAAGGTACCGTCTTGATTGGGTTGAGACCAATCCACCAGCTTTTCCGCTGCTATAGGGACAGAGAAAAGTGCCTTAGAACGAATTCGGCCGAGGGTCCCAATGGCAACCCTACACTCTGTCCTTCTGCTATTTTATCTGCACAACAACCCTGAGAGGTAGCGCCTGGCCCAATCTCAACCAGCAAACGTGGTGGCTGGGTGGAGGTTAGAACAGCCCCCCCCCCCGCTGTCTGATTCCAGCAGGGAATGGTGGGACTTGTAGTCCATCTGGAGTGCAGCAGGGTTGTGCTAATTCCTCTCTCGTCCCCCTCTGCTTCCGTCTCAGTGCTAGTCGACCGCACGCCCTGGGTGGCCCCCGAGTGCCTGGAGGACCCCAAAAACCTGGCGGCTGAGTCCGACAGGTGGAGCTTCGGCGCCACCTTGTGGGAGATCTTCAACGGTGGGAACATGCCGTGGAGCGCAATGGAGCCTGAATTGGTCAGTTTCCTGGGCGGCCTGCTCTTGTCCGGGGGCGGGGGGGGGCGTCACTCACACTGCAAAGCCAGGAGGAGAAAGACCCGTCGATGGCGCAAACGCCATTAAGCTGCAGATTTCGAGAACCATCGTGCCTG